>NC_041386.1:221354899-221538990 GCF_002162155.2 Triticum dicoccoides | reverse complement strand
GGCCGGCTGAGTTGGCGCACGCCGATAGGATGGCGGCAGCGGCGGGGTGACATGGCGCGACGCCACTAGCCGGAGCGAGGTGGAGGGCGGACATGTCCGGCGGCGGGGATTTTGTCCGGTGACGCGAGGGAAGAGATCTAGGGTTTGTACCGCGAATATTTCGGAGGGGATCACATATATATAGGTAGAGGGAGCTAGGAGAGTCCAAAAGAGGTGCGGTTTTCGGCCACACGGTCGTGATCGAACGACCGAGATGATGGAGGGGGTTTAGGTGGGTTTTGGGACACTTTGGAGGGGTGTTGGCCTGCAACACACACGAGGCCTTTTCGGTCCCTCGGTTAACCATTGGAGTATCAAACGAAGTCCAAATGGCACGAAACTTGACAGGCGGTCTACCGGTGGTAAACCAAGGCCGCATGACAAGTATCGGTCCAATCCGAAAACGTTTAACACCCGCACACGAAAAGAGGTAGAAAGGGACACCGGGTGACATAGGAGTGCCGGATTGCAAAACAAACAACGGGGAAAAAGCTCGGATGCATGAGACGAACATGTATGCAAAAGAAATGCGCATGATGATATGATATGACATGCATGAAACGCAAGAAAAGATAAGGCAACAATAGTGAATAACTGGAGGACACCTGGCACAACGGTCTCGGGGCGTTACACCATAGTCGTCGATTCATTGATGGACGAAATGCGTCGCCGCCCGAGCTCGCCGCTCGCGTAGCTCCGATGACCATTTGGTCGCGCAACGGTGTCTAACGCACCCATCGCACACCGTACAGCCTCGATGGTGCTTCGATTCGCCCACTTGCATAACATAGCACCAACCCCGCAATCACCCGAACGCCAGCCGCCGCAAACATGGTTGCTGCCAATGATTTCGGCCACCTACGGCCCGACTGAGACCACCATTCGACGCATCGTCGAGCTAGCACACCAACGCGCCTAGCCGTGTGCCAAACTGAGCACCACAGAGGAAACCAGAGGCATATGAGCGCCACTGACCTCGCCGGTGGCTAACCGCCAGCGGGTTTGACCCCAACTGACCGCATTTGACTCCGGTAGAGTCAATGACATGTGGGCCCTGCCCCTGACTAATTTTAGTTTTGGTTAATATCTTTAACAATAATTAGCTCTGTTAAGTGACTTAGTCACTGACCACTGGCCCCACTGGTCAGATTTGACCAGGACCGGCTGAGTCGACTTGTTGATGCAGGGACTGAAGGAAATATGCCCTAGAGGCAATAATAAAGTTGCTATTTATATTTCCTTATATCATGATAAATGTTTATTATTCATGCTAGAATTGTATTAAATAGAAACTTAGTATATGTGTGAATACATAGACAAATAGAGTGTCCCTAGTATGCCTCTACTAGACTAGCTCCTTAATCAAAGATGGTTAAGTTTCCTGACCGTAGAAATCTGTTATCATTTGATAAATGGGATCACATCATTAGAGAATGATGTGATGGACAAGACACATCCATTAGCTTAGCATAATGATCATTTAGTTTTATTGCTATTGCTTACTTCATGACTTATACATGTTCCTTTGACTATGAGATTATGCAACTCGCGAATACCGGAGGAACACCTTGTGTGCTATCAAACGTCACAATGTAACTGGGTGATTATAAAGATGCTCTACAGGTGGCTCCGATGGTGTTTGTTGAGTTGGCATAGATCGAGATTAGGATTTGTCACTCCATGTATCGGAGAGGTATCTCTGGGCCCTCTCGGTAATGCACATCACTATGAGCCTTGCAAGCAATGTGACTAATAAGTTAGTTATAGGATGATGCATTATAGAACGAGTAAAGAGACTTGCCGGTGACGATATTGAACTAGGTATGGTGATACCGACTATCAAATCTCGGGCACGTAAACATACCGATGACAAAGGGAACAACGTATTTTGTTATGCGGTTTGACCGATAAAGATCTTCGTAGAATATGTAGGAGCCAATATGAGCATCCAGGTTCTGCTATTGGTTATTGACGGGAGATGTGTCTTGGTCATGTCTACATAGTTCTCGAACCCGTAGGGTCTGCACACTTAACGTTCAATGACGATTTGTATTATGAGTTATGTGATTTGATGAACCGAAGTTTGTTTGGAGTCCCGGATGAGATCACGGACATGACGAGGAGTCTCAAAATGATCGAGAGTTGAAGATTCATATATTGGAAGGTTATATTCGTACACCGGAATGGTTTCGGGAAGTATCAAATAAGTTTCGGACTACCGGGGGTTACAGGACCCCCCCCCCTCCCCAGGAAGTTCATGGGCCACACATGGGCCTTAGTGGAGGAGAGAGGGCCGGCTAGGGAGGTGGCGAGCGCCCCCCCTTGCCAATCCGAATTGGACAGGGGGTCGGGGCAGCACCCCCCCTTCCCTCTCCTACTCCTCCTCCTCTCTTTCCCTCGTTACTGTTCCGAAAAAGGAAAAAAGAGACGGGAATCCTACTTGGATTAGGGAGTCCTAGTAGGACTCCCCGCACCTGGCGCACCCCCCTTGGGCCGACCACCTCTCCTCCCCCTTTATAACATGGGAGGGGCACCCCAAAGGCACACCAAGTCTTCTCTTAGCCGTGTGCGGTGCCCACCTCCACAGTTACACACCACCATCATATCGTCGTAGTCCTTAGGTGAAGCCCTGCGCCACTAGCTTCATCATCATTGTCGCCACACCGTCGTGCTGACGGAACTCTTCCTTGTCCTCAACTGGATCAAGAGATCGAGGGACGTCATCGAGATGAATGTGTGCTGAACGCGAAGGTGCCGTATGTTCGGTGCTTGGATCGCTTGGACCACGAAGACGTTCGAATACATCAACCACGTTACTAAATGCTTCCGCTTTCGGTCTACGAGGGTACGTGGACACACTCTCCCCGCTTATTGCTACGCTTATCCTAGATAGATCTTGCATGATCGTAGGAGTTTTTTTTGAAATACTGCGTTCCCCAATAGTGGCATCCGAGCCAGGTCTATGTGTAGATTTTATATGCACGAGTGAACACAATGGATTGTGGGCGATAATAGTCATACTGCTTACCAGCAACGTCTTACTTTGATTCGGCGGTATTGTTGGATGAAGCAGCCCGGACCGACATTACATGAACGCGTTCATGAGACTGGTTCTACCGATGTGCTTTGCAGATAGGTGGCTAGCGGGTGTTTGTTTCTCCAACTTTAGTTGAATCTAGTTTGACTATGCCCGGTCCTTGTTGAAGGTTAAAACAGCACACTCGATGAAAAATCGTTGTGGTTTTGATGCGTAGGTAAGAACGGTTCTTGCTAGAAGCCCGTAGCAGCCACGTAAAACTTCCAACAACAAAGTAGAGGACATCTAACTTGTTTTTGTGGGACATGTTGTGATGTGATATGGTTAAGACGTGATGAGATATAAATTGTTGTATGAGATGATCATGTTTTGTAATAGTTATCGGCAACTGGCAGGAGCCTTATGGTTGTCTCTTTATTGTATGAAATGCAATCTCTATGTAATTACTTTACTTTATCACTAAGAGGTAGCGGTAGTCATAGAAGCAATAGTTGGCGAGACGACAATGATGCTACGATGGAGATCAAGGTGTCAAGCCAGTGAAGATGGTGATCATGACGGTGCTTTGGAGATGGAGATCAAAGGCACAAGATGATGATGGCCATATCATATCACTTATTTTGATTGCATGTGATGTTTATCCTTTATGCATATTATTTTGCTTAGTATGGTGGTACCATTATAAGATGATCTCTCACTAGGTATAAGTGTTCTCCCTGAGTATGCACCGTTGCTACAGTTCGTCATGCTGAAACACCACGTGATGATCGGGTGTGATAAGCTCTACGTTCACATACAACGGGTGCAAGCCATTTTTGCACATGCAGAATACTCGGGTTAAACTGGACGAGCCTAGCATATGCAGATATGGCCTCGGAACACTAAGACCGAAAGGTCGAGCATGAATCATATAGTAGATATGAACAACATAGTGATGTTCACCATTGAAAACTACTCCATCACACATGATGATCAGACATGGTTTAGTTGATATGGATCACGCGATCATTTAGATAACTAGAGGGATGTCTATCTAAGTGGGAGTTCTTAAGTAATATGATTAATTGAACTTTAATTTATCATGAACTTAGTACCTGATAGTATTTTGCATATCTATGTTGTTCTAGATCAATGGCCCGTGCTACCGTTCCTTTGAATTTTAATGTGTTCCTAGAGAAAGCTAAGTTGAAAGATGATGGTAGCAACTACATGGACTGGGTTCATAACTTGAGGATTATCCTCATTGCAGCACAGAAGAATTACGTCCTGGAAGCACCGCTGGGTGCAAGACCCACTGCAGGAGCAACTCTGGACGTTATGAATGTATGGCAGAGAAAAGCCGATGACTACTCGATAGTTTAGTGTGCCATGCTTTACGGCTTAGAACCGGGACTTCAACGACGTTTTGAACATCATGGAGCAAATGAGATGTTCCAGGAGTTGAAGTTAATATTTCAAGCAAATGCCCGGATTCAGAGATATGAAGTCTCCAATAAGTTCTACAGCTGCAAGACGGAGCAGAATAGTTCTGTCAGTGAACATATACTCAGAATGTCTGGCTACCACAACCACTTGACTCAACTAGGAGTTAATCTTCCTGATGATAGTGTCGTTGACAGATTTCTTCAATCACTGCCACCAAGCTACAAAAGCTTCGTGATGAACTATAATATGCATGGGATGGATAAGACAATTGCCGAGCTCTTCGTGATGCTAAAGGCTGCAGAGGTAGAAATCAAGAAGGACCATCAAGCGTTGGTGGTTAACAAGACCACTAGTTTCAAGAAGAAGAGCAAGGGGAAGAAGGGGAACTTCAAGAAGAACGGCAAGCAAGTTGCTGCTCAAGTGAAGAAGCCCAAGTCTGGACCTAAGGCTGAGATTGAGTGCTTCTACTGCAAAGGGACTGGTCACTGGAAGCAGAACTGCCCCAAGTATTTGGTGGATAAGAAGGATGGCAAAGTGAAAGGTATATTTGATATACATGTTATTGATGTGTACCTTAGTAATGCTCATAGTAGTGCCTGGGTATTTGATACTGGTTATGTTGCTCATATTTGCAACTCGAAACAGGGGCTACGGATTAAATAAAGATTGGCTAAGGATGAGGTGACGATGCGCGTGGGAAATGGTTCCAAAGTCTATGTGATTGTCGTCGGCACACTACCTCTACATCTACCTTCAGTATTAGTTTTAGACCTGAATAATTGTTATTTGGTGCCAGGGTTAATCATGAACATTATATCTGGATCTTGTTTGATGCGAGACGGTTATTAATTTAAAATCAGAGAATAATGGTTGTTCTATTTATATGAGTAATATCTTTTATGGTCATGCACCCTCGATGAGTGGTCTATTTTTGTTGAATCTCGATAGTAGTGATAAACATATTCATAGTATTGAAGCCAAAAGATACAAGTTTAATAATGATAGTGCAACTTATTTGTGGCACTGCCGTTTAGGTCATATTGGTGTAAATCGCATGAAGAAACTCCATGCTGATGGACTTTTGGAATCACTTGATTATGAATGACTTGATGCTTGCGAACCATGCCTCATGGGCAAGATGACTAACACTCTGTTCTCCGGAACAATGGAGCGAGCAATAGACTTGTTGGAAATAATACAAACTGATGTATGCAGTCCGATGAGTGTTGAGGCTCGCGGCGGATATTGTTATTTTCTGACCTTCACAGATGATTTGAGCAGATACGGGTATATCTACTTGATGAAACATAAGTCTGAAACATTTGAAAAGTTCAAAGAATTTTAGAGTGAAGTGGAAAATCATCGTAACAAGAAAATAAAGTTTCTACGAAATGATCATGGAGGT
This sequence comes from Triticum dicoccoides, assembly GCF_002162155.2. Taxonomy (NCBI): domain Eukaryota; kingdom Viridiplantae; phylum Streptophyta; class Magnoliopsida; order Poales; family Poaceae; genus Triticum; species Triticum dicoccoides. The sequence goes on along the minus strand of NC_041386.1, from coordinate 221,533,084 downwards.
GAATATTTGAGTTACGATTTTGGTCTTCATTTGAAACAATGTGGAATAGTTTCACAAATCACACCACCTAGAACACCACAGCGTAATTGTTGGGGATATTACTACTGGGCGTAAACCGGCCAGGACAAGTCGGGTTAACTTCATCAGTAGTTGAGTGTGATAAAAGCCCATGAGGGCAGATGAGGGCTAAAGGCCCATAATCGGTTTATGGCCTATAGCTATAAACCGACGTCAGTATGTAACTTGTGTTATAAGTTAGGAATAGTGGAGACCGAACCGGACGCATCTATGAGCCGGTATCGGGACTCTGTAAACCGATGGGTGTCCCCATGTATATAAGGGGACGACCCGGCGGCGGTTCAAGGACAGACAACAACTCGAGACATAGGCGAAGCTTATTTGCTCCCTAGTCATCGAAACACCCATCAATTTCATCACAACTAGACGTAGGCTTTTACCTTCATTGAAGGGGCCGAACTAGTATAAACTCTCTTGCATCCTTGTGTCCGCTTTAACCCCTTCAAGCTAACCCGTAGCGATGGCTCCACGACTAAGTCCTTTCTCTAGGACATCTGCCGTGACAAAACCACGACAGTTGGCGCCCACCGTGGGGCTATCGCATGATGGTTTCCGGTTCTTGGAGGGCCGCTTTGAAGGACTCGAGGGCTACGCTGTAGGCCGGATGACTAAGAGTCGTCGCGGCAAACTCTACATCGACGACGCAGGCTGGGGCCCCGAGGCCGGCTCAATTGAGTACGGGTACCGGGTCCCCTTTGGTAGCATTCACGTTTTCATTGGCAAGATCGGTGAACCGGGCCCTGAGCCGGACATCTGCACCGACCTCGTCGAGACGGCTCAGCGTACACGATCCGCCCGGGTTAAACCGGCCATGAAGTGTGCCTTCGTGGGAATGATCCATGGAGGGAGTTATGAGGATGGATCGGAGCTTCGCGGGGCGACTGCCATTTGTTCCGGTGACGAATCTTCGACCAGAGAAACCGAATCTCTTTATCAGCTATAAGATGGCCGGATTGAGAGCTGTTCCGATGGCGACAGTATTCCGGACCCCTCTGATCTGCCTAACCGGGTTGGAATATTCATGACTGGAACACAAGCAGCGCTTCACTCTTCGACAGCCGCGGCAACGATCTCCGGTTCAGCAGCGGCAATGGTTGCCAGGGCGGGAGGCCCTGTGCGCCCACCGGCTGAGGTTCTATCAGAACTATTTGATGCGTTGGCTGTGCTTATGGCAGAAGTTAATCCACCAGATCAGGACACTCACAACACGGAGATTGCAAAGGTAAAGGAACAAATCACCCAGGCCAAAACAGATCTGGCGACTGAGGACACCAGGATGGCCGCAGAGCGGGCCGCTTTAGACGCACAGGCCTACAGGCTTATGTTGGATCAGAGCGCATCACATGAAGTCATGAGGAGGAAGCACCGGTCCCGCTTACCTCCGGTTTTCGAGGCCAGAGACCTTTTCAACACTCCAGGACCAAGAGCCAGTAATCCGCTGGAGGGGAACCGGGCAGAAGCCCCTAGGACCGGTGCACCGGTTCAGCCCCGTCAGATGGACCCGCCTCGTCAAAACACCGTTATACCTCGGGATGCTTTAACACCTCCGGGTCACTACTCCAGCCCAATGGACAATCTTGTTGCCACTGCTGCACGACTGGAGGCCATTCCAGTTGAAGGTGACTCGCCTCAAGTAGTAGAGACGCGACGGGTCAAGGAACTTCTAAGGACAGCTTTGGCCCAACAGGAGGCGTACTCGTACAGCCGCGACCGAATCCACTCGACCCCCCCGTCCAAGCCAGAGCTATAGCAGACATATGGATGAACCAGCAGTGTCGAGTAATGAACGACGTGGAGCACCCTGTGGTAACAACCTGACGGGTGGTGCTGATGACGCTCAGGAAGTGGTGAACCGGGCCCGAGCGCGTAGGGAGGCCGAGTTAGCCGCACAGCATCAGGCTCGGCAGCTCATGCCGGTTCGTCCAACCATTTTGATCGAACCTGGCGTTACTTCTAGTTCTTTGGGGGTGCCTTGCCTCATCCCCGCTTTACGCAATGTGCGTTTGCCCAAGGATTTCAAAGGCCCACGCAAGGTACCAAATTATACGGCGGATCAACCACCAGAGACATGGGTAGAGAGCTATGAGATGGCCATGGAGATGCTTGATGTGGATGACATGGCGTGTGCAAAATACTTCACCATGATGCTTGAAGGAACGGCCCGTACTTGGTTAAAAAGCTTGCCCGCTAATTCTATCAGTTCATGGGCCCAATTACGAGCCCGGTTTATCAACAATTTCAAGGATACCTGTAAACAGCCTATGTTGATAGTAGACTTAGCTGCATGCGTCCAGGAGGAAGGAGAGTCAACGACTCATTGGGTGCGCCGGGTTTCACAAGTGTTGCACTCCTCAGACCGCATCAACGCTGACACCGCAGTATTAACCCTAGAAGGCAACTGCCGGTTTGGGCTCCTGAAGTTGAAATTGGGACGAATGAAGCGTCATTGCACCGACATGGGGACCCTCATGGCTGCTTTGGTAAAATATGCTGATTCTGATAGTACCAAGGATCCCGAATCTGATGATGACAAGACAGGGAAGGGGAAGAAGAACAGCAGCTCCAAAGGTCAGCAGCATCACTGGGTAGGCAATGGCGGAGGAGGCAAGCGTAAAGCGGATGGCAACATGGATTTTGTGGCTAATACCAACGTACAGGACAATGGCCAACGGCGCAAGGGTAGGCCGAAAAATCGTAGTGGAGCGCCCAACCCCAACCCAAACCGCCTGAACTATCTGCTAAGCCAGCCCTGTCCAAGACATGGGACGAAGGAGGAGCCAGCAAACCACCTTTGGAAGAATTGCTTTATTATGCAGGAGTTCAAGAATTCTAATAATTTCTGGTATGATCACGGATCTGGCGGTGGCTCAAGGTCCGGGCCGGGTTACGGTGGAGGAAGTTCCGGTTCAGGATTTAATGGTAATCCGGGCGGACATAATGGTCAAAATAGTCAGAACAACCAGGGTGGTTACAACCAACAGCAGCAACAGTCAGGTTACCAAAGCAACCCAAAGTAGTTGAGTAATGGGAAGTACCATGTCTTTACCACTAGCTTGGACAAGCGAGACCGGAAGGTTCAGAGGCGGGCAGTCAACTCTGTTGAACCGGCCACACCCCGTTATCTACGTTGGTCTGAACAGCCAATCATATGGAGCAGAGAGGATCACCCACTCCAGGTCGATAATCTGGGTCAGTTGGCTCTGGTGGTGGCGCCTCAGGTGGGAGGTTATAAGTTCACCAAGGTGCTCATGGATGGAGGGAGCAACATTAACATCCTATACTATGAGACCTTCCGTCGTATGGGACTTACAGATAAGAATCTCAAACCGTCCAATACAGTATTCCATGGTGTAGTGCCTGGCAGATCAGCATATCCCGTTGGTAAGATAGCTCTTGAAGTGGCCTTTGGGGATGATCATGATTCCAGGTCGGAAACATTAACGTTTGAAGTGGTGAAAATCCAAAGTCCATATCATGCCCTGTTTGGGCGTCCGGCATACGCCAAGTTTATGGCTTGGCCCTGTTATGTGTATTTGCAGATCAAGATGCCGGGTCACAAGGGGACAATAACGGTTCACGGAAGCCGCAAAATCGCTTTGGAATGCGAGGAAGGAGATGCGGCTTATGAAGAGTCGGTTTGTGCCACCGAGGAGTTGAAGTACTATAAAGACAATGTTGATCCAGCGGACATGACTCCGTTGAAGAAGCCAACTACGGAGCATGATCCGGCCCTGAAGTTCAAATCAGCAGCAGAAACTAAGCTTGTTGACTTCGTACCTGGCGATTCGTCCAAGCAGTTCAGCATTAGTGCCAACTTGGATCCGAAATAGGAAAGCGCGCTCATCGAGTTCATCCGTGAGAATCGGGACATTTTTGCATGGAAGCCCTCTGACATGCCAGGTGTACCGAGGCAACTCGCTGAGCACACACTTAATGTGGATCCTAAATACAAACCGATGAAACAGTTCCTCCGCCGGTTTAACGAAGAAAGACGCAATGCGATTGGAGAAGAGGTAGCCAGGCTCTTAGCAGCTGGTTTTATTGTTGAAGTTTTTCACCCTGAGTGGCTTTCCAATCCGGTGCTAGTCCTTAATAAAAACGGCACCTGGCGTATGTGTGTGGATTACACAGATCTTAATAAAGCTTGTCCAACAGATCCTTTTGCCCTCCCCCGTATTGATCAAATCATTGATGCTACGGCGGGTTGTGAGCATTTAAGTTTTTTGGATGCATATTCTGGCTATCATCAGATCAAAATGGCAGTTAAGGACCACGAGAAGACGACATTCATAACTCCCTTTGGAGTCTTCTGCTATGTGTTTATGCCCTTTGGGCTGAAAAGTGCCCAGGCAACTTATCAACTGTGTGTACAAAATTGTCTTCACAAGCTGATTGGCCGTAATGTACATGCTTACGTGGATGATATCGTGGTTAAATCCAGGGAGAAGGAGACTCTGGTTGATGATTTGAAGGAAACCTTTGATAACCTAAGGACGTACAAGATGATGCTTAATCCGGACAAGTGTGTCTTTGGTGTACCGGTGGGCAAGTTATTGGGTTTTCTGGTGTCCAACAGGGGAATTGAGGCTAATCCGGAGAAGATCACAGCCATCACCTCCCTGGCTAAACCGAAGTGTATCAATGATGTTCAACGCCTGGCAGGCCGGATTGCCGCGTGAAGCCGGTTTATCAGTCGCCTTGGTGAGAAGGCGATCCCTTTGTATCAGATGTTGAAGAAGACGGATCAGTTCATCTGGAGTTCTGCTGCTGATGAAGCATTTGAGGACTTAAAGCGGCAATTGGCCAATCTGCCTGTGCTCGCCGCTCCCATTGACAAGGAGCCGTTACTGCTATATGTTGCTGCTAATGCTCGTGCGGTCAGCGTGGCTATTGTGGTGGAACGAAAGGAGGCAGGTAAGGAGCATCCGGTTCAACGTCCGGTCTATTATATCAGCGAGGTACTCATTGAGTCCAAGCAAAGGTATCCGCATTGGCAGAAGCTGGTGTATGGAGTTTTTATGGCAAGCCGTAAGCTTAAGCAATACTTCCAAGGGCACCCAATTACGGTGGTCAGTTCTGCTCCTTTGGGAGATATCATCCAGAACCGGGAAGCAACTGGCCGGATTGCAAAGTGGGCTATAGAGCTGGGACCGTACGGTTTGAAATATGTGCCTCGGACAGTGATTAAGTCTCAAGCACTTGTTGATTTCATCAATGATTGGACGGAAAAGCCGGATCATACGTATTGGACCATCCATTTTGACGGATCCAGGAAGTTGGAAGGCTCGGGGGCTGGAGTCGTATTAACTTCCCCACGAGGTGATAAGTTTTGTTATGTTCTCCGTTTAATGTTCCCTTGTACTAACAATGCAGCTGAGTATGAAGCCTTGCTCCATGGTCTTCGGATGGCTAAGGAGATGAATCTAAGTCGAGTTAAGTGCTTCGGTGATTCGGACCTTGTGGCTCAGCAAGTGTCTGGCACTTGGGACTCCAAGGACCCACTCATGGCAGCATATCGTCATGAGGTGGATATTGCTGCAGGTTATTTCAGAGGCTATCAGGTGGACCACGTGGACCGGCGGAAAAATGAAGCGGCGGATGCTTTAAACCGGCTGGGCTCTCAGCACAAACCGGTCCCACCCAATGTTTTTCTGGATGTGAGGCACAACCCGTCGGTGAAGATCCCTGGTGAAGAGGATTTGGCCATTCCTGATCCAGAGGCTCAATTGGTGGCAGTTCTTCATGTTATTCCGGATTGGACGCTTCCTTATCTGGCGTACAAGAACTGGGGCGAGTTGCTAGAAGATGAGATTCTGGCCCGGCAGATAATCCGGCGATCCAAGTCCATGGCTGTCATCAACGGTGAGTTGCATCATTGCAGTGTATCAGGAGCTTTTCAATGTTGTGTGTCTCCTGAAGAAGGCCGTGAAATTTTGCGGAGATCCACAAAGGAGATTGTGGTCACCACGCCGGTTCAAAGTCTCTGGTGGCTAAAGCGTTTTGCCATGGTTTCTATTGGTTAACTGCTCATGCTGATGTGAAGGATCTGCTCAGACGATGTGATGGTTGCCAAAGGTTTTCAATACGTGCTCATGTACCGGCTCAAGAATTGAGGATGATTCCAATTACTTGGACGTTTGCGACTTGGGGGCTGGATATGGTTGGGACTTTCAAAAGGTCCAAAGATAAGAAGACCCACCTCCTGGTGGCGGTGGACAAGTTTACAAAGTGGGTGGAGGCAGAACCTGTTAGCAAGTGTGATGCGGCCACGGCGGTTCAGTTCATCAAAAAGGTGATTTTCTAGTTTGGCTTTCCACACAGTATTATCACAGATAATGGTACCAATTTATCCAAAGGTGCTATGAAGGAGTTCTGCGAACGGGAGCACATCCGGCTCAACGTTTCATCAGTGGCACATCCACAGTCCAATGGTCAAGTAGAAAGAGCTAATCAAGAGATCTTGAGAGGCATCAAGCCCTGGCTCATGGTTCCTTTGCAAAGAACGTCGGGTTGTTGGGTAGAAGAATTATCATCTGTGTTATGGAGCATCAATACAACACCCAACAGATCAACAGGATACACACCGTTCTTCATGGTTTATGGAGCAGAGGCGGTTCTCCCCAGCGATATCCGTCATGACTCACCTCGTGTCACGGCTTATTTTGAAGCGGACAACGAGACAACACGGCAAGATGCTTTGGACCGGTTGGATGAAGAGCGTGACATCGCAGCCGCCCGGTCGGTGATTTACTAGCAGGATCTTCGTCGTAATCACAGTCGCCGAGTCAGAACCAGAGCCTTCCAGGAAGGAGATTTGGTGCTTCGGCTCATCCAAGATCAGACTGATATGCATAAGCTATCCCCACCTTGGGAGGGGCCTTTCGTGGTTAGCAAGAATCTGCACAACGGGTCGTACTATCTGATCGATATTCGAGAGCATAAGGACTCACGTACATCAGAGGAAGAGACTAACAGGCCGTGGAATATAGCTCATCTTCGGCCTTACTATACCTGAGCCATTGGCTATACTTATGTACATACAATGTATATATTATGATTAAGTATAATAAACCGGAACCTCAGCTAAAGCGGGGTATCTGTTCTTTTACATCATGTGAGGTTACACGGAGTTGCTCTAAAGCGGCCTCCGGTTTACCCCTTGAGTTCGCTTTGCTAAAAGCATCGTGTTATATCACTTGGAGGATTGGTCGTGTCCGAACCAATACCATGCCTCTTGATAGGCGAAAGCCACCAGATCACTTGGGGACTTGGTCATGTCTGAACCAGTCATGCCTCTTGATCGGCCTAAGGCCACAGAATCACTTGGGGGCTTGGTCGAACCCGAACCATGACCACGCCATTTGGTCGGCATAAATGCCACAAGAATCACTTGGGGACCTGGCTAACTAGAACCATAGTTACACCTAACGGGAGCTTGGTCGTGTTTGGCCATGGTTACACCATTTGATCAGCTTAAATAAAACTTTTTTGGCAAATGTTTTTGTCGTTGCTTTTGCTTCATACTTTTCTTTGAAGGGTTTTTTTTTGCTTTTTATTGTGTTCTTTAAACCGACAAAGTTTTTTAACCAATCAATTAACGGAACACAGTTCACGTCAATCCGGAGACTATTTGTCCGGTTTGATCCTTGTTGTTAACATCCTCTTATGGAGTAACACGGTGTTCATTATAACCCTGCACGGTTTACATGGTAACCAGTGTCATATACATATACATGAGTTGTTATTTCCTCCAACAGTGTGGGTTTGCAAAAGCTCCGCTTCAAGGTTGGCCAAGCCAACTTCACACTCAATGGTGGCAGGTATTATGTATCTCAATTTTTTTGATCATATACTTAAAATTTTGTTTTGGATATTTTGACTTTATATATACAAACATCATATTCCGCTTGACGGTACAACCGCGGTGGCAATTAACGAATTTCTTATTTCAGAAAGTATTTTGGTAAGTTCATTACCACAGGAAGAACAAGTTATGCACGAAGGCATATCAACATCAAAGGTATCAGCTAGCCTGTTACAAGGCGACATGGTGCCCATAATAACATAATTGTTTTTCACAAAGGAGAGACAGTTTTAAAACCGACTTCCGGTTTAAGCTTGGCCACCAGCCTGGCCTGATGGTTGTGGGTCATCCTGCGCCGCTTCAGCTTCCGTTTCTCTACCCAGTGGCTGGAAATCCACAGTTGTCCAGTCGATTCCCATCAATGCTTGAAAAACAGCTTCGTCATGGATTAGCGAAGACGGGTCAATATCGGGAGCGTAAGTATGCTTACGGATTATAGGGATCGGGTTTTCCGATTCATGGATTGGTGCAGCTATTCGCTTGTTTTGGCTATCATATTGGGCTTGATAATGAGACAAATCTGCTTCCTCAGCCAGTTGACAAGCTAGCGGACGTACCTCCCGGTTTATGGCTCGCAGATCCGCTTCACCAAATTCTGACCCGTCTTCCTTCAAACTGGGATAACCCTGAGCCACTTCAATAGGATCAAAATCTGGCACCCAGGCTTTTGCCCGGATTAAAGCATTGATTGCACTGGTTCGAGCAGCAGATTTCTTCTGCTCTTCAACCCGGGCAGGAAGCACTGACAGTTTCATCAAAGTATCTTGAATCAAAGTGGGCGCCGGTTTGTTATGAGACGCGGTACAGATGATCCGCTGGGCACCAGTATACAATTGTTCAACCAAGGTATAGGCGGCTTTCAATTTCTTCCGCACATCTGACCCCAAGTGACCAATGCGTGTCCCTGAAATACCATAAAAGGTTAATAAACCGGCGACTCTATAAGAAGGCAGAACCAATTCAGAAGGCAAGCTGGCTTACCAAAGATAGAAGTGGTCATGGCATGAACATGCCGCTTTATGCTGGTCAGTTCATCCATCACTGGTTTTAGTGCAGCCTCGGCATCCTCTGCTCGTTTGATCAAAGTGGACTTTTCAGTGGCCCAATCCGCCCATTTCTTCTTGAACTTCTCCTTAAGTTGTTCCATGGCGCTTAAGGCACTGGCCAATTCCTCTTTTGCCTTGGAGGTTTCAGCCTGTTGGGTTTTCAGGTTTTCTCGCAGATCGATGACTTGGCTTTCTTTCGCCTTCAGCTCCGCCTGCAGGCATACAGATATATGTTTCAACAAATCGGTAGAAGGATTCAAGTACCAACCACATAACAAGTTATGCGCTTAGCACTTGGGGGCTAATGCATATTCGATCTTCATCTTTCAATTGTTTACAAAGTCCCAAGCTCAATACAAGTATTCAACTTGGCACTTGGGGGCTAATGCATATTCGATCTTCATCTTTCAATTGTTTACAAAGTCCCAAGCTCAATACAAGTATTCAACTTGGCACTTGGGGGCTAATGGCTATTTGATCATATGTATTCTGATGCGGCAGTTTCAATTACTTAAAGTTCCGGTTTAACTATGCTAAGTTGAACCGGCCCTTGGGGACTACATCAGCAAATTTCAAAGCATCAAGATTCATCTTATTAAGTCCCGGTTTGGAAGAATATTTCAAATCGGCCCTTAGGGGCTAGGAGAGTCAGCAAGAATGAAAGCATACAAGCAGGAAGGAGCATATGGAAGTTACCTCATATTTATCCTTCATCATGTTAACCAGATCGGCTTCATAGTCACGGCTGGTATACAGCCGGTTCAGATAGCCGGAATGGATATCTTGGGCGTTCAGAGCAGCATAAGCCGTCAGATCAGCATTCCACTTGCCTTTGCCAAAAGCAGCTAATTCTTCCTTGGTAGAATGTTTGGATAAAGTGACAGGATTGCTTGGCTCAGTATGGCCAGTGCCAGTAACGCCAATTCATCATCATTGGTACCGCCGGTTTGCACTGGAGCTGTTGGCTTGTCAGTAGGTTTTGCGGGACCGGTGGAGCTTTCAACCCGGAGGGAACCTGTGGGCTGATGGATAGGACCTGAGGTGTCAGTAGGTATTTCCTCAGCAGTAAGATCATCATCTGGCTGCGGTGGACTGTGGTGGATCATTGGGAATATCCTCAGGAATAGCCGCTTCAAGATTGGGTGTGGTGCCTGGTTCAAGAATGGCATCTTCTTCGGCCACTTTATCCTGGCGGGCCTTCTTGCTCGGCCTAGGTTTGGCCCTGAGAAGAATAACAAAATTAAATACAGCATATGTTCTAAGTCAATATACTACAAACATCACAATAAATATAGCTTACCCAAGCACCGTTTTGAGCGGTGGGAGCTGAGTAGCCGACGACTCGCCAGAAGATGAGTGGGAAATAACCTGATAATCGGAGTCAGACGGATTAAGAGGTTGACGAAAGCAGCCCACTTTAGGACAAGCACTGACAAGCGAATTAGAGACCTCGGAATGACGTTTCCGAACCGGACTGTTCGGTAAACCGGCGGAGGTAACTACCTGGCCGCTGTGCCGGGTGGTGCGGCGAGCTTCATGTTGTTGAGTCTTCATAAGAAGTTTAGGATCCAAATAAGCAAGAGGATGATAAAATTTAACTTTCCGGTTTGCCTGACGGATTTTTTGTGAAGGCAAAGTTTCTGAATCAGAAGAGAGAATAATTACCTCTGCAACATCCGCATGGCTGGCTTCGGCATCATCCTGACAAATATCATCATCAATAAGATGCATGAAAAATAAACCAAGTGAGTCAAGCTCTACCTCAAAGTCCGGATTATCCACCTCGTCATCAGGGGCCGGATTAGAAGATGCAGTGGTTCTTTTCCGGTGGGCAGTCTTCTTCACAGCTTTAGTTTTTTGCCGGGTTGCTCTTTCCGGTTTATCTGGTTTCTCTGGTTTCTCCTGCGGCAGCGTTTTGCTCCAAAATGGATCATCGCCCTGGTTATGCAGACACTGATATTAAAAAAAATGACCAAACATATCAATAACAGATTCAGCAAAGAGAAAAATCAAAGTCTTACAGCTGGCGGTTTGTTGGTGGCACAGAAGGGAAGCAAGCCGGTTCTAGCGCAAATGTGCTCCAGTTCATTCAGTATCTTACGCACAGCCTCTGTGATTTCTTCACCGGAGAGCTGGAGTCTTGAATGTCGCAGTGGGTCATCCACACTATCAGTATATTTGCACATCAAACCGGAGCGCTGACTAAGGGGCAGTATGCTCCATGATATCCAACAGCGAGGAAGCTCAACCCCTGTTAAACCGTTGGCCATAAAGGCCCTGAGCTTTGACAGCTGAGGAGCATATTTGCTTCTCTCCTGGGCAGTCAATCGTTGAGGAAAAGGATGGGTATTGCTGAGCCATACCGGACGAAAGCCAGGCAAGGGATTCTCACCAGCAGGGGAGGTGTCTTTGAAGTAGAACCATGTCTGATTCCACTCCTTTGGGTGACTGTGCAGCTTGGCGTGAGGGTATGTGACCTCTTTCCTTTTTTGAATCGCCATGCCACCCAACTCCGTATTAGAGCCATCAGTAAACTCAGTACGGCGGTTTAGATGGATAAGATCTCTGAATAAATCCACTGTGGGCTCCTCTTGAAAGAACACCTCATAGAGCACTTGGAAGTGGCACATATTTGTAACAGAGTTGGGGCCAGTGTCTTGTGGATGGAGTTGGAAATCAGCTAGAACATCCCGGTAGAATTTAGAACCGGGCAGTTTAAAACCCCGGGCTAAGTGGTCTACGAAAACAACAACCTCTCCTTCTCGAGGTGTGGGGGGGCATTCTTTGCCAGGAGCCCTCCAATGGACGGTGTCTTTGCTGCCCAAGGCGCCAATCAGGACTAAATCGTCCAGTTGATCCTCTATGACGCGAGAAGGGACCCAATTGCACTCATACACTTGCTTGGCCATGATGAAATCTACAAAGTACATTGATATGTGCAATGTTAAACCGGAAGCAGATCTATCTAAACCGGAGTTTATGAAGCAACAACATCCCGGTGGTTCAACAAGGGGACTAATGATATATGATAGATTGCTTTTTCAAAGGTGAACCGCCTATGTGGTAAAGAGGATACAGATTTAAGGCAAGAATGACTAAGGAAGGTAAAAACAGATTTCATAAGGTCACGGTGAAATTTTGGATCTACCGTAAGACAGGAAAATAAAAGGATTTAGACCTAAAAGGTTGATCTCAAAGCAATTCACAAGGGACCAGATCAGTGTTTTATGCGCATAAAGGTTTGCTTTGGTAACAAAAGATAAGCCATTACGGAGAATACATCAGGTTTGAAGTTTTATTCATGGGCTAAAGAAGAAGCAAAGGAAGAACAGCGCCAGAGTCTCGATGAACTTCGACGAACGAGGAAACCCTAGAACAGATCTGCGAGGGGAAAGGAAAGAAGATTTACCGGAGCTGAGGAAGAAGCAGAAGGTCGCTGCGATGCTCTGGTGTGCTCAGGTTGATGCAGCGGCCAAGGTTGATGCAGAGGTCGACGGTGGCGGCGGAGCTCCGAAGCTGGGCGACGCGAGGAAGATGAAGCAGAAGGGGTCGGAGGGAAAGAGAAAGGAAATGACCCTTCGGTCCTATTTATAAAGAAAGGGATATATCAGGCGCGAGAATCAAGGAGCCGCGAGTTTGGAAACAAAGCTGCGGCCTTAATTGTCGCAGGCTTGTTAACAGGATAAGGTTGTTTATAACCAGTGACGTCACACCGGTCTACCGCGAGCAGAGAAGATGACATCACGGCGGTTCAACAAAATACAAGAAGATGTTGAAGATGAAGATTTTTGCTAAGGATTGACATGAACCTGTTCAAATCAATTTTGGGCCTAATGTTGGGGATATTACTACTGGGCATAAACCGGCCAGGACAAGTCGGGTTAACTTGATTAGTAGTTGAGTGTGATAAAAGCCCATGAGGGCAGATGAGGGCTAAAGGCCCATAATCGGTTTACGGCCTATAGCTATAAACCGGCGTCGGTATGTAACTTGTGTTATAAGTTAGGAATAGTGGAGACCGAACCGGGCGCATCTATGAGCCGGTATCGGGACTCTGTAAACCGACGGGCGTCCCCACGTATATAAGGGGACGACCCGGCGGCGGTTCAAGGACAGACAACAACTCGAGACGTAGGCGAAGCTTATTTGCTCCCTAGTCATCGAAACACCCATCAATTCCATCACAACTAGACGTAGGCTTTTACCTTCATTGATGGGGACGAACTAGTATAAACTCTCTTGCGTCCTTGTGTCCGCTTTAACCCCTTCAAGCTAACCCGTAGCGATGGCTCCACGACTAAGTCCTTTCTCTAGGACATCTGCCGTGACAAAACCACGACAGTAATGGTGTGTCCGAACGTCGTAATCGTATTTTATTAGATATGGTGCGATCTATGATGTCTCTTACCGATTTACCGCTATCATTCTTGGGTTATGCTTTAGAGATGGCTGCATTCATGTTAAATAGGGCACCATCTAAATCCATTGAGACGACACCATATGAACTGTGGTTTGGCAAGAAACCCAAGTTGTCGTTTCTTAAAGTTTGGGGCTGCGATGCTTATGTGGAAAAGCTTCAACCTGATAAGCTTGAACCCAAATCGGAGAAATGTGTCTTCATAGGATACCCAAAGGAGACTGTTGGGTAGACCTTCTATCAGAGATCCGAAGGCAAGATATTCGTTGATAAGAATGATCCTTTCTAGAGAAGGAGTTTCTCTCGAAAGAAGTGAGTGGGAGGAAAGAAGAACTTGATGAGGTAATTGTACCTTCTCCTGAATTGGAAAGTAGTTCATCATAGAAATCAGTTCCAGTGATTCCTACACCGATTAGTGAGGAAGCTAGTGATGATGATCATTAAGCTTCTGATCAAGTTACTACTGAACCTCGTAGGTCAACTAGAGTAAGATCCGCACCAGAGTGGTACAGTAATCCTATTCTAGAAGTCATGTTACGTCACCATGACGAACCTACAAACAATGAGGAAGCGATGATGAGCCCAGATTCCGCGAAATGGCTTGAGGCCATGAAATCTGAGATGGGATCCATGTATGAGAACAAAGTGTGGACTTCGATTGACTTGCCCGATGATCGGCAAACCATAGAGAATAAATGGATCTTCAAGAAGAAGACCGACGCTGACGATAATGTTACTATCTACAAAGCTTGACTTCTTGCGAAAGGTTTTTGACAGGTTCAAGGAGTTGAGTATGGTGGGACCTCACCTGTAGCGATGCTTAAGTCTGCCTGAATCATGTTAGCAATTGCCGCATTTTATGATTATGAAATTTGGGAAATGGATGTCAAAACTGCACTCCTTAATGGATATCTTAAAGAAGTATTATATATGATGCAACCAGAAGGTTTTGTCAATTCAAAAGGTGCTAACAAAGTGTGCAAGCTCCAGCTATCCATTTATGGACTAGTGCAAGCCTCTCGGAGTTGGAATATACGATGTGATAGTGTGATCAAAGCATATGGTTTTATACAGACTTTTGAAGAAGCTTGTATTTACAAGAAAGTGAGTGGGAGCTCTGTAGCATTTCTGATATTATATGTCGATGACATATTGTTGATTGGAAATGATACTGAATTTCTGAACAACATAAAAGGATACTTGAATAAGATTTTTTCAATGAAAGACCTTGGTGAAGCTACTTATATATTGGGCATCAAGATCTATAGAGATAGATCAAGACGCTTAATTGGACTTTCACAAAGCATATACCTTGATAAAGTTTTGAAGAAGTTCAAAATGGATCAGTCAAAGAAAGGGTTCTTGCCTGTGTTACAAGGTGTGAAGTTGAGTCTGATTCAATGCCCGATCACTGCAGAAGATAGAGATAAAATGAAAGTCATTCCCCATGCCTCAGCCATAGGTTGTATCATGTATGCAATGCTATGTTCCATACCTGATGTGTGCCTTGCTATTAGTTTAGCAGGGAGGTACCAAAGTAATCGAGGAGTGGATCACTAGACATCGGTCAAGAACATCCTAAAATACCTGAAAAGGACTGTAAGTGCATCTAGTGCCCCTTAGTGATTTTGGTGTAATGAAGACTTATAGGTTAAGGGACTAATGTGTTTTTGAGTTTACACGGGTCTATAAGTCTATGAGGAGTTTGATATTTATAGAGAAAGTCAACCCCTAAAAATGAAGTTCTTCAACTGAAGACTTTGGATTTCTGAAGACTTTCTGAAGAATTTGAAAGTGAAGAAATTGGTGCAATCCCGTACACTTGGTATTCATGCGAGGAACATGAAGCATGAAGACTTCTGTTTTCGTAGTTTCATTTTCTCTTTCTTGAGTAATAGGAAACACCGTACTATTAAAGGGGGTCGAGGAAATACTAAGGAAAAATTTCCATGTGATGCTCAACTCAAAATCCTACACCTGCCAATCCCTTCGAGTGAAGCCATTGGAAATCTCATACAGTTCAGTCATATTCTTCAGTGACAGAGACGAAGTTCTTCTAGTTTATGAGTAATTTGTTCTGACTGAGGAGTTAGAAATTCGCCAGTGCGGATTGCCTACACAGTGAGGAACATGATAGCCCTAAGGAATTTGATACTCAAATTTCCAACCGTTGTTGTGCCTTGTGCCAGCTGTCCCAAAATATGTACCCACCTAACGGTCATATCATTAAAGGGCATTTATGTCTTATGATGTCGGGATGCTCCCTAGGATATAAATAGCCGCCCCCTACAACCACTAGCTGGTTGGCTGCTCCGAGAGAAACTGGCACTTGTCATTTGAGAGCATCCCATCCTCCGAGGACTTTGAGCGAAAATCATCAAGTGAGGAAAACCCAGACCCAAACACCTACAAACCCTAAGTGATTGAGCATCACTGAAGAGATTGATCCTGCGTGGATCCGACGCTTGTTACCTTTGAAGACTGTGCTTCTTCCAGATGGTTAGGCGTAAAGGTCTAGAGCATCCAAGAGGAATTGTGGATCGCCGAGTGACCAAGTTTGTGAAGGTTCGGAAGTCACCTGAAGACTTACCATGAGTGGTTGGGCGAGGTATGTGTGACCTTAGCTCAAGGAGAATACAATGAGGACTGTGTGTCCTCAGGTTTAAAATACCTAGCCGCTCCAACAAGACGTACAACTGAGACAGCAGTTGGAACTGGTCTACCAAATCATTGTCTTCACCAAGCTCACTGGTTCTATTTCCTCAACTCCTTCATTTCCTCATAATTGTGTTGAGTGCTTGTTCGTATCTGTGTTTGAAGACTTCGATTGAAGACTTTCTCAATTTCCTCAGTTCAATTTCTTCAGTCTATTTGTCTTCATCCTGTGTTATCTGATACGTCTCCAACGTATCTATAATTTTTGATTGTTCCATGCTATTATATTATCAACTTTGGATGTTTATGGGCTTTATTATACACATTTATATTATTTTCGGGACTAACCTATTAACCCAAAGCCCAGTGCCAGTTTCTATTTTTTCCTTGTTTTAGAGTATCACAGAAAAGGAAAATCAAACGGAGTCCAATTGACCTGAAACTTCACGGAACTTATTTTTGGAAGGAAAGCAACCCGGGAGACTTGGAGTCCACGTAAGGGAAGCATCAAGGAGGCCACGAGGCAGGGGGCGAGCCCACCGCCCCTGGGCGCGCCCTCCACCCTCGTGGGCCCCTCGTGGCCTCCCTGGCGCACTTCTTCCACCTATATATATATATCTCCATATACCCTAAAAACATCCGAGAGCACAATAGATCGGGAGTTCTGCCGCCAGAAGCCTCCGTAGCCACCAAAAACCAATCTAGACCCGTTCCGGCACCCTGACGGAGGGGGCAATCCCTCTCCCGTGGCCATCTTCATCATCCCGGTGCTCTCCATGACGAGGAGGGAGTAGTTCTCCCTCGGGGCTGAGGGTATGTACCAGTAGCTATGTGTTTGATCTCTCTCTGTCTCGTGTTCTTGAGGTGGCATGATCTTGATGTACAACAAGCTTTGCTATTATATTTGGATCCTATGATGTTTCTTCCCCCCTCTACTCTCTTGTAACGGATTGAGTTTCCCCTTTGAAGTTATCTTATCGGATCGAGTCTTTAAAGATTTGAGAACACTTGATGTTTGTCTTGCCGTGCGTATTTGTGTTGACAATGGGATATCACGTGATTCACTTGATGTATGTTTTGGTGAGCAACTTGCGGGTTCCGCCCATGAACCCATGCATAGGGGTTAGCACACGTTTTAATCGTGATTCTCCGGTAGAAACTTTGGGGCACTCTTTGAGGTTCTATGTGTTGCTTGAATAGATGAATCTGAGATTGTGTGATGCATATCGTATAATCATACCCACAGATACTTGAGGTGACATTGGAGTATCTAGGTGATATTAGGGTTTTGGTTGATTTGTGTCTTAAGGTGTTATTCTAGTACGAACTCTAGGGCTGTTTGTGACACCTATAGGAATAGCCCAACAGATTGATTGGAAAGAATAACTTTGAGGTGGTTTCGTACCCTACCATAATCTCTTCATTTGTTTTCCGCTATTAGTGACTTTGGAGTGACTCTTTGTTGCATGTTGTGCGATTGCTATATGATCCAATTATGTTATTATTGTTGAGGGAACTTGCACTAGTGAAAGTATGAACCCTAGGCCTTGTTTCAACGCATTGCAATACCTTTTACGCTCACTTTTATCATTAGTTACCTTGCTGTTTTTATATTTTCATTTTACAAAAACTTTTATCTACTATCCATATTGCACTTGTATCACCATCTCTTCGCCGAACTAGTGCACTTATACAATTTACCATTGTATAGACTTTTTGTTATTTGGTTGCAAGTTTGTTTCAGAGAGACCATCTTCATCCTACGCCTCCTATGGATTGATAAACCTTAGGTCATCCACTTGAGGGAAATTTGCTACTGTCCTACAAACCTCCGCACTTGGAGGCCCAACAACGTCTACAAGAATAAGGTTGTGTAGTAGACATCAAGCTCTTTTCTGGCGCCATTGCCGGGGAGGTTAGCACTTGAAGGTATATCTTTAGATCTTGCAATCGAATCTTTTTGGTTCTTGTTTTAGCACTAGTTTAGTTTATAAAAGAAAACTAAAAAATGGAATTGAGTTTGTCTCATACGCTTCACCTTTTTAATATCTTTCGTGAGTATGATGGAAAGGAAAATTTTGCTCAAGTGCTAGAAGAAGAATGCATCAGAATGTTTGTCACTAAATATTTGAATGATGAGCATGATTGCAATGTTGTTGGTATGAATTCATTGAATATCCATGATGCTAATGATATGCAAATCCACAAGCTTGGGGAAGCTATGTTTGATGAAGATGATATTTTTTGTCCCCCAAGTTTTGATGAGCAAATTTATTATGATGAAAGCATGCCTCCTATCTATGATGATTATTGTGATGACACGTATGCTTTAAATAATAATGATAACCATGAAACTTGTCATCTTGATCTTAATTTTCAATCACATGATAGTTATTTTGTTGAGTTTGCTCCCACTATTATTCATGAGAAGAATTTTGCTTATATGGAGAGTAGTAAAATTTCTATGCTTGTAGATCACGAAAAGAATGCTTTAGGTGCTGGTTATATTGTTGAATTCATTCATGATGCTACTGAAAATTATTATGAGGGAGGAATATATGCTTGTAGGAATTGCAATAATATCAAGTTCCCTCTCTATGTGCTTAAAGTTTTGAAGCTATGCTTGTTTTACCTTCCTATGCAAGTTGATTCGTGTTCCCATAAGTTGTCTCACAAAATCCCTATGCATAGGAAGTGGGTTAGACTTAAATGTGCTAGTAATATTCTTCATGATGCTCTCTTTATGTTTCAATTCTTATCTTTTATGTGAGCATCATTGAAATCATCGTGCCTAGCTAGGGGCGTTAAACGATAGCGCTTGTTGGGAGACAACCCAATTTTATTTTAGTTACTTGCTTTTTGTTCCTGTTTAGTAATAAATAATTCATCTAGCCTCTGTTTATATGTGGTTTTATGCTTTTAATTAGTGTTTGTGTCAAGTAGAACCTTTGGGAAGACTTGGGGAAAGTCTTGTTGATCATACTGTAAAAAACAGAAACTTTAGCGCTCACAATAATTGCTGCCATTTTTATTTGGAAATTGATATTTAGTTAATTATTTTTTAAGATGATTAATAGATAAATTCCTCATGTCCAGAAATTTATTTGAGAATTTTATGAGTTCCAGAAGTATACGTTTGATCTAGATTACTACAGACTGTTCTGTTTTTGACAGATTCTGTTTTTCATGTGTTGTTTACTTATTTTGATGAATCTATGGCTAGTAAAAGAGCTTATAAACCATAGAGAGGTTGGAATACAGTAAATTTAACACCAATATAAATAAATAATGAGTTCATTACAATAACTTGAAGTGGTGTTTTGTTTTCTTGCGCTAACGGAGCTCACGAGTTTTCTGTTAAGTTTTGTGTTGTGAAGTTTTCAAGTTTTGGGTAAAGATTCGATGGACTATGGAATAAGGAGTGGCGAGAGCCTAAGATTTGGGATTCCCAAGGCACCCCAAGGAAATTTTCAAGGACGACCAAAATCCTATGCTTGGGGATGCCCCAGAAGGCATCCCCTCTTTCGTCTTCGTTCATCGGTAACTTTACTTGGAGCTATATTTTTATTCACCACATGATATGTGTTTTGCTTGGAGCGTCAATTTATGTTCTTAAGATTTTCTTGCTGTTATTTATAACAATGTTTTTCATCTTTTATTTCAATAAAAGTGGCATTGATAGCCTTTACTATGCCTATTTTAGAAGTCCACATGTTGCTGTTTGAAAACAGAAAGTTTACCGCTGTTGCAATAATTCCCTAGAAAAGTCAGAATGTGATAAAATGTTGAAACCTTTTGCATATTAAGCTCTGATAAATTTAATACAGTGTGAATTTTCTTTCATAATTTTTGGAGCTAGCGAAGTATGGATCTTGCTGCACTCTTTACAGACTGTCCTGTTTAGGCAGATTGCTGTTATGTTTGCATTGTTTGCATATGTTTGCTTCTTTAATGATTCTATTTGAGGATAGGACTATTAAATATGCAGAGGCATTTAGTATGCAATGTTGAATAATAATTTTAGTGATTTTCTACAGTAGAGTATGATAAGGTTTTTGCAATGGTTTATACTAACTTATCTCACGAGTCCTTGTTGAGTTTTGTGTGGATGAAGCTTTTGAGATTTAGGGAGACCGTGATATGAGAGGAATTAAGCAGACACAAAAGCTCAAGCTTGGGGATTCCCAAGGCACCCCAAGATAATATTTTAAGAAGTCTCAAGCGTCTAAGCTTGGGGATGCCCCGGTTGGCATCCCACCTTTCTTCTTCAACAACTATCGGTTAGTTTCGGTTGATCCTAAGTTTTTGGTTCTTCACATGATGTTTGCCATTCTTAGAATGTCATTTTATTTAGTTTTGCTTGCTGCTTGAATAAAATATCAAGACATGAAATTATTAAATGTTAGAGAATCTTCATATAGTTGCATAATTGTTCGACTACTCATTGATCTTCACTTATATCTTTCGGAGTAGTTTGTCATTTGCTCTAGTGCTTCACTTATATAATTTTAGAGCACGGTGGTGGTTTTATTTCGTAGAAATAGATGAACTCTCATGCTTCACTTATATCATTTTGAGAGTCTTCAGAACAGCATGGTAGTTTGCTTTGGTTATGAAACTAGTCCTAATATGATGGGCATCCAAGAGGGATATAATAAAAACTTTCATATAAAGTGCATTGAATACTACGAGAAGTTTGATACTTGATGATTGTTTCGAGATATGGAGATGGTAATATTAGAGTCATGCTAGTGAGTAGTTGTGAATTTGAGAGATACTTGTGTTAAAGTTTGTGATTCCCGTAGCATGCACGTATGGTGAACCGTTATGTGATGAAGTCGGAGCATGACTTATTTATTGATTGTCTTCCTTACGAGTGGCGGTCGGGGACGAGCGATGGTCTTTTCCTACCAATCTATCCCCCTAGGAGCATGCGCGTAGTACTTTGTTTCGATAACTAATAGATTTTTGCAATAAGTATGTGAGTTCTTATGACTAATGTTGAGTCCATGGATTATACGCACTCTCACCCTTCCACCATTGCTAGCCTCTCTAATACCGCGCACCTTTCGCCGGTATCATAAACCCACCATATACCTTCCTCAAAACAGCCACCATACCTACCTATCATGGCATTTCCATAGCCATTCCGAGATATATTGCCATGCAACTTTCCACCGTTTCGTTTATTATGACACGCTCCATCATTGTCATATTTCTTTGCATGATCATGTAGTTTACATTGTATTTGTGGCAAAGCCACCGTTCATAATTCTTCCATACATGTCACTCTTGATTCATTGCACATCCCGGTACACTGCCGGAGGCATTCATATAGAGTCATACTCTGTTCTAGTATCGAGTTGTAATCTTTGATTTGTAAATAAATGAAAGTGTGATGATCATCATTATTAGAGCATTGTCCCAGTGAGGAAAGGATGATGGAGACTATGATTCCCCCACAAGTCGGGATGAGACTCCGGACGAAAATAAATAAATAAAATAGGCCAAAGAAGCCCAAACAAAAAAAGAAGAGAAAAGAGGCCATAAAAAAAGAGAAGGCCCAAATGAAAAAATAAAATAAATAAATAAATAAATAAATGAGAGAAAAAGAGAGAAGGGACAATGCTACTATCCTTTTACCACACTTGTGCTTCAAAGTAGCACCATGATCTTCATGATAGAGAGTCTCCTATGTTGTCACTTTCATATACTAGTGGGAATCTTTCATTATAAAACTTGGCTTGTATATTCCAATGATGGGCTTCCTCAAAATGCCCTAGGTCTTCGTGAGCAAGCGAGTTGGATGCACACCCACTAGTTTCTTTTGTTGAGCTTTCATGCATTTATAGCTCTAGTGCATCCGTAGCATGGCAATCCCTACTCACTCACATTGATATCTATTGATGGGCATCTCCATAGCCCGTTGATACGCCTAGTTGATGTGAGACTATCTTCTCCCTTTTTGTCTTCTCCACAACCACCATTCTATTCCACCTATAGTGCTATGTCCATGGCTCACGCTCATGTATTGCGTGAAGATTGAAAAAGTTTGAGAACATCAAAAGTATGAAACAATTGCCTGGCTTGTCATCGGGGTTGTGCATGATTTAAATACTTTGTGTGGTGAAGATGGAGCATAGCCAGACTATATGATTTTGTAGGGATAGCTTTCTTTGGCCATGTTATTTTGAGAAGACATAATTGCTTAGTTAGTATGCTTGAAGTATTATTATTTTTATGTCAATATTAAACTTTTGTAGCATTACTTAGAGAAATATGTTAGGTAGCATTCCACATCAAAAAATCAGTTTCTGTCATTTACCTACTCAAGGACGAGCAGGAATTAAGCTTGGGGATGCTGATACGTCTCCAACGTATCTATAATTTTTGATTGTTCCTTGCTATTATATTATCAAATTTGGATGTTTATGGGCTTTATTATACACTTTTATATTATTTTTGGGACTAACCTATTAACCCAGAGCCCAGTGCCAGTTTCTGTTTTTTCCTTGTTTTAGAGTATCGCAGAAAGGAAAATCAAACAGAGTCCAATTGACCTAAAACTTCACGGAACTTATTTTTGGAAGGAAAGCAGACCGGGAGACTTGGAGTCCACGTAAGGGAAGCATCGAGGAGGCCACGAGGCAGGGGGCGCGCCCACCCCCTGGGCGCGCCCTCCACCCTCGTGGGCCCCTTGTGGCCCCCCTGACGCACTTCTTCCTCCTATATATCTCCATATACCATAAAAACATCCAGGAGCACAATAGATCGGGTGTTCCACCGCCAGAAGCCTCCGTAGCCACAAAAAACCAATCTAGACCCGTTCCGGCACCCTGCCGGAGGGGGCAATCCCTCTCCGGTGGCCATCTTCATCATCCCGGTGCTCTCCATGACGAGGAGGGAGTAGTTCTCCCTCGGGGCTGAGGGTATGTACCAGTAGCTATGTGTTTGATCTCTCTCTCTCTCTCTCGTGTTCTTGAGGTGGCATGATCTTGATGTACAACGAGCTTTGCTATTATATTTGGATCCTATGATGTTTCTTCCCCCCTCTACTCTCTTGTAACAGATTGAGTTTCCCCTTTGAAGTTATCTTATCGGATCGAGTCTTTAAAGATTTGAGAACACTTGATGTTTGTCTTGCCGTGCGTATCTATGGTGACAATGGGATATCATGTGATTCACTTGATGTATGTTTTGGTGATCAACTTGCGGGTTCCTCCCATGAACCCATGCATAGGGGTTGGCACACGTTTTCGTCGTGATTCTCCGGTAGAAACTTTGGGGCACTCTTTGAGGTTCTATGTGTTGCTTGAATAGATGAATCTGAGATTGTGTGATGCATATCGTATAATCATACCCACGGATACTTGAGGTGACATTGGAGTATCTAGGTGATATTATGGTTTTGGTTGATTTGTGTCTTAAGGTGTTATTCTAGTACAAACTCTAGGGCTGTTTGTGACACCTATAGGAATAGCCCAACAGATTGATTGGAAAGAATAACTTTGAGGTGGTTTCGTACTCTACCATAATCTCTTCATTTGTTTTCCGCCATTAGTGACTTTGGAGTGACTCTTTGTTGCATGTTGTGGGATAGCTATATGATCCAATTATGTTATTATTGTTGAGGGAACTTGCACTAGTGAAAGTATGAACCCTAGGCCTTGTTTCAACGCATTGCAATACCGTTTACGCTCACTTTTATCATTTGTTACCTTGCTGTTTTTATATTTTCATATTACAAAAACTTTTATCTACTATCCATATTGCACTTGTATCACCATCTCTTCGCCGAACTAGTGCACCTATACAATTTACCATTGCATTGGGTGTGTTGGGGACATAAGAGATTTTTTGTTATTTCCTCACCTGCAAATTCCTCAGTGAAGAATTCATAAAAATCGCCTATTCACCCCCCTCTAGTCGATATAACGCACTTTCAATTGGTATCAGAGCAAGGTAGTCCCTTGTTCTATGTGATTTTGGTTTAACCGCCTGGAGTTTTAGTTATGTCGACCGCAGGTATGAACAAAGTGACATGCCCCATCTTTGACGGTCACGAGTATCCCAAGTGGAAGGCCATGATGAAGAAGTGCCTCATGGTGATGAACAGTGAGCTATGGACCGCCACTGAGATTGGTCTGACCAATCTGTGCAAGACGGCGGAAGCTGATAACATTCGGAAGTACACTCTTCTCAACCTCAGGGCGAAGGACATCATCTGCTCCCGTCTGTCTCAAAATTAGTTCAGGAATATCATGCATCTCGATCATGCGAAGCTTATCTGGGACCGTCTCTCTGAGGTCTATGAAGGTCATCGAACCTGTCATTATCCTTGGTTTGAGGACTTCAAAGAATCTCTCAAAGCGATGACATTCTAACCAGAATCATCATCTTCTGCATCATGCCTCATGGCAAAAGATGCTAAGGTAACTGAATGCTACCTATCCGAGTCTAGTGATGATTAATCTGGTGATGAATTTGGACCCAGCTATGTCAAACTTGCTTCCCTTTCCACTAAACAACAAAGAGCTTTGGAAAAAGTTCAATACATGCTAAATAAGAGCGATGATATGTTGGGTGAAGAAATGGATCAGTCAAAACCTTTGGCTGAAAGTCTTCAGAGACTTCATACTAAGTATGACACCCTTCAAGATCATCATAACACTCTCTTATCTGATCATGAGAATCTTTCTTATGAACTTCTTCAAAGAAAGCAAGACCTTGAGAAGCTAAGAGTGAGTTATGAAGATCTTCATAAGGAGTGTGATTCATTACTTGCTCAACAAATCAGCGCTTCTCAGGAAGAATTTGTTCCTCCACGCTTGAAGTGCATTGAACGTGAATCTGCTAATTATTCACCTGAATGTTCAAATGCTGCTAATGTTTAAAATTCTTCACCTGCCTCTGCTATTACTAATTCCTCATCTGAGGACACTGCTAGTATCACTGACGATGCAGGGCTGAAGGAATTGTATATGACAGGCATGTACAAAAGCCTCAAAGGGCATCGGACTCTTTGTGATGTGCTTAAAAAGCAGATCCTCAACAGGAACCCTAGGAAAGAGGGTTTTGCCTTTGAGAGGAAACTCAATGCTGATGGTACATATTGGAAGCCTGAGCAGTATCCCAAAACCTCATGGGTTGCTGCAAAGGGACCTCCAGTTGATCCATCTAATTTATTTGGCTTTGCATGTGAATGTCCTCGTTCTGATGATGAGTCAATTGACTCCAACTATAAACTGTTCAAAAATCAGAATGGTGAAATATTTGCTAGATATGTTGGCACTAAATGCAGGAACGGTCCTCCTATGAAGAAAATCTGGGTTCCCAAAAGGTGACTTGAAAGTCTTTAGGTGAATGTCCTCTCGACACCACCCGTGAAGAATAGTAACCCCAGATCAAATTCTTCATATGGACCAAACTCCTCAAAAGGATCAAAGTCCTCATATAAATATCATCGTGCTAACAACTCTGTTTCGCAGAGAAGAGCTAAGGGCTCTGAATATGAGCATTATTCTTCTAATTGTTATGTTCATAAGTCCTCGAAGAATTTCTCTGCTTATTCATATGCTTATCCTAACCCCTCTTATGTGAAACGAAATGGACTGGCTTCTATGCCACCTTTCTCGTATGGATCTCGCAGAGTGATGAACTCTTTGCCACCCCTTCAGATGTGGGTGGTGAAGAAAAATAACTAATCTCTTCTGCAGGGTCAAGTATCCAGACGTACGTAATCGTCTGAAGAATTTGCTAGAGACCTGAATGTGCCTGAAAGGACGCAGGCTAATCATGCAGAAATGAACTTTCATTTCTCATGTCCTCATACTGCTTTATCTATTCTGTTGCTTGATGAAATTGATCTGATGAATTGATGTCATATTCTTCACTGATGAAGTATATGAGTTTGTAAGTTGCACTAATTCATTTGCAGGATGATCAACCCAAAGCCACTGAGTGGGTCCTCGATAGTGGATGTACAAATCACATGACTGGTGACAAGAATCTATTGATGGATGCTCCCTTATCACCATC
The DNA here is from genome assembly GCF_002162155.2 of Triticum dicoccoides. Taxonomy (NCBI): domain Eukaryota; kingdom Viridiplantae; phylum Streptophyta; class Magnoliopsida; order Poales; family Poaceae; genus Triticum; species Triticum dicoccoides. Next base: position 221,506,986 of record NC_041386.1, on the reverse strand, counting down.
GCATCTGAAGCATATCATCTTCGCTGACAAAGGCAAAAGCCAGGTATTCGGTCCAGGTAAGGTTGCGATCACAAAGGATTGACACATGGACAAAGTCATGCTCATCGAGTCCTTAGGATACAACCTCATGTCTGTCTCAATGCTTTGCGATCTTGATATGGTTGTTGTCTTTGGCAAGTACCGTTGTGTTGTGCTTATGGAAGCTGACAATTCCAAAGTCTTCGAAGGCATTAAGAGAGGAGACTTGTATATTGTTGATTTCTCTACTAGACCACAACCAGCCATGTGTCTACTTGCAAAAGCTTCAGAAGGCTGGCTCTGGCATCGACGACTTGGTCATGCAGGCATGAGGAATTTTCACACACTTGCAAAGAAGAAGCATGTTATTGGCATCCAGAATGTCAAATTCCTCAAGTATCACTTATGCGGAGCCTGTGAAGCTGGGAAGATGACAAAGGCTAAGCATCCAGCAAAGACTATCATGACCACCACTCATCCATTTGAATTGCTTCACATGGATCTCTTTGGTCCTAACCATTATTCTGCAGTCACAAATGATGCATCTCAATATGGCTTTGTTATTGTTGATGATTACTCTTGATACACATGGGTACACATTGTTACTTACAAACATGAAGTGCAGGAAGTCTTCAAACGATTTTCCTTGAGGGCTTCAACGAACTTTGGTGTGAAGATCAAGCACATCAGAAGTGACAATGGAACTGAGTTCAAGAATTCTGGTCTTGATGACTGTCGGTGTCAAAACCGGCGGATCTCGGGTAGGGGGTCCCGAACTGTGCGTCTGGGCCAGATGGTAACAGGAGGCAGGGGACATGATGTTTTACCCAGGTTCGGGCCCTCTTGATGGAGGTAAAACCCTACGTCCTGCTTGATTGATATTGATGATATGGGCAGTACAAGAGTAGATCTACCACGAGATCATAGAGGCTAAACCCTAGAAGCTAGCCTATGCTATGATTGTATGTTGTGGTTGTTGTCCTATGGACTAAAACCCTTCGGTTTATATAGACACCGGAGAGGGTTAGGGTTACACAAGGTCGGTTACAAAGGAGGAGATATCCATATCTGTATTGCCTAGCTTGCCTTCCACGCCAAGTAGAGTCCCATCCGGACACGAGACGAAGTCTTCAATCTTGTATCTTCATAGTCTAACAGTCCGGCCAATGGAGATAGTCCGGCTGTCCGGAGACCCCCTAATCCAGGACTCCCTTAGTAGCCCCTGAACCAGGCTTCAATGACGATGAGTCCGGCGCGCAGTATTGTCTTCGGCATTGCAAGGTGGGTTCCTTCTCCGAATACATCACAGAAGAATTTGAATACGATGATAGTGTCCGACCCTACAAAATAAGTTCCACATTCCACTGTAGAGAGAATAATATTTTCGCAGATCTAATTTGCTAGCTTGTTTTGGCAGCATGATGTTACGTCATGGCCCGGTGATTATTCGAACCGTTTCTTTTAACCAACCCCGCACATAACGCGAGGCAGTTTTTCGACACGTCTTGTCAAAGCAGAGATCGTGTCCCCTTATTACCGGATTCTCATCAATACGGGCGTGGGTAACCCAACCGCGCCATCAATTGCGGCGCTTGGGGGATAAGCGAGTTTTACCAGGAAAGTGGGGACGCTTAGTTTTGTCCGCCCATATAAAGGGATAAGGATTCACCTTTCTATCCATGCCTTCTTCCTCCCTTACTCATTCGTTTTCGCACACTCGAGCTCTAGCGCCCAAGTCTGCACTTCCCACCTCAACCTTGTCCAACCTTGTCCGGAGTGGGAGGCAGGTGGATGGTCTCCTCCGTCACGGAGGGAGACATCGAGAAACTGAGGAGAGCCGGATACCTGCTCGACGACATCGCGCACCAGCTCCCAGATGAGGGGCAGCTCATCCCCGCCCCCAGGCCCCATGGGAGGGTAGTATAACTCACCCATTTCCTCCGCGGACTGGGATTCCCTCTCCATCCCTTCGTCCGGAGGCTCATGTTTTATTACGGCCTAGATTTCCACGATCTGGCCCCGAACTTCATCCTCAACATCTCGGCGTTTATCATCATGTGCGAGGCCTTCCTCCGCATCAAGCCCCACTTCGGCTTATGGCTGAAGACCTTCAATGTCAAGCCGAAGGTGGTGGGCGGCCGCCAGGCGGAGTGTAGAGGTGCCATGGTGGGCAAGATGCCCAACGTAACATGGCTCGAGGGCTCCTTTGTGGAAACCATAAAGGGGTGGCAATCGGGGTGGTTCTACATCACCGAGCCGCGCGACCCTGCATGGGCAGCGGCCCCCGAGTCCCGATCTAGCATCCCCACGCGGCTCACCTCCTAGAAAGAGAAGGGCCTGTCCTGGGGTAGTTTGAAAGAGCTGACCGGACTCCAAACATGTATTCAAAACATGGTGAACAAGAAGCTCAAGCTTGTTAACAAAGTCTAGGTTATGCTCATCCACCGGATACTCCCGTGCCAACAACGGGAGTTCAACTTGTGGGAGTTTGATCCAGCGCAGCACCGAACTCTGAACAGGCTCTTTGACATGACTCATGAAGACGCCTGGAGGGTGCTGTTCAAAAGTGCCAAGGTCCCCCCCCTATTACTGAGGATCACGGATTCAGCGTGAAGCACCAAGCCAGTGCGGTAAGCTGCTTTACCTTTCACAGGATACTTATTTTTTTATAATGATTGACTATATCCGGGATCTACACTCCCGTACCTTTGACAGGACTGGCAGAAGATGGCCGGACAGATCGGCTATCGGGCTCCTTGGCCCGAAGGCCCCACAGACGCTCTTCTGGCAAAGATGTTGACTCCGGCCCCTTATACGGGGCTGGAGAAGACCAAGAAGGCCAAGGGAACCCGAAAGAGTTCCCGACGCCAGGCGTCGTCGGACTCACCGTCCAATGACTCTGCGGCGCACTCTTCCCCCGAAGATGAGGAAGAAGAAGAAGATGCTCCCCCACCGACTGGGGGAGACAAGAAAAGGAAGGCCGCCCCAACTAGGGAGGCCGGAGGGTCCAAGAAGGGAAGGACTCTCCTTCCGGACAGTTCCACCGCCGCCGATGAAGGTGAAGACGAGTGGTTGCCCAGGGCCAAGCCCCCGGGGAGATCGTAAGTATTCAGATACCAGAGTAACTCATAGGATTCCTTCGTCGCACTGCTTTCCCTAACGCCGAACGCAATTATCCAGGCCGCCACGAGCCAGTATTGATGTATCATCGGATGGCTCCTTGGGCTAGTCAGACATGGATAGCGATCTAGTCCCGACAGCCACCTCTCCTCATCCTACCGACGATGCCGAGGTGTTGTCTCAAGAGGCACCGGATCAAGGGGAGACAGTCCCGGAGGCGCCTCAAGGCGACCTACCGGACTCCGGGAGCCGAGGGGACGGGGCCCCTGAGAGCTTCAAGTTCGGCCCTCAGCCGAACACCGCGCCGGAACCTCTAGCGGTTCCAGGCTCATGCAGGCGGCCTCCTTCTAAGAGGGGCAAGACGCCTGTGCCAGTGACCTCTTTCCATCCAGAGGCACCGGACAATCTGCTGGAAGCGCTTCGCAGCGCTTCCATCGACGAGGAGCACCACACTATCATGAGTGCGGTGATCCAGAAGGTTCAGTCCGCCAAGAGCGGATTGACTGAAGCCTATGCCAGCCTTTTAACAGGCTTCGAGGTAAGTGTTTTAAAATGTAGTAGAAATATTACCGCATAGACAGTAGCCCCTGTTGCTTTGTTCGGTGTTCACAAAGAAAACCCGAATAGACGATCAAATAATATTGCAGGAGTCTAATATAAGTGTGTCAATATGCATATGCAGGCTTCGCTGCTGGCGTCCGCCGCATTAATTGCGGAGGTTGCCGTACTGAAGCAGGACCTCGAGGTGTCCAAGAAAGAGCTCGGCCTTGCCAAGAGGCAGCTCGAGGAGAACAAGGGTAAGTAATACCCTGTCTTATGTATATATAAAAGAGGACGCGATTTCAAAATGACAGGATCATCATAGGTTTGCCAGGGGCCACGACTGAGGTGGCGACCCTGAAGCAAGCGCTAACCAAGGCCGAAGATAAAGCGGCCAAGGAGTGCACTGCGCGAGAGAAGCACGAGGCTCGGGTGGGCGAGGTGCAGCAAGAGCTCCAGGCTCTTGTGGCGAAGCACGAGGCGTTGGAGCTTGACTCCCAGACGCGGAAGTCTGAGCTTGCCGCGGCCCTCGAGAGTGTAAAAAGTGCCAAGGCCGAAGCCCAAAAGGCCCTCCAAGAGATCGACTCGATGAAGACGATAGCGGCGGGTAAGGCTTTCTATATGCAAAGCAAGCATGTAAAAGTAAATTACCGATTACTTACCCGGATCCGGAGCTCTTCAGGAGCATTCGCAGATTTGCCCCGCAGTGTGTCCGATGCCGCACAACTTTACCAGGCCAAGGACGGAAGCTCGACAGAGAAGCTGTTCTGGTCTCAGTATGCTAAGGCCGAACATTTGGTGCCAATGAGCGACCATCTGAAGCAGATGGTCGAGCTACATAAGGCGGCCGATCAGGCCATGAAGAGCTTTATAGTCCGGCTGTGGCCTGGCGACGCCCTTCTGAACAGCTTCTTCGGCCTGGTGAGGCGGCTTGTGGATGCCTGCCCGCGGCTAGAGGTCGTCAAGCGATCTGTCTGCATTGAAGATGCACGCCGGGCTTTCGCCCGTGTGAAATTGCAGTGGGTCAAGCTAGACACCGTGAAGCTGATCAAGGAGGGGCCGCCAGAGGGCAAGGAGCACCGCCACCCCGAGATGTACTACGAGGGTGTTCTGCCGGGTGCCCGTCTCATCACGGACGAGTGTTCAAAAGTTGTAATATTTGAATGAGACTTGCTCGTTTTATCCTGTATGTATGAAATTTTGTTTCATATGTGCTATGCAACGCTTGTTGGAATTTAGAATATTACCTTCTGTTTGGCTATTTATCCAATCTGAGAGATGGCCAGTCCTCGGCTTCTTCCCCCATGCCACGAGTGCTGGGGTGTTCGGGATAAACCCGAGCACTCTTGTTCCCATGTTTGGGTCCTTCGAGGGAGGTGCTCAGCACAGCGAACAAGGCAACCGGACTAATGATGCTTTACCACTCTCACTTAGCCATAGAATTCTATAATTTTAAATTTCGGCGAAGCCCCTGGTATTTGGAAGGCCGAATTCGGGGCGTGATACACGCCTTTAAGCCGGACAGGGCCGGCCCCTCGCTCTAAGAGGCATAAGTCTTTAGGGACTTGAAAACATTGTCGAACAGCGACCAGTCTCTCGCCTTATCATGACAGTCAGTTTTAGCTTTCTCTACTGAGGTGCTGAACCCAGCAGAACCGGGTTACAATTGCAGTAGTTCTCCTAGCGCTACCTTAGCTGATAGAGCGGAACGTAAGGTACCAAAACATAGGAGCCGGGCAAACCCAACATTTGACCAAAGACATGATTCAGAGCTGATGCATATAATGCTATAAGTTCGGGGTGCTGCACTTATGAAATGTTTGGACTTTTCACACCGCATTGTGGGGTACGTAAGCCCCTGGTGTATTGGTCCTACCATAGTGTACGGTTGCAAGGCGTCATTAATGAACACACACATATATATATATATATATATATAACAAAGAATGCAATAATAGTCGCAATGTCATCCATTGTTTGTTAAAAAATTGCGTTAAAGCAGAGTGATACATATAGTGCGATAAGCAAAGAGTAGGACTATGTCCCTTCCAAGGGAAAGCTGTGGAATGATATTAAATTGAATATTTCACTTGTTACTGTAATCAACCTGGGAATTCCGTGGTATAACGTAGCTGTCTGCCTCCTTGGTTGCTGCATCATGTGTTCGGCAATAGTGCTTCCGGACAGTGTTTCCAGAGATTAAGGTCCCGAAAAAAAAAAAAAATAACCGAACGGGAAGCCCCTAGTGCGGTTTAGGCCGCGTCTTGGGGCGTGCCGTAGTTGTGCCCCCTCCCCACCTATGCCCATGGTATTTTTAATGCGTAATTATGTACGCGCGACACGAGTTTCGCCGCTGGGCTGGGATTGGGGTGGCCGCCGTATTGCTACGCGAGCTCAGATCGCGCCAGGCGGTCTATTTGCCGATTGCCCCGAGCGCGCTTGAAGGTGTCCGGGCTGTGAAGCGCCGAACTGGTTGATTGCCTTAAGAGGCCGCTTTGCGTTTCTGCTGCGAGGGCTGCGGTGTGCTCCTCTATTCGGAGAGAGCGCTCGGTGTTTCCATTGACTGTAATAACTCCGCAAGGTCCAGGCATCTTGAGCTTGAGGTATGCATAATGCGGTACCGCAGAATCTAAGAAATGCGGTTCGCCCGAGCAGCACGTGATAACCACTGCGGAATGGGACTATATCGAAGATTAACTCTTCGCTTCGTAAGTTATCCGGGGATCCGAAGACCACTTCCAGTGTAATTGAGCCTGTGCAATGGGCCTCTACACCTGGAATGACGCCCTTAAAGGTCGTTTTTGTGGGTTTGATCCTTGAGGGGTCTATACCCATTTTGTGCACTGTGTCCTGATAAAGCAGGTTCAGGCTGCTGCCGCCGTCCATAAGGACTCGAGTGAGGTGAAATCCGTCGATGATTGGGTCTAGGACCAGTGCGGCGAATCCGCCATGACGGATACTAGTGGGGTGGTCCCTGCGATCGAAGGTGATCGGACAGGAGGACCAAGGGTTGAACTTTGGGGTGACTGGCTCCAACGCATATACGTCCCTGAGTGCACGCTTCCTCTCCCTCTTGGGGATGTGGGTTGCATATATCATGTTCACTGTCCGCACTTGCGCGGGAAACCTCTTCTGTCCTCCAGTGTGCGGCTGCCGGGGCTCCTCCTCGTCATCGCTATGCGGCCCCTTGTCCTTGTTTTCGGCAATTAACTTGCCGGCCTGCTTGAACACCCAACAATCCCTGTTGGTGTGATTGGCTGGCTTGTCTAGGGTGCCGTGTATTTGACACGAGCGATCGAGTATACGGTCCAAGCTGGACAGACCCGGCGTACTTTGTTTGAATGGCTTTTTCCGCTGACCGGGTTTAGAGCCTTTGAATCCGGCATTGACTGCCGTATCCTCAGTATTTTTGCTGTTAATGTGGCGCTTATGCTTGTTGCGACGTGACCTGCTATTGCCGTCCTTGGTATCTGAGGTACCATGGTTTTTTGATATGTTATTACTGCGAGCCAGCCAACTGTCTTCTCCCGCACAAAAGCGGGTTATGAGCATCGTGAGAGCTGCCATAGATTTCAGCTTTCCTGACCAAGGTGCCGGGCTAGCACTCGTCTCGGATGTTGTGCTTGAAAGCCGCTAAGGCCTCCGCATCCGGACAGTCGACAATTTGATTTTTCTTTGTAAGGAACCGAGTCCAGAATTGCCTGGCCGACTCTTCTGGCTGCTGAATTATGTGGCTCAAATCATCAGCGTCTGGTGGTCGCACATAAGTGCCCTGAAAGTTGTCGAGGAATGCGGCTTCCAGATCTTCCCAACAGCTAATGGAGTCTGCTGGCAAGTTGTTAAGCCAATGCCGCGCTGGTCCTTTGAGCTTTAGTGGGAGGTATTTGATGGCGTGTAAGCCATCGCCGCGGGCCATGTGGATGTGAAGGAGGAAGTCCTCAATCCATACTGCGAGATCTATTGTGCCGTCGTATGATTCAATATTTACAGGTTTGAAACCTTTTGGAAATTGATGTTCCATTACTTCGTCTGTGAAGCATAAGGGGTGTGCCTCGCCTCTTTATTGGGCTATATCGCGACACAGCTCGAATGGGTCTTGCCGGCTGTGTTCGGCCCGGCCGGATTTGCTTTTACTGTATCCGGCGTGACGTTTGTCGTCTCGCAGAGTGGTGCGCCCTCGTGATCCGTAGATCGATATTGAATGCTTTGCCTTGTCCTCCAATATGTCTCGCAGGTCTGGCGTATCTCCCCATGCCTTCTTATTTGAATGGCGTTGGGGTGGAGGCTAAGCTTTTGGCTGGAATGCCTCTCTATCGCGGCCACGAGGTGGCCGATCAACCATATCATACGCTTCTTCCTCCAGTCGGGGTAGTAACCTGCGCCTTGGGTAACTCTTGGAGGGGCGCTCGAGTTTATATTCCTCGGCTAGTAGGTCTTGATCAGCGTGAAGCTGCTGCTGCTTTTTCTTCAGGCTATTTGTCGTGGCCATAAGCCGGTGCTTGAAGCGCTCTTGTTCGACGGGATCCTCTGGTACGGCGAATTCATCGTCGCCGAGGCTTGCCTCGTCTTCGGAGGGGGGCATGTGATTGTCATCCTGCTCCTCTCTGTCTGCCGCTCTCTCAGGAGAGCTGGCTACTCCATCCTCTTGCTCTAAATCTTGCTGGAGGGGTTTGTTGTTTTCTTCGGCACTATCAGGAGTGTTATTATCTCCTGTGCCGGTATCACTACTTTTGCTTTGGCGGGACTTAGAGCGGCGCCGCTGACGTCGGCATTTGGGTTGCTTCTTGGAGGGGTCATCCTCCGCTATCCCGTCACCATTGCCTTCTTTGGGTGTATCCACCATGTATATGTCATATGACAAGGTGGCTTTCCAGTGCCCTATAGGTGCTGGTTCATGTTCGTCTCCTACATCGTCATCCATACTGTCGATGTCTTCAGAGTCGAAGTGGAGCATGTTGGTTAAATCATCGACAGTGGCTATGAAATGGGTGGTGGGTGGGCGTTGAATTTCTTCGTCGTCCGCATCCCAATCATCTTGGCCATAACCGGCCAGGGCTCTCTTGACAAAGAGAGAGACCTTAGTGGATTCAGAATGATGCTGAAGGGCGAGTGCTGAAAGATATCTGCGGTGGTGAATTCCATGATCAGCGCCCAATCGGATTCGATTGGCAGGGGCGCGGATGGTTCGGAGTCCGGAAAAGAGTCCGGTACCTCGATCGCCATTGAGACTGCAGCCCCTGAGGCGGTGTCTAACCACCCGTCCTCGACTGGCGCAGTTGGCTCCAAGCTAAGGGTCGGAGCTGATGCGGGCGCAGCCTCTGGGGTACTGTTCGGCGGTAGAGCTAGGTCATACCCATCGCGACAGTGCGGCGCGCCCGACTGTGGCTTGAATCTGTCGAAGATCAAGTGTCCGCGGATGTCGGCCGTGTAGTTCAAACTTCCAAATCTGACCTGATGGCCAGGGGCGTAGCTTTCAATCTGCTCCAGATGGCCAAGTGAATTAGCCCACAGTGCAAAGCCACCGAATACGAAGATCTGTCCGGGGAGAAAAGTCTCACCCTGGACCGCATCGCTATCGATGATAGTAGGAGCCATCAAGCCTAACGGCGACGACACAGAGGAACTCTCAATGAAAGCACCAATGTCGGTGTCAAAACCGGCGGATCTCGGGTAGGGGGTCACGAACTGTGCGTCTGGGTCGGATGGTAACAGGAGGCAGGGGACACGATGTTTTACCCAGGTTCGGGCCCTCTTGATGGAGGTAAAACCCTACGTCCTGCTTGATTGATATTGATGATATGGGTAGTACAAGAGTAGATCTACCACGAGATCATAGAGGCTAAACCCTAGAAGCTAGCCTATGGTATGATTGTATGTTGTGGTTGTTGTCCTACGGACTAAAACCCTTCAGTTTATATAGACACCGGAGAGGGTTAGGGTTACACAAGGTTGTTTACAAAGGAGGAGATATCCATATACGTATTGCCTATATTGCCTTCCACGCCAAGTAGAGTCCCATCCGGACATGAGACGAAGTCTTCAATCTTGTATCTTCATAGTCTAACAGTCCGGCCAATGGAGATGGTCCGGCTGTCCGGAGACCCCCTAATCCAGGACTCCCTCAATGACTATCTTGATGAACTTGGTATTACTCATGAGTTATCTGCTCCTTATACTCCTTAGCAGAATGGCGTCGTGGAGCGCAAGAACATGACTCTTGCTGAGATGGCTCGCACTATGCTTGACAAATACAAAATGCCTCGTCGTTTCTGGATTGAGGCAATTGATACTGCGTGCCACATCATCAACAGAGTATATCTTCACAAATTCTTCAAGAAGACTGCCTATGAACTCCTCACCGATAAGAAACCCAATGTAAGTTATTTCAAAGTCTTTGGTGCTAAATGTTGGATTAGAGATCCTCATCACAACTCAAAATTTGCACCAAAAGCACATGAAGGTTTTATGCTTGGTTATGGAAAGGACTCGCACACCTATAGAGTTTTCAACAATGTTCTTCACAAGGTTGTTGTAACTGTAGATGTGCGGTTCGATGAAACTAACGGCTCACAAAGAGAGCACCTACCTTCTGTGATAGATGAACCAACACCTGAGGAAACTATCAAGTTCAAGGCTACTGAGGATGTCATTCCTACTGAAGAATGCGCTGAAGAATTCATCAGAACATGAAGAACGTCGAGCTAATGCACCTGAAGAAAATACTGAAGAAAATGGTGCTGAAGAAAATGCTGATCAAATTCCTCAACGACAACCAGCTCATCCTCGCGTTGCAAAAGAAGTGCAAGTTGAAAAGATCATCAATGACATCAAAGCGCTAGGTCCTCTCACACGATCAAAAGCTTCACATTTATCTAACTTTTGTGGGCACTATGATTTTGTCTCTATCATAGAGCCCACTAAGGTAGATGAAGCATTTCTGGAGCCTGAGTGGATTCAGGTCATGCAAGAAGAATTACATCAATTCGAGCACAACAACGTCTGGGAACTGGTCAAACGTCCAGATCCTCGCAAGCACAATATCATTGGCACAAAATGGATCTAACGCAACAAGCAAGACGAAAATGGCCTTGTGGTAAGGAATAAGGCATGGCTTGTAGCTCAAGGCTACACACAAGTTGAAGGAAATCGATTTCGATGGAACTTTTGCACCGGTTGCTAGACTTGAGGCTATTCGCATATTACTTGCTTATGCTAACCATCATGATATCACTCTATATCAAATGGATGTGAAAAGTGCATTCCTCAATGGTAAGCTTGAGGAAGAAGTATATGTTGCTCAACCCCTAGGTTTTGAAGATCCAAAGTATCCTGACAAAGTCTTCAGACTCAATAAGGCCCTCTATGGATTCAAGCAGGCCCCACGGGCGTGGTATGATACTTTGAAGGAATTCCTTATGAAGAAAGGCTTCAAACTCAGTTCACTCGACCCTACTCTTTTCACTAAATCTTACGATGGTGAATTGTTTGTGTGCCAAATATATGTTGATGATATTATCTTTGGCTGTACTAACGAACATTATAGTGATGAATTTGCCTATATGATGAGTGAAGAATATCAAATGTCTATGATGGGAGAATTGAAATTCTTCTTATGTCTTCAAATTCGTCAACAACGCAAGGCATATTCATATCTCAGGAGAAATACCTCAAGGATGTACTAAGGAAATTCGGCATGCAAGATTGCAAAGGCGTCAAAATTCCTATGCCCACAAATGGTCATCTGTGCACTGATGAAAATGGTATCGACTTCGATCATAACGTATACCGCTCCATGATTGGTTCTTATTGTACTTATGACCATCTAGGCCAGATATTATGCTTAGTGTTTGCATGTGTGCCCGATTTCAAGCTACACCGAAGGAATCACACCATAAGGCTGTGAAGTATATTCTTCGATATCTAGCTCACACACCAACACTTGGATTATGGTACCCCTAGGGCTCGACTTTTGATCTCATTGGATATTCTGACTCTGACTATGCTGGTGATCGTGTGGACCACAAGTCAACATCTGGTACATGTCATTTCCTCAGACGATCTTTGGTCCATTGGTCCTCGAAGAAATAGAACTCCGTATCACTATCTACTACTGAAGCTGAGTACATTGCCGCTGGTTCTTGCTGTGCTCAATTGCTATGGATGAAGCAAACTCTCAAGGACTACGGCGTCAACATGAAGAATGTGCCTCTCTTCTGTGACAATGAGAGTGCTATCAAGATTGCTCACAACCCAGTTCAGCACTCGAAGACAAAGCACATTCAGATTCGTCATCATTTTCTTCGTGATCATGTGTTGAAGGGCGACATTTCTATTGAGCATGTGAAGACTGAAGAACAGCCAACCGATATCTTAGTGCACTAAGCCCTTGGATGAGAAGAGATTTAGCAAGTTGTAGTGTGAGCTAAATATCTTAGAATCTTCTAATGTTCTTTGAAAAGGACACTCATCCTAACACTTATGCAAAACTGATGCCTTAGATGTGCAACACATGAAGAAACGTTTTCTTCAATCAATGTATATATATGAGTTTATGTCCTCTACATCATTCACTTATGGCTATTTCTTCAAGTTAGTTTTTCTGCTAAGTGAATGTGATCGGACCCTTCCCCCTCTATACTATACTCAACCCACTCTGTTCAGAAATTCTTCATGTGCGTTCTATTTGAAACTCGTTCAAAATCTTCACTGTGTCCTTGTCAGCTGAAGAAATTGCGAACGGAACTTTAAAACCTATCGTATCTAAATTTTTGGCTTTGCTGCTCAAACCTTTCCACATCTCACGATATACTTATCTATTCACCCACGATCGCACACGATCTCCACTTCTCAGTACATGGGGGACATATGTCAAGCGAATGAGAAGGGTCAGGGGCACGTTCGTCCAAATTCTTTGGGCGAACAGTTTTTCACCGTGGCTATAAATACCCCCCTTTCCCTTCCTCACTTCCTTTACACCGTTTGACCTCTCTCCAGCTCGAGCTTCTCAAACCCTAGCGCCGCCGCTGCATCATCATCGCCGGTGAGGAAAAGCTTCACTGCCTTGACCTCATCGCCGTCGTACTCGCGCCGGCCGCGGAAATCTTCACTCCGCCGTCGCTGTAGCTGTCTTCCTCTGCCAAGTTAGGGTGTGGAAGATCTGCACTGACGAACTTCACATCTCCACATTCCAGTTCGTCGTGTTCTTCGTCCAGGGTAATTAAAAGTTACTTTTACCACCCTCTTTGATTCAAATGATTTCTACAAAATCCTCAAAGGTGTTTTTCTTCATATCTTCACACACTAAAACACCTAACATGTCATCTATTCTTGATTCGTTTCTCTAAGCAATGTTTTTCTTCAAGATTTCTCAAATGTGTGGATTTTCGATCTATACATCTCTGGAACCTAAGACAAAGAACGCTTAATGAAATTCTTCAAGACTCATCTGGTCAAATTCCTCAAACTTGTTCTTTATAAAAACCTTCTCAGAACGCATATGACCTCACCAAATTCCTCGCAACTATACTCTGTTCACAGGTACTCATGTCAGCTGCTGAATCACTAGGTTCTCATCAACTTAACTCATTTGCAGCGTTCCTCGAAGAAAAGTTGCATACCTCTTCAGAGAATTCAATTGTTCAAATTCCTCAACTGAAGAAAATGGTTGATGGTAAGAAGCCACAGAAAGGAGGAAAGAGGCCTGAGGTCAACACTGCCTTTGAAATACCTGAGGACATCTATGCTGGGTACTGCACACCCCCTGAGGAAGATAAAAATCAGCGCAAGGTGCGCATTCAAAAGATTGAGAGCAGATGGGCAAGAGAGTGGAGGGAGTACAGATATGTCACTCCCAAATATATGAAGAAATTTGCACTAAATCCTCCATGCCCAAGACCTCCGCTGGCACATGGTCAAATAGCTGATCCCACCAGCCTCAAGCGTGGTGAGGATTATCCTGATGAATGGGTCAAGCGCCAGGCCAAGTTGGCCAAACAAGCAAAAGATGAAGTGAGGAAATTCAACGAAGACTCTGCTACCGCTGCTGCTGTTGAGGCCTCTGTAAAGCTGAAGAAGGCCATGCCTAAGAAGCCTGCTCACAAGCCCAGTGCTTCACCAGCAATGCCCTCACGGCCAAGTTAATCAGCTATGCCCTCACGGCCAGATTCCTCAAAGCCCTCACGGCCAATTCCTCATGCTGCTCCTAAGTCCTCAGCTCCTCCGCCAAAGTCCTCAGCTGCTCCGACCAAATCCTCAGCACCTGTGCATCTCGCCACATGCCAAAGGACCACATGCATATCTATTGCTTCAGGAGCCTCTGCAAGTTCCTCAGCTGCTCCCACTCTTCTTAAGAAGGAGACCACTGCTAGACGAGGTCCTCGACCAAGTCCTCACAAGAAACAAGTTGCTTTCCATGTGCCCTCTGATGATGATGAAGCTGATGATGAAGAACTTGCTGAAATCATTAGGGACAGGCAACTCAGGGCCGCTAGAGCCAAAGGCAGTAATGTGCCATTAATGCTGGATCCGAAGTTGATCCTAGACTTCATTGACTTATGGCACAAGGACCCCAACACACCTATGCCTGAGCTGAACCTCACTCCTAGTCAAAGTCATGTACTGACTCACTTCATTGATAAAGAAAAATGGAAATTTAAGCAAGGAAGGAGGGTGAAGAAAGCGCAGTACAAGAAAGAGCGCTTTCTGAAGCAAAACGTTCTGAAGCTTTCACCTGAAGAACTTGTTTCTCTTCATTCCGAAATCAAGAAACTGAGTGATGAATTTGATCGCTACTATGCTGACTTGCTAGGAGCCAGAGTTAGATTTGTAAAGATAACTGAACAGTTCACTTCGAATGTTGCAGCCCCAATGCAACAGGAAATTCCTCAAGCTGAAGCATCTGCTCAGCCGACTGATGAAAATGCCAGCACTGCTGATGACAATCAGGTTGCTGAAGAAAATGTGAGTTCCAGGGCTGATGACTGCATTCCAGCCGCTGATGAAATTGCCAGGGCATCCACTAGTGGTGCGCCTGAAGAAAATGAAGAAGTCAGGGCAACTGCATTAGTTGTACCTGAAGAAATTCAACTCAATTCCTCTGCTCCTGCGCCTTCACCAACTCCAATCCTTCCATCTGCATCAGATGTGAAGAAGACCAAGGCTGCAGAGCGTGTAGCGGTGAAGAAAAGGAAGGCATCAACTGCATCAGATTCTTCAGCTCAGAAGAAGATGAAGCCATTGACTAGCTCATTTGCAAACCCCATTGATGTTGTTCCTATCTCAACCATGCCATCAAAGGACCTTGTTCCTTTTGATGAAGAATATGTGATTCCAAGTGAATCTGATGAAGAGAATCCCTCTGCTGCTTTGTCAGAGCAGATGGATGAAGAAATTGAAGTGGATACAATCCCTTCAACACCAGTTGTCTCCTCGCCTATGCCTCAATTTACTGCTGAAGAGGCCGGTGTTGAAGAAATGGGAGATGAAGATGTGGACATTGGCTGTACCACACCCGTGCTAAGTGATGAATTTTGGGAAAGTCAGCACCCCAACTCTCCAGTCTTCACACCATTGCAACAAATTCCTCAGTCCCCAGTAACTACTGTACAAATGGGATCTGATGAACCACATGCCACACCGTCTGTCCATGAAGAAATTCCAGGCACTAGTGCTGAAGATCATGTAGATGAAGAATTGAAGTCCCAGGCTGCCACTGAAGCAGCACCTGAAATTCCTCAGCCTGTGGAACCTGAGATCAAGATTCCGGAGGTTGTGATGCAATTGACTTACACTCCTCACCCAAGCCAAAGGATCCAATCTCAAAGAAGCAGAAATTCAAGGCTGATGATTTCTTCGGCGAGCACGTGTTCTTCACTAACTACAATCCTTATGACTCTGCTCGTCTAAGGAGGAAGCGTTTCTGGACTGCAAGCCAGGCCAACTTCTATTCTTCACTGCTTTTCAACAAAGACAAAATCTTCTACCATGAGCATATTCCTCATGTGGACATGGAATCATTACCTTGCTTCTCTCCTGTGCTCAGTGTTCTTCATGATGCAGGCCTCCTCAACTTTTGCTCTAACATTGTTGATTGGAATGAAGAGCTTATTCGTTAGTTCTACGCTACATTGCACATCACAGGTGATCCTGAAGATATCAACACCTTGGTCTTGGACTGGATGACCAAAAATACTCACTATAAGGCACCGGCCTCTGAATTGCTTCACACCCTGCCCATCAGTCCACCTAGTGAAGGAGCTCGCTGCCTGTATCATGAACCAGAACTCATAGCCCATTACATGCAAGTGTTAATGAAGCCTTTGAAGCCCGGTCAAGCCCCAAGGACCAAATTCCTCGTGAAGGATTTACTCTATGTGCCTAGAACCGTATAACACATTCTGATGAGGACAATGAGTCCCATCAAAGGCCATGACTCATCTGATGAGGAAATAGTTGGCATCATGAAGAATCTGCTATTCAACATCATTCATAGCATTCCTATCAACTATCATGATTTCTTCATGAGCACTCTGGCAAATGCTGCACTTTCTCCGTTTGAGCTGAAACCTTATACTCCTTGGATTATGAGATTCCTCAAGACAAGGTCTTCACTCAACTACAAGGCTGATTTTCAGAATCACCTTAGCTATCTGCCCCCGATTGAAGTCCTCAAGCAGGCTTTTACTTCAAGTGATGAAAAGGGCAAGGCTCCTGCAGTCATTGATGAAGGCATTCATCCATTGGATGGTCAGTTTCACAAAGCTACATCTTATTCCACCAATGATGACTCTGCCACACATGGCTCTACTGCTAATGCACCCAAGTCTACTCCTCAAGCCACTGCTCCTTGTGTGATGACTGACCGTGAGCTTCTGCTTAGTCTTCACTAGAAGGTGGATCGAAACCATAAATGGGTTAAGCTTCAGTTTGGTTCATTTCTTCATAACATGACTGCTACACACAATTGAGTGAAGAAAAACCATTACTACCTCCATGAAGTCTTCGGTCGCACCTGGGCCATTCTATCACATCTGTATGGTGAAGAAGATCTCAAGAAAATGGGTCTCAAGGAAGATTTTGACTGGTCTGCACCTCCACCGAAGAAATTCAAGAAGGTCAAGGTTCCTTCTTTGGTGTCCAGCTCATATTCTTCATCACGCGATACCGACGAGTACGAAGACTTGGACGGCACTGCGGCAGGCCCGTCAACGACAAATGACCCCAACAATGCTGGCGCTCCTTCATCAACTTGATATTCTTCAGGGGCGTTAGTCCTCATTTTCGATCCTTTTGGTCATTCGATGACAAAGGGGGAGAATTTTGAGTTAGTCTACAAGCGGGTCTGTCTATATGGGCGTTTTTTGATAAGTTACAACTCTCGTTCTTCTGAAACTTTATTGGATCAAGTTGTAAACTTAAACCCGATGGTGCTCTGATACTTTTGATGTTTTTTTCTGCATGCTTATTCCTCATATACGTTAATGCACGCATGCTGAATTACATCAGTCACCATATTTCATCATGCATTTCAAATTCCTCATTATGATATGTCAAATGCGTGTATGAATTACAAGATATAGGGGGAGATCTCCATGATTCTACTCTTCAAGTGTGCAATGCTTCAAAAGCAAATTCCTCATCATGCACATCTTCAGGGGGAGTCCTTCTATATCTTGCAATCAAATTCCTCAATATCAGTATTTGCACTTCATATGTTTATCCCCGTTGAAAACTTAACCTATATTGTCATCAATCACCAAAATGGGGGAGATTGTAAGTGCATCTAGTGCCCCTTAGTGATTTTGGTGTATTGAAGACTTATAGGTTAAGGGACTAATGTGTTTTTGAGTGTACATAGGTCTATTAGTCTATGAGGAGTTTGATATTTACAGAGAAAGTCCACCCCTAAAAATGAAGTTCTTCGACTGAAGACTTCGGATTTCTGAAGACTTTCTGAAGACTTTGAAAGTGAAGAAATTGGTGCAATCCTGAAGACTTGGTATTCATTCGAGGAACATGAAGCATGAAGACTTTTGTTTTTGTAGTTTCATTTTCTCTTTCTTGAGTCATATGAAACACCGTACTGTTAAAGGGGGTCGAGGAAATACTAAGGAAAAATTTCCATGTGATGCTCAACTCAAAATCCTACACCTACCAATCCCTTCGAGTGAAGCCATTGGAAATCTCATACAGTTCAGTCATATTCTTCAGTGATAGAGACGAAGTTCTTCTGGTTTTTAAGGAATTTGTTCTGACTGAGGAGTTAGAAATTCGCTAGTGCGGATTGCCTACACAGTGAGGAACATGATAGCCCTGAGGAATTTCATACTCAAATTTCCAATCGTTGTTGTGCCTGGTGCTAGCTGTCCCAAAATATCTACCCACCTAACGGTCATATCATTGAAGGGCATTTATGTCTTATCATGTCGGGCTGCTCCCTAGGCTATAAATAGCCGCCCCCTACAACCACTAGCTGGTTGGCTGCTCCAAGAGAAACTCACACTTGTCATTTGAGATCATCCCATCCTCCGAGGACTTTGAGCGAAAATCATCAAGTGAGGAAAACCCAAACCCAAACACCTACAAACCCCAAGTGATTGAGCATCACTGAAGAGATTGATCCTACGTGGATCCGATGCTTGTTACCTTTGAAGACTGTGCTTCTTCCACACAGTTAGGCGTAAAGGTCTAGAGCATCCAAGAGGAATTGTGGATCACCGAGTGACCAAGTTTGTGAAGGTTCGGAAGTCACCTCAAGACTTACCATGAGTGATTGGGCGAGGTATGTGTGACCTTAGCTCAAGGAGACTACGGTGAGGACTGTGTGTCCGGGACTGTGTGTCCTCAGGTTTAAATACCTAGCCGCTCCAACCAGACGTACAACTGAGATAGCAGTTGGAACTGGTCTACCAAATCATTGTATTCACCAAGCTTACTGGTTCTATTTCCTCAACTCTTTCATTTCCTCATAACTGTGTTGAGTGCTTATTCGTGTCTGTGTTTGAAGACTTTGACTGAAGACTTTCTCAATTTCCTCAGTTCAATTTCTTCAGTCTGTTTGTCTTCATCCTGTGTTATCCTGTGTTTACGCTTTCTGTACTCTATGCTTGTCTTCATTTCATCATGATGACTATGCTTGTGCTCTGTTATGTTTACTTTTGAGTACTTATTCCGCTGCTAGTAGTTCTTCGCTAAGGAATTTCCTCACCTACAAATTCCTCAATGAAGAATTCATAAAAATAGCCTATTCACCCCCCCTCTAGTCGATATAACGCACTTTCAAGGACTACGGATATGTTTCTCGTTTATGGAGGTGACAAAGAGGTCGTCGTAAATGGTTACGTCGATGCAAGCTTTGACACTGATCTGGATGACTCTAAGTCACAAACCCGATACATATTTATATTGAAGGGTGGAGCTGTCAGTTGGTGCAGTTCCAAGAAGAGCATCATGGTGGGATCTATATGTGAAGCGGAGTACATAGCTACTTCAGAAGCAACAAATGAAGGAGTCTGGATGATGGAGTTCATATCCGATCTAGGTGTCATGCCTATTGCATCGCGTCCAATGAAAATCTTTTGTTACAATACTAGAGAAATTGGCTTGGCGAAGGAATCCAGATTTCATAAGAGAACCAAACACATCAAGAGACGCTTCAATTCCATCCACGATCAAGTCAAGGAGGGAAACATAGAGATTTGCAAGATACATATGGATCCGAATGTTGCAGACCCGTTGACTAAGCCTCTCTCACGAGCAAAACATGATCAGCACCAAGACTCCATGGGTATTAGGATCATTACTATAGAATCTAGATTATTGACTCTAGTGCAAGTGGGAGACTGAAGGAAATATTCCCTAGAGACAATAATAAAGTTGTTATTTATATTTCCTTATATCATGATAAATGTTTATTATTCATGCTAGAATTGTATTAACCGGAAACTTAGTACATGTGTGAATACATAGACAAATAGAGTGTCCCTGGTATGCCTATACTAGACTAGCTCGTTAATCAAAGATGGTTAAGTTTACTGACCATAGACATGTGTTATCATTTGATAAATGGGATCACATCATTAGAGAATGATGTGATGGACAAGACCCATCCGTTAGCTTAGCATAATGATCGTTTAGTATTCTTGCTATTGCTTTCTTCATGACTTATACATGCTCCTCTGACTATGAGATTATGCAACTCTCGAATACCTGAGGAACACCTTGTGTGCTATCAAATGTCACAATGTAACTGGGTGATTATAAAGATGCTCTATAGGTGTCTCCGATGGTGTTTGTTGAGTTGGCATAGATCAAGATTAGGATTTGTCACTCCGTGTATCGGAGAGGTATCTCTGGGCCCTCTCGGTAATGCACATCACTATGAGCCTTGCAAGCAATGTGACGAATAAGTTAGTTATGGGATGATGCATTAGGGAACGAGAAAAGAGACTTGCCGGTGACGAGATTGAACTAGGTATGGTGATAGCGACGATCGAATCTCGGGCAAGTAAACATACCGATGACCAAGGGAACAACGTATGTTGTTATGCGGTTTGACCGATAAAGATCTTCATAGAATATGTAGGAGCCAATATGAGCATCTAGGTCCCTCTATTGGTTATTGACTGAAGATGTGTCTCGGTCATATCTACATAGTTCTCGAACTCGAAGGGTCCGCACGCTTAACGTGTGATGACGATTTGTATTATGAGTTATGTGATTTGATGAACCAAAGTTTGTTCGGAGTCCTGTATGAGATCACGGACATGACGAGGAGTCTAGAAATGGTTGGGAGGTGAAGATTCATATATTGGAAGGTTATACTCGGACACCATAATGGTTTCGGGAAGTATCAGATAAGTTTCGGAGTATCGGGGGTTACCGGAACCCCCCACCCTCGGGAAGTTAATGGGCCACACATGGGCCTTAGTGGAGGAGAGAGGGCCGGCCAGGGAGGTGGCGCACGCCCCCTTGCCAATCCGAATTGGACAAGGGGTGGGGGTGTCCCCCCCTTTCCCTCTCCTACTCCTCCTCTCTTTCCCTCTTTGCTATTCCAAAAAAAGAAAAAATGAGAGGGGAATCCTACCTCGACTAGGGAGTCCTAGTAGGACTCCCAACACCTGGCGCACCCCCCTTGGGCCGGCCACCTCTCCTGGCCCCCTTTATATATGTGGGAGGGGGGCACCCCAAAGGCACACCAAGTCTTCTCTTAGCCGTCTACGATGCCCCCTCCAAAGTTACACCAAGTCATATCGTCATAGTTCTTAGGCAAAGCCCTGCGCCATTAGCTTCATCATCACCGTCGCCACACTGTCGTGCTGACGGAACTCTCCCTCATCCTCAACTGGATCAAGAGATCGAGTGACATCGCCGAGTTGAACGTGCGCTGAACGCGGAAGTTTCGTACGTTCGGTGCTTGGATCGGTTGGATCGCGAAGACGTTCAGCTACATTAACCGCATTACTAAACGCTTCCGCTTTCAGTCTATGAGGCTACGTGGACACACTCTCCCCGCCTGTTGTTATTCATCTCCTAGATAGATCTTGCGTGATCGTCAGATTTTTTTTGAAATACTGCGTTTGCCAACAGGGACGACCTCATGCTGACATCATAACCATTTTCTGGCGATTTAATATTTCAGAAATGATGTATAAAATCCCAAAAATTATTTAAATTGCAAAATATCATAGAAAATTAACCGTACTCAAAATGAAATAATTTATATATGAAAAATTATCAGAAAAATTCAAGGAATCCATTTGCAACATTTTCATGTGTGAAAAACCAACTTATAGCTACTGTATAAGTGAAAACATCTAAATGACATTTGAAATGCTTAAGTTGAAGTTTGCAACTGAACCCTTGGTTCAAATGGACTTCATTGAACTTGTTACTAGTTGCAATAGCACAATCCATAGCATTCTCAACATCTCATGTTCATGCATCATATTGCGAGAACTGTCCTTCTCGATAGGTCCTGCTCCTCCGAGTGGCACTGGGCCCCTGTCTGAGGAGCAGTAGTACCCTGTTGATCCGCCAGGCAAGCAATCCCCCTTGACCATTCCGATACAACCCCACTCTCTTGATCCCTCTCTCTTTTATTACATTAGGACAATAGTGATTCAGGTATTACTTTATGTTGCGGTAGTTCAACTCATTCCTCTGCATGACCTGTCATTGTCACGGTAAATAGTTAAAACCTCCTACCATGATTAGGAGTTGCTTGAGCCATGTTGTGATTTCATCCATGTCATGCTTGCTATTGCTTAGAGTTGTGTTAGGTCCGGTTCATCTGGGATGGATTGGAGTGGTATGATTATGTCCTGATGTTGAGAGTTAAGTATGTGAACCCGATTTGGTAAAGGTAGCGATGAGAGGCCATGTAGGAGTACATGGTGTCATTGAGACCGTCCTTAAGAACTAAGTTTTTTGTTTGTGATCCAAGAACAGTTACTACCACACATTGGGCTCCGGGCACTCCAAGCTCTCTCGACTTATTAATCACCTTGATCTCTGTCCAGGAGTTGCAACTAGTTCCTGGTGTTTTTCGGATGTGCTGGGGGCCGTGCATAGCGTTGCCCAACGAGGAGAGCATGTTGTAGCAGGCACAAGGCACGGTGGACCAAGTGACACCCGAATGGTGCTCTAGGGAACCATGTTCTCATGGTTTGAGGCCGTGATAGAAACCTCGGTCGGACTTCCATTGTAGATACAACCTAAAATAGGCAATAAATTTGGACTAGAGTGTCGTGGGTGAACACGATAACCTATGGGGCCATGAGCCCCTTTGTGGTTCGGCAAAGGGGAGCTCACGTTGCATAAAGAATGGAAACCTTGAGGAAGCACGACAACGATGACACTGGTGGTTTTTACCAAGGTTTGGGCCGCTAAGAAGCATAAAACCCTACTCCTGCTTCTGGTGGATTGGATGAAGGAATCACAACTACACGCAACGCTCAAGTCCGGCAAGGTGGCCTCGGGGGAGCAGCTACGCGCGTACAAGTGTGAGGGGGTCTGAATCCCTCTAAAGGTTGCCTTGGACCTCCTTTTATAGTTCAAGGGGTAACCATAGTGGCAAAACAATCATTATCTAGTCATTAGATAGCTAACAGTGCTATCGTACCTAACTCTGGCAGTTAGGACAAAATGCATTAAATTCTTTGTTAGGTGTCGTACTGAGGGAGAAATCCGACAAGCCGACCGTGTCGCTTAATCATCCTCAGCCTATCATATTGACACGCCTCTGGATGGGTGTCAAATGGATATGATATGCCTTCCAACGTGCTCCCACGTGTTCAATGAGAGACACTGAATCACCTAGGGGGCTTGACACCGTATGGACAAGTGACTTGGCGTTGTTGTGCACTGGAGCGGTGGTGATTATCCTGTGCCTGCCGGGGGCAGGGCTTTCCGGGCCTTCTGAGAGGGGTGCATGACATGGTCTTCGGTTGGCCCGGAGGCATGGCTGGCGCATTTGAGCATTGTTGTTGTCTTGCGGTGTCGACCTTGTCGGCCTCGCCTGACCGGCAAGGGACACTCCTCTTGGAGTGTCCTTTCTTGTATATTCAGCTTGGTCTTCTTGATCCTCTCCTTGATCTCAGGAAGAGCTGTTCTTTTTAACTTGGTCTTGCATTACTCATTGGATGTGGAATACATAACTGCCAGCACGCCTATGTATAGGCCTGGTCAACAAGTGCACATGTTTGTTGCACCGACAGGAGCCCTTGGCCCTGGCCCATACGTGCTGTCGCGCATCGTTGGGACAGGCCCCAACAAATACACAGGCAAAAACTTTGGCCAGACAACAATGGGATTCATGTCTTTTCTTGATATCTTCCTTGCTTCTTCATTAAGTTGTGATTGAACCAGTTTCTAGTTTTCCCGTGAGTCGTGCTGAGCATTGTGGGGTAATCCACATAGTGGCCCGCGGGCCACCCACGTTCACGGGGAGGTAACTACCATTTTACTCATCCTACTACTCCTACCGTTTCCGCCATGTATGCTGCATGCATTGCACAGGGTAGGTGGCGGGCGCGTAGGGCGCGGGAATGAGTGCCATGGCAGAAAACCCAGCATCGTGGATAGGAGTAGGAGGGCGGACGTAGATTCTGGACATCGTCAGGGACGTAGAGGGACTTGATTGGTGGAGTGGGGCGGTTGCGTTCTGGGCGGTGAGGAGCCAGCCCCCGGCCATGCTCACCTATAAAAGCAGGCGCGGGCGAAGGGCTCACCCACACACATATCCTTCTTCTTCTTATTGTGTCTTTCTTCAACTATGGTGAGTGGAAGAGGGCGCGGTTGAGCTTTAACGGTGGCGACAAGGGTTTCTTCTCAGTAGTGCCTCCCTGCCCCAACTGGGGATCCTGGAGCAGAATCCAGCTCGCAAGGTAGTGCCGTGGGACATGGTGCTACTTCTTGAGCTTGTGTTGGTTTTTCCCTTGAAGAGGAAAGGGTGATGCATGAAAGTAAAGATAAGTATTTCCCTCAGTTAGAGAACCAAGGTATCAATCCAGTAGGAGACAACACACAAATCACCTAATACGTGCACAAACAATCAAACATCTTGCACCCAACGCGGTAAAGGGGTTGCCAATCCCTTCACTGTTACTTGCAAAAGTGAGATCTGATAGAGATAGATGAAACTAAATGAAAGGTAAAGTAAATATTTTTGGTATTTTTGGTTTATAGATCGGAAAGTAAAAGATTGCAAAATAGTAGATCGGAAACTTATATGATGGAAAATAGAGCCGAGGGCCATAGGTTTCACTAGAGGCTTCTCTCATGATAGCAAATAATATGGTGGATGAACAAATTACTGCTGAGCAATTGATAGAAAAGCGCAAAGTTATGATAATATCTAAGGCAATGATCATGAATATAGGCATAACGTCTGTGCCAAGTAGACTGAAACAATTCTGCATCTACTACTATTACTCCACACATCGACCGACTCCTTCCTGCATCTAGAGTATTAAGTTTATGAAGAACAGAGTAACGCATTAATTAAGATGACATGATGTAGATGAATTAACTCAAGAAATATGATGAAAACCCCATCTTTTTATCCTCGATGGCAATAATACAATATGTGCGTTGCTGCCCCTACTGTCACTAGGAAAGGACACCGCAAGATTGAACCCAAAGCTAAGCACTTCTCCCATTGCAAGAAAAACCAATCTAGTTGGCCAAACCAAACAGATAGTTCGAAGAGAATTACTGTAGGATCGAAAGTATGTCTAGAGGGGGGGGGGTGATTAGACTACTTGACCAAATAAAAATCTAGCCTTTTCCCAATTTTAAATCTTGGCAGATTTTAGCAACCTAACACAAGTCAAGCAATCAACCTACACATGCAATTCTAAGAGTATAGCAGCGGAATGTAAATCAATGCATATGAAGGTAAAGGGGAGGAGTTTGGAGGGAGCAAACGCAATGTAGACACGGAGATTTTTGGCGTGGTTCTGATAGGTGGTGCTATCGTTCATCCACGTTGATGGAGTCTTCAACCCACGAAGGGTAACGGTCGCACGAGTCCACGGAGGGCTCCACCCACGAGGGGTCCATGAAGAAGCAACGTTGTCTATCCCACCATGGCCATCGCCCATGGAGGTCTTGCCTCACTTGGTTAGATCTTCACAAAGTAGGAGATCTCCTTGCCCTTACAAACTCCTTGGTTCAACTCCACAATCTTGACGGAGGCTCCCAAATGACACCTAACTAATCTAGGAGACACCAATCTCCAAAAGGTAATAGATGGTGTGTTGATGATGAAATCCTTGCTCTTGTGCTTCAAATGATAGTCTCCCCAACACTCAACTCTCTCTCACAGATTTGGATATGGTGGAAAGATGATTTGAGTGGAAAGAAACATGGGGAAGGCTAGAGATCAAGATTCTTGTGGTTGGATTGGAATGTCTTGGTCTCCGTCGGTGTCAAAACCGGCGGATCTCGGGTAGGGGGTCCCGAACTGTGCATCTATGGTGGATGGTAACAGGAAGCAGGGAACACGATGTTACCCAGGTTCGGGCCCTCTTGATGGAGGTAATACCCTACGTCCTGCTTGATTTTTCTTGATGATATGAGTATTACAAGAGTTGGTCTACCACGAGAGTGTAGAGGCTAAACCCTAGAAGCTAGCCTATGGTATGATTGTCTATCATCCTACGGACTTAACCCTCCGGTTTATATAGACACCGGAGGGGGCTACGGTTACACAAGGTCGGTTACAAGGGAGGAGATATACACATCCGTATTGCCTAGCCTGCCTTCCACGCCAAGGAGAGTCCCATCCGGACACGGGACGAAGTCTTCAATCTTGTATCTTGATAGTCCAACAGTCCGGCCAAAGGATATAGTCTAGCTGTCCGGTGACCCCCTAATCCAGGATTCCCTTAGTAGCCCCTGAACCAGGCTTCAATGACAATGAGTCGGGCACGCAGTATTGTCTTCGACATTGCAAGGCGGGTTCTTCTGCAAATAGGTCATGGAAGATTTTTCAACACAAGAATAGTGTCCGGTTCTGCAAAACAAGTTCCACACCCCACCGTAGAGAGAATAATATTCCCATAAATCTAATCTGCTGACATGTTTTGGCAGCATAGCATCATGTCACGGCCCGGTCCTTATCTGAACCATTTTTCTCAACCAGCGCTGCACATATTGTGAGGTGGTTTTTCTGTCACGTCTTGTCAAAGCAGAGATCGTGTCCCCCTTATTACAGGATTCTCGTCAATACGGATGTGGGTAACCCAACCGTGCCTGTTGGTATGACTCCTAGATCTTGGCAAGTCCAAAACGGCCATGAGGAGGACGCTTGATATTCACCCTCTTTATAAAGAGGACGAGGCCTTTTCTTTTTTCCCTCACGTGCTCAATTGAATCCTTCCCCCGCCTCGAGTTCTAACACCCAAAGCTCAGGTCAGGCGCTTCAGACCTTCAACTATGTTCGGATCCAACCTTCAAGGTCGATGGATGCCTTCCTCTGTCACAGAGGAGGGCATCAAGAAGCTGAGAGAGGCCAGATATCTGACCGCCGAAATTTTGCATAGGCTGCCTGCCCGAAGGCAGGTCATCCCTACTCCCGAACCCACTGAGAGTGTCGTGTTCATCTCCCACTTCCTCTGAGGACTAGGCCTTGCTCTAGATCCCTTTGTTAGGGGTCTTATGTTCTATTATGGGCTGGATTTCCATGATCTGGCCCCGGATTCCCTTCTTCACATCTTGTCATTTATTGTCATATGTGAGGCCTTCCTCCGCATTACCCATCACTTCGGCCTGTGGCTCAAGATCTTCGATGTGAAGCCGAAGATGATAGAGGGGCGGCACGCAGAGTGCGGAGGTGCCTTAATAAGCAAAATCGCTGATGCTCCATGGCCAGAGGGTTCCTTCACAGAGGTGTCCAGATTATGGCAGCAGGAGTGGTTTTACATCACAGCCCCCACCTTTCGCTCGGGCCCCCATCGCAACTGATATCATGGATCCACAGGGGGCTGAGCTGGGGTCCAGCAAAGGACGTGCCAATATTGCAGAGCCATATCTGAGATATCTTTGAGAGAGATTTTAGTCTGGTTATGGTAATGCAAGTTATGCTAGTTCGTCGAGTCCATCCTTGCAAACGTCGGCCCCTCCGTATGTGGTAATTCAACCTGGAAGGACCGCGAGCTATTCAGCATTTCCTCGGCATGACGCTCAAAGAGATGTACAAATCATTCTTCAGACCCCAAATAGAGTGTTCGGACACCACCGAGGATGTGGGTTTGAGCTGCAACCGCCCTGCTACCCAAGTAAGTAATCCCATGGCCGAACCCGCTGTCCTTTTGTTTATCACGACATCATTCGAAAGAGTCGCTCTTTGACCAGGAATGGATAACAAAGGAGAAGATGATCAGGTGTTTGGCCCCCTTCTTGAGGGCTTGGACAATCCGGTACTGGACAAGATGCTCGAGCCGGTGCCTTATCTAGTGCCCTCAAAGGAATATGAAGGGGGGAATAAAGAGGGCGAAAGCGGGCCTCACTCGCTACTCATTCCAACCAGGGGAATGAGCACCTCCGCGAGGGAGGATAACCAGGGGGAAGAACCTGACATTCTCTCTCCCCGGGGAAGGAAGAGGACTACCTCTGAAGATCCAGAAACTAAGGTTTCCAAACGGGAGAAGAAATCTTTGCCAGAGGGTCCTGCCTCGGAGGGTATTCTTGCCGCACATTGTCCGCGCAGGGATCAACCCTCTACCGAGCTGTAAGTAATCAAAAAGTTCTTAATAGTGAAAATATCCTACCTTACTTCTGAAGACAATAACCGATGCTTATAAATTGTAGTTCGGATAGTAGCCCTTCTCGACAGAGTTCGTCCTTGGGGGATCTTCTTCCGGAGATGATGGAGAGAGAAATGCCTCCCCCTAACACCCCGCCTTATGAGGCGGGCGACCCTGAAGTGTCGTCACGGAGGGTATATCCGGATCCACCAAGGCCAGAGGATAACTCTTTGGCTACCCGGAATCCCTAGTATCCGTCTCCTAAGAGAGCGGCAGCAAGAGTCCGGAACCGTACAGTGTACGGTCAGACGCACTGAAGGATCTTCTGGGGCAAGCAGCCGTCTCGGAAGCACATCATACGCTGATGGGTAAGGTAATCGAAAGGATTTCATCCGCTAAAAACGGATTGCACGAAGCCTTTATGAGTCTGCTAAAAGGCTTTGAGGTACGTGAAATAGTGTATGTTTTTGATAGTACCGCACACGTTAGGTGTGCCCTATGCAGATAGTAGCCCCTGAGACTCTAGTTGTCGTCGAGAATGGTGGCAACCCTAGGATCATATTCCCAGGTAATAACCCGACTGCCTTTATGTGCAGGCGACTGAGGCTCCAGTGGCTAGCCGAACTAATGGGTTTACCGAGCTAAAGCGGCAACTTGATGCGGTCGATGCCGATATCGTGCTTGTCAACCAGCGGCTTGGCGAGGCATAGGGTAAGTGATTTCTCTCGTGATCGTCACATAATAAGAGGAGCATGATGCCAGTATCTTTAATATGTTGTGACTGCAGATGGAGCTTCCACCGTGGAGACCCTTCGGGTGAAGCTTGCCCGAGCCAAGGAACCAGCAAGGAGTAGCAATGCGGCCGCTCTAAAGGCGGCTGAAGAGTTGAGGGCCGAACATGCCACGCATTGCGAGAGCAAGGATATAATGGCCAAAATGGCTGTAGAGCTAAAAGATGCCGCTGACCGTTACCAGCTTCTTGAAGAAGAAAGCCGAGCGAGGGCGACGGATCTGGAGAAGGCCCTGGTAGCTGCCAAGGAAGCCTGCTCCAAAATTAGAGCGACGAAGGAGGAGCTGCATCAAGCTGCAGATATCGTGTCTGGGAAGCCCTTCTTATTGCGAACTAAATTCAGAGATCCGAAGTATGCTCCTCTTGACCGACTATGGAGTTCTGCGGACGCCTACGTGGATTTGGCTGCAAGTGCTGCTGATGCGGCCGAGTACTTCAAGGATCAAAAAGATCACGAAGTTGAAAAGCTATTATGGTCACATTTTCATGCTCCAGTCCGTCCGCTGCTGTTGAATGAGCGAATGGCCGAGTGGGCCGAGCTCCATAGGTTGTCCGGACTTGCCATGAGGTCCGTTGTGGATCATCTGTGGCCTAGAGGGCCAAGGCCGAATAGCTATTTTAGTTTAGTGTAACAATCCCTTGGTGTTGTGCTGCGCATCGATGTTGTGAAGAGATCGGTGTGCATAAAGGGTGCGTGGATGGCCTTTTCCCGTGTCAAGACATACTGGGCGGAGATGGAGGCCACCACTGTTGCGACACAGGGTTCGACCATAGGCCGAGTGGCTGCCGAGCGCTACTTTGAAGAAGTTCTTGAAGGCGCTCGTTCGATAGAGGCTCAGTGCTCGAAGAATCTTATGTTCTAGTGACATGTACTCCCATTGTAAAAACAATGTTTTATTGAGTTATCAAGGCTATATTTATACTTTTGCCCGAAATTACTATGATGCCTCCTGTGCGGTCGTTTATGTATATATGTATATAACCTAAAAGTTTGCAGTCGCCGGCTTCCGCCCCCACGCATATAATGCGGGGGTGTCTGCTGAAAACGTGAATCCACACTTGATCCAATGTCTTGGTCCATTAAGGAGGTGGTAGCGCAACGAACGAGGAAGTTGGACTATATTGCTTTAACACTTTCACTTAGCCATAGGAGTTTGATGGTGGGGCTACTATATAGCGCCTGGTACTTCTGCACCTGTCTGAATACGGGTCGCGTACATACATGACCGGGAAACGGCCCTTCGTTAATGCGGGGGAATCCTGAAGATTCCGCTGAGTCATCGAGTGGTTGACCAGTCTCTCACTATATCATGATAGTCAGTTTTCGGCTTTCTCTACTGAGGTGCTCATCCGGATGAATCAGGGCACAATCGCAGTAGTTCTCCCAGTGCTACCTTAGCCGATATAACGGAACGTAAGGTACCAAAACGTGGGAGCCAGGCAAACCCAACATTTGACCAAAGACATGATTCGGAGCTGATGCATATAGGGCCAAACTTGCCATGCCGAACACTCCCTAAGGTGTTCAGTCTTTATAACATATACCGGGCTAAACAATGCCCTTAATAATAAACCCCATGTGTCCAGGTACGTGCAATATCCTGACATGGCCACATGCCAATAAAGTCAGCATCCTTCTCAGTTGTGTGGAGTATCCGGAGGATGTGAGCAATAAGAGACAGTAAAAAAGGTTTATCCAGGGTCTTAATCTAAAAAGAAACCTTTGGGCGGGTCCCTGCTGCACGTCTGTGCCTGTGTCTCCATTGTGCCGTGTCCTGGACGGGTGTAGAACGATTGTCATCTGTAAAATGAAAGAACTTAGGTGAAAGTTGCAGTGCCAAAAAAAAGAATTGGTTATTATCAATGAACTATTAAAATTCAAGAGAAGTCAAGTTGAGCCGGGCTAGCCCTGATTACACGCGGGAAGCCCCTGGTATCATCTATGAGGGTTTGATCATCAAACCAATCTCATGTATATGTGGTGAAGCGCCGGACTCGTCTAACCGTGTCCGTGGTCTTAACGACCTGTCATTTTTTTGGTTGGTGAGGCCGTCTAGTTCGCGGCTGTTAAAGCCGCCGCATCCTCTTTCGCACGTAAAAAATGTTCGGTATTTCCGCTAATTGTGATGATGCCACGTGGATCGGGCATCTTAAGCTTGAGAAAAGCATAATGCGGTATTGCATTAAAACGAGCGAAAGCCGTTCTTCAGAGTAGTGCTTGATAATCACTTCGGAATGGAGCGACGTGGAAAGTTAACCTTTCGCTTCGGAAGTTATCGGGAGAACCGAATACAACCTCTAGCAGTAGAGATCCCGTACAGTGGGCCTCTTGGCCTAGTATTACTCCCTTGAAGGTAGTATTACTATGGCTTATTTGTGTCGGGTCTATCCCCATTTTGCGGGCTGTGTCCTGATATATCAGATTTAAATCACTACCGCCGTCCATGAGGACTCGTGTGAAATGGTACCCGTTTATTATTGGGTCTAACACCAAGGCCGCCAGTCCTTCGTGCTGGATACTTGTCACGTGATCCCTACGATCAAAAGTGATCGGGTAGGCCAACTAGGGGTTGAACCTAGGGGTGATGGGCTCTATGGCGCGTGTGTCTCGGAGTGCATGCTTGCTTCTCCTCTTCGTCACATGGATCACGTTTACCGTTTTAACCTCTGGTGGGAACTTTTTCTGTCCTCCGGTGCTTTGCTGGCGAGGTTCATCCTCGTCTTCGCTTGGTGTGTCTTCCCCTTTGTGTTCGGCGTTTAGCTTACCGGCCTGCTTGAAGACCCAACATTCTCTGTGGGTGTGATTTGCAGGTTTGTCGGAGGTGCCGTGAATCTGACAGAGCTTGTCAAGAATCTTGTTTAGGCCGGATGGTCCTTCTCTGCTACCTTTGAAAGGCTTTTTCCGCTGACCTGGTCGAGAGCCCCTAAATCTGGCGTTTACCACCGTATTATCTGGGCTACCTTCTTTATTTCGACGCTTGTTTTTGTTGCGGCGTGGTTTTCCATTGCCATCCCTGACTTCGGATGTGTTTGGGTCGCTGGTGCCGTTACAGGCCAACCAGCTGTCTTCGCCTGCACAAAAGCGGGTCATGAGGCTTCTTAGGGCTGCCATTGTTCTTGGTTTTTCTTGGCCGAGGTGTCTGGCGAGCCATTCGTCTCGGACACTGTGTTTAAAAGATGCTAAGGCTTCGGCGTCCGGACAGTTGACGATTTGGTTCTTCTTGGTGAGGAACCTGTTCCAAAGCTTTCGGGCGGACTCTCCGGACTGTTGGATTATATGACTTAAATCGTCTGCATCCGGAGGTCAGACATAAGTCCCTTGAAAATTATCCCGACAAGCGTCCTCGAGCTCCTCCCAACTTCCAATTGAGTTTTTGGGTAGGCTTTTCAGCCAGTGCCGAGCTGGCCCTTTAAGCTTGAGGGGCAAGTATTTAATGGCATGGAGATCGTCTCCGTGAGCCATATGAATATGGAGGATAAAGTCCTCGATCCAGACTCCAGGATCTATGGTCCCGTCGTATGCCTCTATGTTCACGGGTTCGAATCCTTCTGGGAATTCGTGATCCAGCACCTCATCGATGAAACATAGGGGGTGTGCGGCACCCCTGTATTGGGATATGCCATGGTGTTTGGACAATTATAGTTTTCGGTTTTGATTTTGTGCCAGAGCGCGCTTCCTAGATCCATAGATGGATCTGGTGGCGCCGGATTTTTGGCGCAAGTTCTCACGTAGATCGTGTGTTGACTTATGTGCGACTTTGTTGGCCGCTCTATCGCGGTCACAAGGTGGTGGATCCGGCCGATTTGCCGTATCATTTTTCGGCTGTGTGGGCTGTAAGGCCTCAACGTCGAATTCAGGTAATAGCTTGCGCTTTGGATAGCTATTTGTGTGGTAACTTCCACCATACTTTGTTTCGTTGTCGAGCAATTTGTTCCACCTGCTGTTGAGTGTATCTTGTGCGGCCTTAAGCCTTTGCTTCTGCTTCTTCAGGCTCCTCGCTGTGGCAATAAGCCTTCTGCGGAGGTTCTCTTGCTCCAAGTGTGTTTACGGGATGATGTGTGCATCTTCGTCCGGACTGTTTCCCTCCCCAGACGGGGTTTGATGAGGTTTATCCTTGGCGTCTCCATGTTAGGACGTCGGATCTGCACTATGTTCTCCGTTTGCATTTTGATCGTGCTCTCCCACCGGGGCGGTGCAGTCGTCGTTTCTTCTAGAGTCGACTGGACTTTTATTTCCTCTTGCGCTGTTATCGCTGTTTTTGCTATGGCGGGACTTAGAGCGGCGCCGCTGACATCGGCGCTTGGGTTGCTTGGATGGGACATCCTCTGCTGTCTCTTCGCCATTGCCCTCTTTGGGTGTATCCACCATGTATATGTCATGTGATGAAGTGGTTGTCCGGCGCCCTATGGGCCCTGGTTCCTGTTCGTCTCCTGCATCTTCGTTCATGCCATCGATGTCTTCGGAGTCGAAGTTAAGCATGTCAGTTAAGTCGTCGACAGTGGCTACCAAGTGGGTGGTGGGTGGGCAGCGAATTTCTTCGTCGTCCGCCTCCCATTCTAGACGAACATAGTTCGGCCAAGGTTCTCCTGATAGGGAGAGAGACCTTAATGTATTTAGCAGGTCGCCGAAAGGCGAGTGCTGAAAGATATCCGCGGAGGTGAACTCCATGATCGGCACCCAGTCGGGTTCGACGGGCATGGATGTAAGCGGCTTGGAGCCCGTGGCCGGAGATGAATCCAGTGGTTCGGCGACACGGCTCTCGTAAGGGGTAAAGTCACCATCCGGCACTATCGCCGCTGAGAGCGCGGCCTCCGTGGCGGGCTCTATCCCTCCGCTCTCGGATGGTGCGATTTGCTCCGGATTGATGGCCGAAGTAGTTGCAGATGTGATCTCCTGAATACTGTCCGACGATAGAGTTATCTCATGCTTGTCGTGAGAGTGCGGCGCACCTGACACAGGCTCGAATCCGTCGAAGATCAAGTCTCCGCAGATATCGGCAGTGTAGTTCAAGTTTCCGAATCTGACCTGATGGCCAGGGGCGTAGCTCTCGGTCTGCTCTAGATGGCCAAGCGAATTGGCCCGCAGTGCGGAGTCGCTGAATACAAGGATCTGTCTGGGGAGGAAAACCTCACCCTGGACCGCATCGCTACCGATGATCGAAGGAGCCATCAAGCCTTATGGTGGAGACACGGTGGAACTCTCAATGAAAGCACCAATGTCGGTGTCAAAACCAGCGGATCTCGGGTAGGGGGTCCCGAACTGTGCGTCTAAGGCGGATGGTAACAGGAAGCAGGGAACACGATGCTTACCCAAGTTCGGGCCCTCTTGATGGAGGTAATACCCTACATCCTGCTTGATTGTTCTTGATGATATGAGTATTACAAGAGTTGATCTACCACCAGATCGTAGAGGCTAAATCCTAGAAGCTAGCCTATGGTATGATTGTCTATCGTCCTACGGACTAAACCCTCTGGTTTATATAGACACCGGAGGGGGCTAGGGTTACACAAGGTCAGTTACAAGGGAGGAGATATACACATCTGTATTGCCTATCTTGCCTTCCACGCCAAGGAGAGTCCCATCCGAACACGGGACGAAGTCTTCTATCTTGTATCTTCATAGTCCAACAGTCCGGCCAAAGGATATAGTCCAGCTGTCCGGAGACCCCCTAATCCAGGACTCCCTCAGTCTCAACATATGAGAAGGTAGTTCTTTCTCAGAAAATGTGTAGTGGAAGTGTAGGCACGTTCTGATGTCTCTCTCTTGAATGGAGAGGAGGGTGGAGGGGTATATATATATAGCCTCCACACAAAATCTAACCGTTACACACAATTTACCAAACTCAGTGGGACCGAATAGTGAAACTCGGTCAGACCGATATGGTTCAAAATGTGAACGTTAGGCTTTTCGCTGGAACCGACATGATCAACTCGGTGGGACCGATGCATTAGGGTTAAGGCATAACTTGATCTCTGTTTGACATATTGCTTCAACTCATTAAGACCAATTTCGGTAATAAGCAAATAGAGAGTTTGTCAGGCAAACTCGATGGGACCAATCGCTCATTTCGGTGAGACCGAAACATTACGAAAGGGAAACAGAGAGTTTGCATTGCGAACTCGGTTGGACCGAAACATTACAAAGGGAAACTGAGAGTTCGCAATCCCATGTCGGTGAGACCGAGATCCCTATCGGTGGGAATGAACTGATTAGGGTTTCTAGCTATGGCTATGTCAAGTGAACTTGTTGGCGCCGGATAGATCAAATCGGTGGGGCCAAGTTGGACTTTAGGTTTAGGACACATGTGGAAATCAGAAAGTGGTTGAGGGATTTTGGAGAATATAACTAAGCATTTTGAGCAAGCAAGTCATTAAGTAACACCTCATCCCCTTTTAATAGTATTGGTTTTTCATATGGACTCAATGTGATCTTGGATCACTAAAATGAAAGTGTAGAGTCTTGAGCTTTTGCCAATATGTGTCCTTGGCATTTTGAGGGGTCCACATCTCTTAGTACATGCCATGCCAATCATTGAACTTTATGAAATGATTATCTTGAGAGAATATTAGTTCAATGAACTATATGCACTTTCAATCTCCCCCATTTTGGTAATTGATGACAACATATAGATCAAAGCTTCGACAAATGACAATAAGAATGAAATACATCGTCGCTTTGAGAAGTATGTGATAAGTAAGAGCTCCCCCTATGTTTGTGCATTATTTAAAATTTCCTTTTGAATGCAAATGCACAATTGATTAGGATCATGGGTTACTCTTCCATGTCACATACATCTTGGTGGAGCGCTCAAAATGATAGAATATGGAATATGCACTCATCCCCAAGGCAAGATATGAATGATCATACATAAGAGATAGAATATCATCATTCAATCACAAACATTAAAGTATGATATGATCAAGCACATGACCATACAAGTATCTCACACACATAAATAGAGTATTAACCAATACAAGCAAGTAGCAAGAGAGGAAAAAGAAGAAAAGCACACACTCTCTCTCCCTCGAAGCCTATGATCTATACACTTTCTCCCCCTTTGCCAACAAGTTACCAAAAAGCTTGAAAATGCATAGTGCTATTCGGCTCTCTAAGCTTGATCTCTGGGAGCTCCGGAGAATGAAGGTGGCGTGGAGAGGAGTCCTGCAACGAATGTATCTGAAGAGGTCTGAGGAGCTGGTGGATTTGCAACTGGAGGAGCAACTGAGATTGTTGCTACATGAGCTGATGTTGTAGCCCTAGTGTCTGTGACTGGCACTGCTATAGACCTCTGTCTTCTAGGCACCCTCTGATATGCATATGTGGTAGTCTTTTCACTCATGTCCTCAAGTTCTTCTTCAATCTTCTCCACAAAAGTCTGAATCTCTGCAACCTTGACATCTAGATCATGTATCTTTGTCTCGATAATCCTTTCAAGACTCTCTTGATTTTGAGTCAGGGTGGACAAACCTTTCTCAATCGTTAAAGTAGCCTGAATGAGATAGCCAAGTTGATCTTGTTTGGACTTGAGAAACACATGGGATGCCTCTTCAGCACTAGGTGTCTTGGTTGCCTTCTCTGCTTTTGCTTTTTCTCTCTTCTCCTGAGCCCCTGCTAATGTTGGATGTGAAGCATCCATGACAACTGTGTTAACCTCACGATCAGGCCTCAAGGGAAGGTGCTCTTTATCTAGGAGATACATGCCTTTGCCCATCTTGGAGTTGATGAGCGTCTGAATGTGTGGAGCATACCCACATGATCTCTTCTGATTTGCTGCAGTTCTCTTGATTGTCTCAATAATAAAACTCATCACCTTAAATTTTTGTGGCACATAAAACATCTGAAGCAAGTTGATGGAGTGGCCTCTAATCATCATGTGATCTCCTGACTTGGGCAACAAGGTGTGCATCAATATGGTGTTCATGGTGGCCAATCCAGACAACAGATAGTACACTGAGCCTAGCTTGTGTGTCTCCAAGGCCTTGTCGGGTATCTCCTTGTACTATTGGCCATGGAGTTGTGATCCTTTCTGGGCTTTGCATAGACATAAATGTCATCCTCATGCTCTTCTAGAGCACTGATAAGCTTGGCCCACTCAACAACTGTGGACTGGTACCTTGTACCCTCAGTCATCCAAACAATCTTCCCATCTGGGCAAAAGTGAGCAGTACAGTAAAACTGCATGATCAGCTCATCATTCCATTTGGTCAATTTCTGACCCACAAAGGTGTCAACTCCATTGAGTCTGAAGCTCTCATGCACTCCAGGGAAACGATCTTCATTCTTGTCAATGTATTTCCAGTCCACCCATTTCATGTCACACACAATGGGCTTCTTATCCAAGAGGACTGTCTCATAGAAGTCCTGTTGTTCCTTAGTGTGAAATCTGTAATCCATAGCAGTCCTTCTTCTCACAGCGTAGGGGTCTGAATGTGTCCACAATATGAGACATGTGTCCTTTCATTCCTTCATGTTCTCAGCAACTGGGGGATTGTCATCATGTTCAGGAATTTTTGGCTTCAATTTCCTAAGCACTTGGGCTTCTTCCTCTTCTTCCACTTCAGGCACTGGCCTTGTTCTTTTAAGAAGCTGGTATGTTTCTGGTGCTTCTCTTTGGTGCAGACGGGTTAGAAGCTTGAGCAGCAGCAACAGCCTTGGGGGCAGTTTTGGGATTTGATGGAGCAGCCCCTGACTTGATGGAATCCGCCATCAGCTTCTATGTCTTGGGTGCTGGTGCAGCATCCTCTTCATCCTCTTCCTCGTATGATTGGATCATCATTGATGGCTTTCCAATAACTCTAGCTATGGTCTTTTTGACCCTTTCTTTCATTTTCTTTCCCTCACCAGCAGCCTTAGTCATTTGCACTCTCTTGGTAGGAGATTTCCTGTGCAATCCAGGCTTTGTTGAAGCTGAAGTGCCAAACTCTTTCTTGACAACCTTTTTCTTTGAGGTGACTTCCTCCTCAACAGCAACATAGTCTTCATCTTTAGAATCTGAGTTTTTCTTCTTCCTTGTCCTTTTTGCTGCTTTGGGCAAGTTGCTTGGGGTGCTTCTGCTACCCTCATCATAGCTGCCAGAGGGACTAGTTCCCTCACTCAAGTTAACCTATTCTTAAGATTTGTTCTGGCTATCACTCTGATCTAACATGGCTGACATTCAAGACCGAAAGCTGACCATGTGAATAGATACAGTTGTGATAGAGTGGATAAGCATCACAAAGTGCAGAGATTTTGCAAAACAATTGAGTCAAAAACTTAGTTTTAGTTTTCTACATACATCATTTCAGAGCTACCGATTTGTTAAACTCGTTAACACCGAAGCAATATTAGAGTCTAAACTAGTGGAATTGGTCAGACCGAGAAACAGTTCGGTAACTCCGAGATTGCTAGGGTTTCACTAGGAATCGAACTTGGTCACACCGATTTGTAAGTTTCGGTCAGACCGAAATTCACAAGTGCAATGGCCTAGGCCAAATCAGTGAGACCGATTTCTACAATTCGGTCGGTCTGAGATGAGTTCGGCAAAAACCTAACCCTAAATTTTTGAATCAAAACTAATCTAGAGGAAGTTTTAGATGGATAGAACAATCTCATACATGGTAAGAATCATGGCATTGACCTAAGTGCAGGAATCAGAGGTTAAGATTGCACGTAGGGGTCGAGTTCATACCCTAACACAATGGTGAACTCGCTACGGCGACAACGACGGCGAAGATTCCTGTCGACGGTGGCGGAGACCAGTGGCGGGGGGTCGCTGGCGATGAGGAGACGATTCGGAGACCGAGTCAGCAGAGCTGGATACGCGCGGGCAAAAGGTTTCGGAGGAATTTCCAAAATTTGACCTGTGGGTATTTATATCCAGACCCTGTCGGTGTGACCGAGTGGAACGACTCGGTGGCACCAAGATGCAGAATCGCAAGCGGTTACTGCAACTTGGTGTGACAGAATTGTTCAGATCGGTTGCACCGAGGTTGTAACTTAGATCAACTCAATGAACTCGGTATGATCGAAAAGAATGAATGGGTCAGACCGAAATACATAGAGAGGTTTTGGAAGTTTAAGTCAATGACGAATCGGTGGCTCCGAGTGCTCCTCACCCAGAGGGTTCGAATCTGACTTGATCAAACTTTGTGATGTAGCATGAATAGAGTTTGAGACAAGAAAAACATAGATAGCTAGAGGGAGTTCTTAGGCATTCTTGTCCATCCATTTGGCAAACGATAAGACCAAACACTCAAAGAAACAAATGGATGTCCTCGAATGAGAAAAATATCCACTCAACATGCTCATACAATAAGATGGCAAATGAAATATGTGGCAAAGCATGCACAAACACTCTAGCAACTATCAAGCAATTGGCGATGACCGAGTCATCTATATATGAGTATATTGACTGAGGAGTCAAATTAGAACATTTGATTGTAGGTCATACTCATCGTTTAAGCACAAGTGGGGTTACCACTTTTACATAAATCATTGTTGTGTTCACTCCATTAGAGTTTCTTTAGCTCAATTCTTATAGTAAAGCCCCCCCCTAGATGTGATATTCCCCCTAAGAGGGATGAACTAACCTTGGGTTTTGTCGATGATGACTTCAGGTAGGTGTTGAAGATGTAGATGCTCAATGTTGATGTAGATCATTTGGAGCAATCCATTGGAGTGAGTTGCACTTTCAATACCTTCATGGGTTAGTCCCACAAGGAACAAACAAGGATATATCCATAGACATAGAGTGAATTACACACAAGATGATGTCCATGAAAGCAATTGATTACCTTGTCCCTTGTACCAACAAGAGGGTTTGTCACTCCTTGAACTAGTGCAAGATGTGAAAGTTGATCGCACTTGTCCTTGCCACTATGAATATGAGTGAAGTATGTTGGCGGAGTCACCCTCAAGAACTCTCTAGTTCTTCTTCTTAGGGATCCACATCATCTTGATGGGAATCCTTGGAGTTGTAGTCATACTTGATGAGGTAGAACTTGATGTACTCTTGGGAGCCCACTTAACCAAGGCATTAGGAGCTTCTTCAAATGCATCAATATCCTCTTGAAGCTTGTCCTTGCCTTTTAGCTTGTGGTCTTGTGGTGGATGATCATCTTGAGCTTGTGTCCGCTTGAAGGAAGTATGATCATACTTCTCTTGTTGAGGAACAAACTTCGTCTTGGGGTATTGATCTTCTTGCCACACAAGACCATTGGCATTGAACTTTTGTTCAAAACCAACACCTTGATTCTTCTGGTTCCTTCCTTGCTTGCGTACAATTTCCTCAAATTTTTACTTCCGGCAAGGCTCTTTGTCGGGGAAACTGATCCTCGAACACCTATGGGGCCGGCGGACCGGGCCCCTTTCGGTTCGGCGGGGGGCGGAGATCGCACGAAGAGCAGATCGAGGCGAGGCACACGAGCAGTTTACCCAGCTTCGGAGCTCTCTGGAGAGATAACACTCCTACTGCTGCTTGTCTGGTTGTATTATCTGGTGTTCTTGCTCTCGAGCGAGAGAGTGTGATGTCTTCTGGGCTACGAATGAATCGAAGCAAACTGTCCGATCCTACGAGCCGAACCCCCTCTACGTTGCGCATGGGCCTCCTTTTATACGCTAAAGGGGTCACCGATAGGTGGCAACGCAGAGGAGGGTAAAAACGTAAAAAGCGAGGTAGTTGATACAGTTGCTTGTACAGTGTACCCTACCTAACCCTGATGGCAGGGGACGAGGGCATTAAATGCCCGTCTGAGTCGCCCGAACAGTGCAGAAAAGGACCGTTAGGGGCGCCACCGTTCGCCACGATGGCGATCTTGTCAGCTTCGCATGCCACTGCGCACCGCTGGCTGCACAGCCTCCCGCCACGCGCGCCCGGAGAGGCCCCCAGAGCGACACATTGGTGGATGCGCTGGAGCGTGGACGCAGAGTGGCCGCCTGCCACGGCAAGCGCCTTGCCGTTGTCATTATCTTCGCCGGGCCCAGAAGCTCGTCGCTCACCGGGCCTCGGTGTACCTTGTTTAGTCTTCCCGGCAAGCTCCTCTTGCCGGGGCCTTGCTGCCTTGCCGGAGCGCGTGGCGCATCGCGGCAAGTTCCATGGGGCGCCTTGGTTGGCCTTCCCGGCAAGCTCCTCTTGCCGGGGTCTTGTCTCCTTAGCTTAAATACTTTGTTCTTGGATGGCTCCAAGGGAACCTTGGGGGATCTTGGCGTTCGCCCGGCAAGCCTTTGCCGCGGGGTGCTGCAACTGCCCGTGCACAAGTTCGGGGTACTAGGGTACCCCTATTCTAGTACACCGACAGGAGCCCCTGGGCATGGGCCAGACACGGTGCCGAGCGCTGTTGGGCTAGGCCCAAGACAGGGCACGGGCACACGCGGGCTGGGCCATGCCAAATCTTGTTCCGTATCCACCGCACTCTCCCATAACGGCACGCATTGAATGCGGCATCGTGGGAGAGATCGTGGGTGGTTGTTTATTTGGAAGGCCGAAACGTCCGCCCCGTCCCTCTTTATAAGTAGAGGAAACAGGGGCAGTTCGTTCCCCCTCGCTGGTTGCTGCTACTCCTTCTTCACAAACTCCGCCGCTCCCCCTTCTTCTCGAAGCCGAGAGAGCAGCGTTCCGCCCCCCCATTGCCACCAGCATCACCATGCCATCGACCTTCCCCACCACCTCCGCCATGGCCCCGAAAGCCGACAAGGGAAAGGGCGTGAAGTCGGTCGAGGCACAGCGGCTCGCGGCACTGCGGAAGGAGCGGGCGATCTTCACCCCCCAGCTCGGCGTGCAGGAGCTGAGGGAGTACTTCTACCTATTTTGGGTGACGGAGACGCGTGCGCATCCGCGCACGAGGGTACTCCCGGCCGCTGCCTTGGAGTCGGCTCCAAATGGGTACCCGTTCTTCCCGCTATTCTTCTATTGCAGGCTCTGCCCGCCCTTCTCGGAGTTCTTTTGTGACATTATGAACACATATGGCTTCCGCCTCCTTGACTTCACCCCCAATGCTGTCCTGACCATGGCAGTTTTCGCACACTTGTGCGAAAACTTTGTCGGAGTCCACCCTAGTGTAGCCCTTTTCTTGCCTCGGGTAGAGAGAGGAGAGCCGCTTGCCGGAGGGATTGCTTGGATCTCGAGAGTCGGCAAGAAGGATGCGTACTTGGAGGGTGAGCTCCGCAGCAAGTGGGAGGAGTGGAGAGCGGAGTGGTGTTGGATCGTCGAGGAGGATCCGCAGCCCTTCACCGCCATGCGCCAAACTCCAATAGTGCGCGACAATGACTGGAGCAACATGGCCCCGGAAGACGAGAGGCTGAAGATCATCATCACTAGGATTCTTCGCCTCAGGCTTGCCGGGCTCACTGTAGGTGCTGTCGAGGCAGATTTCCTCCGCCGCCGCATTGCCCCCTGCAGGAGAGGGGGAGGCCCGCCTAGGAATTCAAGAATTCGGCGGACATCATGAGGCTGCGGCCAGGCCTC
Organism: Triticum dicoccoides; assembly: GCF_002162155.2. Classification (NCBI taxonomy): domain Eukaryota; kingdom Viridiplantae; phylum Streptophyta; class Magnoliopsida; order Poales; family Poaceae; genus Triticum; species Triticum dicoccoides. The sequence goes on along the minus strand of NC_041386.1, from coordinate 221,464,828 downwards.
AACTACAACTTCACCGTCTTGGAGTTGGACGCAATGCTCTTGGAATTATTCAAACGCGACCCCCAACACCCATTCACACTGCCGAGGGGCGTAGTTCCTTTGTGCAATAACTCTTCGCTTGACCGGATCCGCGCCATGATGCCGTTGTGCGATTCACACGACATCGTCCCAACTTGGCAAGAGCCTGCGGATGACGTTGTGCGAGCGTTCTTCGACACCTTGGAGGAAGTGCCGGTCCGCGCCGGCGAGAAGAAGAGCCTCACCCGTGACACCACCGACGAGGAGCTGCAGCTCATCGCTACTAGGGCGGAAGAGGCTGTGGCCGCAGCTGCTGCGGGTGTGTTTGGGTTTACTGTGGAGGAGGCGGAGGCTGCAGAGGTGGCAAACCTTGCCGAACGCACGGAGTTCATGGGCGAGGAGGAGCCTGCTGGTTCCGAAGCCGAGTCGAGCGAGGCCGGCGAGGAGGAGGCTGAGCCTTCAGAGAGCTTGCCACAGGCGGAGCCCCCGGCCCCGCCAAGGAGGCGCCTTCGCAGGGCCGAGGATGCAGCGGGGCGGCAGCCAGCTCCACAGCCACCGAGCCGCACGACGCGCTCTACCGCGGCAAGCAATGTTGCCGCGGGAGCGCCTCACGCAACAGCGGCAACTGGAGCGGGATCTTCCTGGGCCACCGCCACTGCCCTCGCCAAGCGGGCAAGGGATCCTACTCCTCCACCTCGCCGCACCGGAGGAGGGCCGGACTTCGATCTTTCCGCGCTCAGCTCCGACGAGGAGGAAGAAGAGTGAGTTTCTTTGGTGCTCTTATAATCCTTCAATCTTGCTGTTTTATATCTTGTATCTGACTTGCTCCAATCTGGACTCCTTTCTTTTCAGAACACTGGCCCAGAGAGCGGTGAAGAGGGCCAAGGCCGCGGTGACCGTCATCGAGGATGACCCCATCGTGTCGGCAGGAGGTGGGCCCGAGACCACCTTGACGGACCCGGCAATCACCCCTCGGAAGAGCCCCCAGCGCAGCCCCCAGCGTAAGTTCATAGTTTAGCCTTCTGTTGCCGGGCGCGCTTGAGTGCTTTTTCCTTTGTTGATATCTTGCTTGTTGACTTGTGCAGGAGCAGAGCAGCCTCACCAGGAGTGCCCGGAGGCTGGTCCCGAAGTGCCACCTGCTTCGACTGCACTGCCAAGGGAGGAGTCCCCGGGAAGGGAGCGCTCTCCGGCAAGGGGGGACTCTCTGGCAAGGGACATCACTGCTGATCCTGCGGCGACCGAGGCCGCAACTGAAGATCTTGGCGCAGGTAATCCACTTGCCCAGAAACTTTCCCTTGGGTTCTGCTTCTTCGGTTTTTCCCTTCTTGGATTTTTGATTGATTTTCCTCCCTTCTTCATTCTTCAGACCCATCTTCGGCTGAGCCAATGGAGACAGAGGGCGCCGGCGAGGAAGGTGCCGGTGCTGATGTGACCGCCGGCGAGGAGGCCGCCGGGGCTGCTGCTGCGGAAGCCGGCGAGGGTCGGGCGATCGCACTGACGACCCTGAGGCCGCAGGAGCGCCGGGCGCTGCGCCGACCGCTGAACCCTCTGCCGCTTCTGCGGAGCCGGGCTCCGAGGAGCCCCAGCCCGGCGCCTACTTGCAGGCCGGTGACAATATCTTCATCAAGCTGCCCTGGGCGTCGAGCTCCAGGGTGCCAGTCGAGGGGGAGACTTTTGACGGGGAGGTGCTCGCCTCTGCTGGACTGTCATTGGTCGACGCGCCCGGCAGCAGCAGCGGCGAGCCTGAGGAGGAGCAGCTGCTGCGGAAGCTGCTGTCACTCTACCGCACCCGGCAAGCCAAGCTGGCTTCCCAGGAAGCGCTTGTCGCGAAGGCGGGAGTTGACATGGAAAAGCGCGCGGAGGAGCTCCGGGGCCAAAATCAGGAAGCTCTCCGGTCCCTGGCGCAGGAGCGGGAGCGAGTCGACGAGGAGCGCACGACCTTTCTTCTCGAGAAGGCCGAGGCTGAGGAGGAACAAAGGCTTGCTGCCGAGAAGCAGTCCGCGCGGGAAGGTGAACTAGTGCAGCGGAAGGCCAAACTCGACAGCTATGAGGAAGAGCTCGCCGAGCGTGAGCGAGCACTTGGCGGGGCGCTCAAGGAGGCAAAGGATGCCGCGGCAATTGCAGAGGCCGCCAATAAAGAGCTAGAGGAGAAGGTGGCGCGGCTGGAGGCCGATATTGGGAAGAGCGGCGAGGAGCTTGCCGCGCTCAAGCGTGAGTGCGAGAAGGATGCTGCCGCCCACGGTGAGCTGCAAGGCCTTCTCGCTGAGAGGGGCAAGGAGCTCAGCGCTGTCAAGGATTCGAAAGCAGACCTGGAGCTGAAGTTGGCCACGCTGACGCAGACGCTGGAGGCCGCCAAGGAGTGGGAGAAGACCTTGTCGGAGAAGGTCAAGGCCGACGCGGCGCTGCTGGAGAGCATTGCAGTTACCCAAAACTCGTTCAGAGACACTGTGGAGCACTGGACCGAGGGTCTGGCGAACATTGCCGCGGTCATCAACGAGGAGCTGGCGCAGTTAGGGATGGAGGACTTTGGGTATCCTTCTGACGAGAGCCTTCAACCCAGCGCCAAGCTCAGCCTATTCTTCAAGGGCGTGGCGACGGCACTCCAGCGGCTCCGGGAGAGGATCCCGAAGCAGCTGGCCGATGAGTCGCGCAAAATCTGCACCGGGGTTCTCCAGAAGGTGCTTATGAAGGTAGCCTTCCGCAATCCAGGCCTCAGCTTCACCAACGTCCTCAGGTCCTTGCCGCCTGACGCCGATCTGGATGCACTCAAGGCCCTTGTCGCACCCATTGTGGACAAGGTGAGCGAGATCAAGAGAGTCGAGGGCGAACGCGTAGATTAGGCCGCCCATTTCTTCTTTTCCCTTGTCGCTGCTAGTCATGTTATGAGAACAGTCTGTTAGAGCTGCGACAAGTTATCTTTGTAATATAACTTTATTTCTGTTATCAATTGCAATGTTATCTCCTCTACTAAATTCCTTCCTTTGTATGTTTTCACCCTACGCTTCTAGGGAACTTGTCGGCGCAGGCGCCCGAGCTGCGAGCGCTGAGTGCGGAACTTCAGCAGCCTGCTGGCGGCGCTGCTTTCGACAAGAAACCTTGTCGTGACTAGATGCAGCACGCTTAAGCTGTTGAGCGGACTCGAAACAAAGTAAGGGCGCAACTAGCCATGAGTTGGTTCCTCCGCGCACAGGTTTTCCATACAAAGCAGGGTCGTTCGAGGAAGATAACTCAAAAATTTAAAAAAGTGATCGCTCAAACTTTGGCAACTTAGCTTTTCTGTCATTTGCTTCCCGGTAAGGCAAGTCTTTGCTTGAACGACGCCTGGCCCATACCACAATCTTCTCCTTCCCCCCGGCAAACTTGTGTGCGAGAGAACCTTCTTTTCCTTTAAAAGAAAAAGAAAGAAGAGAAAATAATAATATGGAGCTCTTCGGCTCGTTAGTGCTTACCGGATGTAGGTGCTGCACAAAGTGTCAGATAATCGCATGCAAGAAAGGAACTAACGCATGAAATGGACAAGCTGTGCGGAGCACATGGGGTTTTACTTATGCACGGGATCTGCGCCCGGCTTTGTACAAAGGATTACATGCAACAGCGGCAAGACTTGTACAAAAGGTGGTTGCCGGAACGGGTTCCGGCAACCGCGCCTTATGGGAAAAACTTACGAAGATTTTCTATGTTCCAGGAGTTGCTCACTGGAATGCCATCTTCGGTCTCAAGGCGGACAGCGCCAGGCCTTGTGACTCGTCTCACCCGATAAGGGCCTTCCCACTTCGGCGTCAACTTGTTGGAATTCTTGGCGGACTGAACACGCCGAAGAACAAGGTCGCCTTCCTCGAAGCTTCTGGCTTTAACTTTGCGGCTATGATAGCGGTGCAAAGCTTGCTGGTATCGAGCAGCTCGTACAGCAGCCTGAAGACGATCTTCCTCAAGGAGCAGCGCATCGTCTTGCCGCAGCTGTTCTTGCTCAAGCTCATCATAAGCGAGCACTTGAGGTGATCCATATATGAGTTCCGTGGGGAGAACTGCCTCTGCTCCATAGACTAGAGCGAAAGGTGTCTGGCCAGTGGCTCGATTTGGCGTCGTTCTGATCGACCAAAGAACCACCGGCAGCTCCTCGATCCAGTTCCTTCCGCACCTGTGCAGCCTGTCGAAAGTTCTGGTCTTGAGCCCGCGCAGCACTTCAGCATTTGCCCTCTCTGCTTGACCGTTGCTTCTTGGATGAGCAACAGAAGCGAAGCAGACCTTGGCGCCAAGGTCTTGGACGTACTGCATGAAGGTGCGACTCGTGAATTGTGTGCCGTTGTTGGTGATGATCCTGTTAGGGATCCCGAAACGGCAAACAATCGACCTGAAGAACTTGACTGCTGACTGTGCTGTCATCTTCCTCACTGGCTGCACTTTCGGCCACTTTGTGAACTTGTCGATTGCGACGTACAAGTACTCAAAGCCCCCGACAGCTCGGGGGAAGGGGCCGATGATATCGAGCCCCCAGACCGAAAATGGCCAGGATAAAGGGATCGTCTGGAGAGCTTGAGCTGGCTGGTGTATCTGTTTGGAGTGGAACTGGCACGCTTCACACTTGGTTACTTGTGCAGTTGCATCCTGGAGGGCTGTCGGCCAAAAGAAACCTTGCCGGAAAGCTTTGCCGGCAAGTGCTCTTGCGCCAATGTGGTGGCCACATATGCCTCCATGTATCTCCGCCAACAGCTTTTGTCCATCTTCCCGGCGAATACACTTCAATTTCACACCGTTGAGTCTTCTTCTATACAGTATGCTATCGACAAACTGGTACATACTTGACTGCCGGGATACTCTTTCCGCTTCTTCTTGTTCTTCGGGAAGTTCTCCTGTCCGAAGGAAGTGGACAATCTGTTGTGCCCATGCTGGAGCTTGTGGCTCGACAACAAGGACTAAAGGCACATCTGCTGCTGCGGGAACATCTGCTTCTACGGCAAGGACTTGCGGCCCTGCCGGAGCTTGATGTTCCCCGGCAAGCTTGCCGGAGCAAAACTTGTCGGGAGCGTCTGCTTCAACGGAACAAACCATTAGTCTTGCCGGAGCAGACTGCCCCTTAGCCTTCTTGGTGTTGATCTTGGGGACTTTCTTGGCGGCGACTTCGGGGAGCTCTGCCGAAAAGTAGTCGCCGGAAACCAACTTCCTCTTCTTGCTTTGTCCAGTTGATGGTGTTACGGATGGTTGAGTCAACTTAAGCACAAAGATCCCTGGTTCCACAGGTAACTTTAGTGCGGCGCACTTTGATAGGCCGTCAGCAATATCATTCCGAGCTCTTGGGATATGCTCCATTTGTAGGCCGTCAAAGTGCTCTTCTAGCTTCCTCACTTCATCGACATACTCTTCCATCAACGCACTCTGGTAGTTCTTGTTTACTTGTCGGACGACAAGCTGTGAGTCACCCCTGACAATGAGCTTCTTGATCCCAAGGTCTGCTGCGATTCTGAGACCGGCAAGCAATCCTTCATACTCTGCAGTATTGTTGGTTGCTTGCCCTTTGGGAAAGTGCATCTGGACTACGTACTTGAGGTGCTCTCCAGTGGGTGCGACAAGCAGCACGCCTGCACCGGCGCCTTGCAGCGAGAAGGCACCATCAAAGTACATCAGCCACTCTTTGCTTGCCTCTTTGACGGGGATGCTCGTTTCTAGAATTTCTTCATCTGGGGTTGGCGTCAACTCTGCTATGAACTCTGCCAATGCTCTGCTTTGGATAGTTGAGGTGCTCTCAAACTTGAGGACAAAGCTTGACAGTTCCAGCGCCCACTCGACAATCCTGCCTGTTGCTTCTGGATTTTGCAGTATCCTCTTCAGCAGAAAGCGAGTGACGACTGTGATCTCATGTGCTTGGAAGTAATGGCGCAGCTTTCTCGAGGCCATGAGGAGGCCGAAAAGCAACTTTTGCACACCAGAGTACCTTGATCTAGCCCCATGCAGAAGAGAACTGACAAAGCAAACTGGGCGCTGCACCATTCTCCTTGGCATCTCATCATGTTCCTGCGCAAACCCATGTTTGTCGGGACCAGACCATGTCGACGAAGCCCCCTGCTTGTCGCTGGATGGATCTGCCGTGGTTGCTGGCTCATCATCCGCCTCCCTCTCCGCCACTAACGCAGCACTAACCACTTGATTGGTTTCCGCTATATACAGCAGCAACTTCTCTTGCGGCTTAGGTGCGACAAGCGTTGGAGTGGAGGACAGGTATCTCTTCAAGTCCTGCAGTGCAGCCTCCGCTTCCGGAGTCCATTTCATTGGACCTGCCTTTTTCAAAATTTTGAAAAATGGCAGGGCGCGCTCGGCAGATCTAGAGATAAACCTGCTGAGAGCAGCCACGCAACCGGCAAGCCTTCGTACATCCTTGACGCGCTTTGGTGCTTCGATCTGCTCAATGGCTTTGATCTTGTCGGGATTGGCTGCAATTCCCCGCTGAGACACGAAGAACCCGAGAAGCTTGCCGGAAGGGACTCCAAACACGCACTTCTCGGGGTTAAGCTTGAGGTTGATTTTGCGCAGGTTTGCAAATGTTTCGTCTAAATCTTGAATCAGGGTCGCCTTGTTCTTGCTCTTGACCACTATGTCATCCATGTAAGCTTCCACATTTCTGTGTATTTGTGGCTCAAAAGCATGGTGGACTACCCTTGCGAATGTTGAACCAGCATTCTTCAAACCGAAAGGCATCCGTACGAAGCAGTACGTGCCACACGGGGTGATAAATGCGGTTTTCTCTTCATCTTCTTCTGCCATGAAGATCTGATGGTATCCTGAGTATGCATCAAGAAATGAAAGCAAATCACATCCGGCTGTGGGGTCAACAATCTGGTCAATACGCGGCAAGGGAAATGGGTCTTTGGGACAAGCTTTATTAACATCAGTGAAGTCAATACAAAGTCTCCATTTCCCGTTAGCCTTGCGCACAACAATAGGATTGGCCAACCACGTGGGATGGAGTACTCCTCTGACAAGGCCTGCTGCTTCCAACTTCTTGATTTCTTCTGCGATGAATTCTTGGCGCTCTACTGCCTGCTTCCTGACTCTCTGCTTGACGGGCCACGCATGAGGACAGACGGCAAGGTGGTGCTCAATTACTTTCCTGGGAACACCGGGGATATCAGACGGTTGCCACGCAAACACGTCGACATTCGCCCACAGGAAAGCAACGAGCGCGCTTTCCTATTTGGGGTCAAGAGTGGCGCTGATGGTGAAGGTACCACCAGTGCCATCCTCCTTGGCGAACACCTTCTTGGTCTCAGGTGGAGCTGCCATTGCTTTCTTACACTTGCCGGTGGAGCTCGATGGTGCGTCCTCGACGGTAGCGCAACACTCCGAAGAGGTGCGCTTGCCGGAGTAGGCATCAGAGCTCTTGCCGGACTTGGTCTTCTTCTTCCCCCCGGGAGCTTCAGCGGCAAGTGTCCTCCATTCTGCTGCAGCTGCTGCTTCCCGGTAGATCTTGTCGGCACAAATAAGAGCATCCTTCTTGTCGCTAGGGACAGAGATGACACTTATTGGCCCTGGCATTTTTAGTACGTTGTACGCATAGTGAGAGGCTGCCATGAACTTGGCGAGTGCCGGACGGCCAAGGATTCCATTGTAAGGTAATGGAAAGTCGGCAATGTCAAACGTGACCCTCTCAGTCCTGAAGTTCAGCTCACTGCCAAATGTTACCGGCAACGTGATCTTTCCCTTTGGCTTGCTCCTTCCCGGGTTGATTCCTTGAAATGTGTCGGTCTCTTCGAGCTCGTTGTCAGGGATCTGGAGTTTCTGGAGCACCACGGAGGAGATCAGATTCAAGCCGGCCCCACCGTCAACTAGCATCTTAGTGACCTTGAGGTTGCGGATTGTTGGTGAAACCAACATCGGTAAGCACCCGACCGCAGTTATGCGATCCGGGTGGTCCTCAATATCAAAGATGATAGGCGTGCCGGACCATTTCAGAGGCTTGCGTGACTCGATGGGTGGTTCTGCTGCATTAACTTCCCGCACCCACTGCTTGAGCTCGCGGTGCGTGGCATGCAGAGAAGCACCACCATCAACGCACAGGACCTCTGTGGCTTTCTAGAACTCCTGCTCATCAGTCTCCTCATCATCCATATCTTCATCGTCGCCGTCATCTTCATCCTTGTCGCGGCCGCGAGGAGGTCTGTCTCCTTGCCGCTGCTTGGCCTTGCCGCGGCGTCCTCCTCGGCCGGGATGTTTCTTGCCGGATCCACCAGCTCCTTCCTGGGCCTTCTCTTTGTCGCGCCGCTCGTATTCAGCTTTCTGTTGCTCAACAAGCTGCTCGACTCTCTTACAATTCTGAAGATCATGGCCCTTGGTGCGGTGAATCTTGCAATACTGCTTGTTGGTGCCGTCCTGCTTGTCGGCGACCGCCACCTCTGCGGCAACCTCCTTGCCGGAGTCACCAGTTTTGGCTTCCTTGGCGCCGCCACCGTTGCCGGACTGCTCAACAACTAGAACTTCTTTGCCTTCCCTCCTTTTGTTGTTCCGCCGCCGGTTTTTCCTTGTCGGGGCAGTATCTTCGCTGTCAGATCCTCCCGCTCCTATATTTTCTCCGGGGAGTCTCCTCCCTTCCTCAGCACGCGCACACTTGTCGGCCAGTGCATATAACTCACTGACGTCCCTGATCTTGCACATCGCCATTTCCTCCTGCATCCTGCGGTCCCGCACGTTCTGATGGAACGCGCTGATCACCGCGGCAGGGTGGACGTCTGGGATGTTGTGCTGCACGCTACTGAATCTCTGAATGTACTTGCGCAGGGGCTCTCCTTCCTTCTGGGCGAGCAGATGAAGATCACTCTCCTGGCCATGAGGCTTGTGTCCGCCGGTAAAGGCGCCGACAAACTGATGGCACAGATCAGCCCAAGAGGATATGGAGTTGTCCGGCAAGTGCATGAGCCAGGATCTGACATTGGGCTTGAGCACCAGCGGGAAGTAGTTGGCAAGGATCTTGTCATCTCGTCCCCCGGCAGCTTGTACCGCAATGGTGTAGATGCTGAGGAACTCTGACGGATGCGTCTTGCTGTCGTACTTCTCTGGTACGTCTGGCTTGAAGTTCTTTGTACTGGGCCACTAGACTTGCTGCAGCTCACGAGTGAACGCAGGACAACCTACCGCGTACGGCAGATCGCATGGTTCCCCTGGCGCATGCATGTCAACAGAGGGCCCAGCGCGCTTGTCGGATTGACGTCGCGCTTCTCTTCGGCGCTCATGCGGGTTCGAGCGTCTTCTTGTTGTCGATCATGAAGAACTTGGCGCTGATCGCGACGAGCTCGTGGATCCGACGATGCAGTGGAGTCGCTGTCGAGGTGGATCCGGCGAGTCGGCGATCTTGGCCTTCGGGGCGGTGATTGCATGGTAGTTGCACCTCCGCCTGTTTCGTCGCCACCGGCTCGCGTCCGGCGGTCCTGCCGCGACGGCGACGCGCTCGGCCGCCGTGGAGTGTCGCCGTTGGCGTAGCTGATGAGACTCTGAATGGTGGCTCTCCATTCATCGATCTTGTCTGACGTCGGAGGGTAATCTAGGAGAAGTTGAGCTCGCGCCAAAGCTTCTGCTGGAGTGGTGGGTGGCAGTGGCGGACGGCGCGAGGAACGGGATGTGCTCGAACTTCTAACTATGTTAGAAGGAGCAGTATCCCATCCAGGCGACCGTGCCCCACTCGTGTCAGCACGCTGGCGTGCATGCTGATCTTGAGCGCCCCAAGATCCACCAGCTTGGTCTTGGGCTATCATGCGTATGGCACTGCTAGTGCCATGACGCTGTTGATCTTGCGCCTCCTGAGAGTGGCGTGGAACATGTACAGTTGCCGAGGTTTGTGCAACCTTGTTCTTGGACCTGGCGGCATCATGAGCTTCCTCGTCGACGTCCTTTCTTCCGCCGGCCTCCATCCCACCACTCGTTTGCTCCAACGGTGGCGGAAGTGACGTGGATGGAGCGGCTGCCGCCGAAGTCTTCTTCTTCGGTGGCATGTTGATGAAGGGAATAAAGATCTAGCTTGTGTGAACGCCGGATCTGGTTCACACAATCTCGACACGCCCCTACCTGGCGCGCCAAAGATGTCGGGGAAACTGATCCTCGAACACCTATGGGGCCGGCAGACTGGGCCCCTTTCGGTTTGGCAGGGGGCGGAGATCGCACGAAGAGCAGATCGAGGCGAGGCACACGAGTAGTTTACCCAGCTTCGGAGCTCTCCGGAGAGATAACACTCCTACTGCTGCTTGTCTGGTTGTATTATCTGGTGTTCTTGCTCTCGAGCGAGTGAGTGTGATGTCTTCTGGGCTACAAATGAATCGAAGCAAACTGTCCGATCCTACGAGCTGAACCCCCTCTACGTTGCGCATGGCCCTCCTTTTATACGCTAAAGGGGTCACCGACAGGTGGCAACGCAGAGGAGGGTAAAAACGTAAAAAGTGAGGTAGTTGATATAGTTGCTTGTACAGTGTACCCTACCTAACCCTGACGGCAGGGGACAAGGGCATTAAATGCCCGTCTGAGTTGCCCGAACAGTGCAGAAAAGGACCGTTAGGGGCGCCACCGTTCGCCACGATGGCGATCTTGTCAGCTTCGCATGCCACTGCGCACCGCTGGCTGCACAGCCTCCCGCCACGCGCGCCCGGAGAGGCCCCCAGAGCGACACGTTGGTGGATGCGCTGGAGCGTGGACGCAGAGTGGCCGCCTGTCGCGGCAAGCGCCTTGCCGCTGTCGTTATCTTCGCTGGGCCCAGAAGCTCGTCGCTCACCGGGCCTCGGTGTACCTTGTTTAGTCTTCCCGGCAAGCTCCTCTTGCCGGGGCCTTGCTGCCTTGCCGGAGCGCGCGGCGTGTCGCGGCAAGTTCCTTGGGGCGCCTTGGTTGGCCTTCCCGGCAAGCTCCTCTTGCTGGGGTCTTGTCTCCTTAGCTTAAATACTTTGTTCTTGGATGGCTCCAAGGGAACCTTGGGGGATCTTGGCGTTCGCCCGGCAAGCCTTTGCCGCGGGGTGCTGCAACTGCCCGTGCACAAGTTCGGGGTACTAGGGTACCCCTATTCTAGTACACCGACACTCTTGTAAACACCTTTCTCTATAATTCCCTTCAATAAGCTATTTTCTTGCATAAGTGTAAATTGGCTAAGAGAATCATTAGTGGAATCAAGAGAAATACTAGAACAAACAATATTGTATTTAGAATGATTACTGTTACTACTAGAAGAAGAATCTTTCTTACTCTTGTTGCTAGATTTTACTTGTGGCATGTAAGTAGACAAGAGTAAACGCTTGGCAATGTAAGAAGAACTTTTCTTATGAAGATCATCATTGATTGCTCTTCTAAGGTTGTTTCATGAGCTAAATTAAAGAGTGTTTAGTTCTTTAGTTAGACTCTCAATCTCCTTCTTATCATATTAATCATTAGTTTTATCTTTAGTAGCATGATTAATAGCAAGTTCATCATAGTTTTCATCACTAGAGTTGTCAACAAGTCAATCATCATCACCTAGCAAATCATCTTCATCACTATTGAAATCAACATACTCGGGATGTGATACCTTTGGGCCTTTAGACATGAAGCATCGTGAGTATATTTGGGGTCGGAGTGGTAGGTTCTCTTGGACTGGTTGTCGGAGTCCAAACCGGATACCCATTCACCAACATGAGCTGGATGTCTTTGTTTTGTATAACTCCTTGATGACTTGTCCTTCCTTTCTGAATTCTTGCCTCCGCGAGAGGTTCTCCGGTCATAACGATCATCTCTACTCCTTCTCTCCCTTGGAGGTGATTCTTCTCTTTTGATTCTCCTTTTAGGTGAGTCTTCTCTTCTTTTGTAGGGAGCCCTACACTCATTGGTCTAGTGTCCGGGTCTTCCACAATTGTAGCAATAATGTTCACGACTAGAAGATCTTTTGTCATTGTAGGATCTTGACATGGAACTTCTTTCTTTGCTTCTACTCTGTAGAACTTCTTGAAGTTCTTCACCATTAATCTCAATTCTTCATTGAAGACTTGTTTCTCACTTGATGATGTAGGAGTATCACATGAAGCTTTGTAAGTGCCACTTGACATGTTGTGAAGCTCTTCTTAATCCTTAAGTGACATCTCATGAGCAACAATTCTACCAATGACTTCAGTTGGCTTGAGATCTTTGTAATTTGGCATCATTTGGATCAATGTGCACACGGTATCATACTTTACATCCAAGGATCTTAGGATATTCTTGATGATGAATCTATCGGTCATCTCTTCACTTCCTAAGCCGGCGATCTTATTTGTGATGAGAGCAATCCTAGAGTACATTTCACCGACACCTTCACCATCCTTCATTTTGAACTTGTCAAGTTGACTTTGAAGCACATCCAACTTTGATTCCTTGACGGAGTCAGTACCTTCATCCATATCAATCAAAGTATCCCAAATTTCCTTTGCATGCTCAAGACGGTTAATTTTGTTGAATGCTTCGGGGCACAATCCATTGAAGATGATATCGCAAGTTTGAGCATTGTGTTGCAACATCTTCAATTCTTTCGCAGTTGCTTCATGATTTGGTTCTCCCCATCGAAGAATTCACCTTGCAAGCCAATACACACAATAGCCCAAATGGCGAGGTTATGTTCAAGAATATGCATTTTCATCTTATGCTTCCAACTAGCAAAATTAGTACCATCAAAGTAAGGACCTCTATGGTGGTAATTTCCCTTGCTAGACGCCACACTCTCCTAGGTTGTGAAACCAAGGCTATGATCACCAAAGCTATGGAAATCAAAGTAAATTGAGACCAAAGCTCTAATACCACTTGTAGGATCGAAAGTATGTCTAGAGGGGTTGATTAGACTACTTGACCAAATATAAATCTAGCCTTTTCCCAATTTTAAGTCTTGGAAGATTTTAGCAACTTAACACAAGTCAAGCAATCAACCTACAGATGCAATTCTAAGAGTATAGCAGTGGAATGTAAATCATTTCATATGAAGATAAAGGGGAGGAGTTTGGAGGGAGAAATGCAATGTAGACATGGAGATTTTTGGCGTGGTTCCGATAGGTGGTGCTATCATACATCCATGTTGATGGAGACTTCAACCCATGAAGGGTAACGATTGCGCGAGTCCACGGAGGGCTCCACCCACGAATGGTCCACGAAGAAGCAACCTTGTCTATCCGACCATGTCCATCGCCCATGAAGGACTTGCCTCACTTGGGTAGATCTTCACGAAGTAAGTGATCTCCTTGCCCTTAAAAACTCCTTGGTTCAACTCCACAATCTTGACAGAGGCTCCCAAGTGACACCTAACCAATCTAGGAGACACCACTCTCCAAAAGGTAATAGATGGTGTTTTGATGATGAACTCCTTGCTCTTGTGCTTCAAATGATAGTTTCCCCAACACTCAACTCTCTCTCACAGATTTTGATATGGTGGAAAGATGATTTGAGTGGAAAGCTACTTGGGGAAGGCTAGAGATCAAGATTCTTGTGGTTGGATTGGAATGTCTTGGTCTCAACACACGAGTAGGTGGTTCTCTCTCAGAAAATGTGTTGTGGAAGTGTAGGCACGTTCTGATGGCTCTCTCTTGAATGGATAGGAGGGTGGAGGGGTATATATATAGCCTCCACACAAAATCTAACCGTTACACACAATTTACCAAACTCGATGGGACCGAATAGTGAAACTCAGTCAGACCAATATGGTTCAAAATGTGAACGTTAGGCTTTTTGGTGGGAACGATATGATCTACTCGGTTGGACTAATACGTTATTGTTAGGGCATAACGTGATCTCGGTTTGACCGATTACTTCAACTCGGTGAGACTGATTTTAGTAAGAAGCAAGCAGAGATTTGGTTAGGCAAACTCGATGGGACCGATCGCTCATTTCGGTGAGAACGAAACGTTACGAAAGGGAAACAGAGAGTTTACATTGTGAACTCGGTGGGACCGATCACTCATCAGGGTTGGACCGAAACATTACGAAGGGAAACAGAGAGTTCGCAATACCATGTCGGTGAGATCGAAGTGATTAGGGTTTCTAGCTATGGCTATGTCAAGTGAAATCGGTGGCGCTGGATAGATCAAATCGGTGGGGCCAAGTTTGACTTTAGGTTTAGGACATATGTGGAAATCAGAAAGTAGTTGAGGGCTTTTGGAGCATATCACTAAGCATTTTGAGCAAGCAAGTCTTTAGGCAACACATCATCCCTCTTTAATAGTATTGTCTTTTCCTATAGACTCAATGTGATCTAGGATCACTAAAATGGAAGTGTAGAGTCTTGAGCTTTTGCCAAGATGTGTCCTTGGCATTTTGAGGGGTCCACATCTCTTAGTCCATGCCATGCCAATCATTGAACTTTCTAAAATGATTATCTTGAGAGAATATGAGTTCAATGAGCTATATGTTGTTAAGAATTACCAAAACCACCCAGGGATTAGTTGCACTTTCAATTACAAAGATATCAAATCATGCATATAATAATTCAGAGAAGATTCAAATAATATTCATAGATAAGCTGATCATAAATCCACAATTCATCGGATCTCAGCAAACACACCGCAAAAGAGTATCACATCGGATAGATCTCCAAGAACATCAAGGAGAACATGGTATTGAGAATCAAAGAGAGAGAAGAAGCCATCTAGCTACTATTTATGGACCCGTAGGTCTGTGGTAAACTACTCACGCTTCATCAAAAGGGCAATAGGGTTCATGTAGAAGCACTCCACGGTCGAATCCCCCTCTAGCAGGGTGCCAGAAAATGCCCCTAGATGGGATCTCATGGGTACAGAAGGTTGCGGCGGTGGATAAGTGTTTTCGTGGATACTTCTGGTGGTTTGGGAATAAATGTGAATATATAGGCGAAGGAATTAGGTTAGGGGAGTCATGATGGGCCCACAAGGGTGGGGGCGTGCCCTACCCCCCTAGGCGCACCCTCCCCCCTTATGGCCGCCTCGTGGCTCTTCCAACTTGATCTCCAAGTCTCTAGGGTGTCTTCTGGTCCAAGAAAAATCACCATGAAGGTTTTATTCCGTTTGGACTCCGTTTGGTATCCCTTTTCTACGAAACTCAAAAACAAGGAAAAAACAGAGACTGACACTGGGCTCTAGGTTAATATGTTAGTCCCAAAAATAATATAAAATAGCATATTAATGCATATAAAACATCCAAAATAGATAATATAATAGCATGGAAGAATAAAAAAATTTATAGATACTTTGGAGACGTGTCAAACATCCGCAAGCTTAATTCCTGCTCGTCCTCATGTAGGTAAATGATAAAAACATAATTTTTGATGTGGAACGCTACCTAAGATATTTATCCATGTAGTTCGTCTTTATTTTGGCATGAATGTTCAGATTCATAAGATTCAAAACAAAAGTTTAATATTGACATAAAAACAATAATACTTCAAGCATACTAACAAGGCAATTATGGCTGCTCAAAATAACATGGCCAAAGAAAGCTTATCCCTACAAAATCAATCTGGTGATGCTGCATCTTCATCACACAAAATATTCAAATCATGCACAACCCTGATGACAAGCCAAGCAATTATTTCATACTTTTGATGTTCTCAACCTTTTTCACCTTTCATGCAACACATGAGCGTGAGCCATGGACATAGTACTATACGTGGAATAGAAGGTGGTTGTGGAGAAGAAAAAAATAAGGAGATAGTCTCATATCAACTAGGCGTATCAAGGGGCTATGGAGATGACAATCAATAGATATCAATGTGAATGAGTAGGGACTGCCATGCAATGTTTATGAAAGCTCAAAAGAAAACTAAGTGGGTGTGCATCCAACTCGCTTGCTCATGAAGACCTAGGGAAATATGAGGAAGCCCATCATTGGAACATACAAGCCAAGTTCCATAATGCAAAATTCCCACTAGTATATGAAAGTGACAACATAGGAGACTCTCTATCATGAAGACCATGGTGATACTTTGAAGCACAAGTGTGGTTAAAGGATAGTAACATTGCCCTTCTCTCTTTTCTCTCAGTTTTTTATTGGGCCTTCTCTTTTTTTGCCTCTTTTTTCGTCTGGAGTCTCATCCCGACTTGTGGGGTAATAATTGTCTCCATCATCCTTTCCGGAGTCTGGGACAGTGCTCTAACAATGAAGATCATCACACTTTTAGTTACTTACAACTCAAGAAATACAACTTAATACTTAGAACAAAATATGACTCTATATGAATGCCTCCGGTGGCGTACCGAGATGTGCAATGAATCGATAGTGAGATGTATGAAAGAATCATGAACAGTGGCTTTTCCAAAAATATGATGTCAACTACATGATCATGCAAAGCAATATGGCAATGATGAAGCGTGTCATAATAAATGGAACGGTGGAAAGTTGCATGGCATTATATTTTGGAATGGCTATGGAAATGCCATAATAGGTAGGTATGGTGGGTGTATGGTACCGACAAAAGTTGCGCGGTACTAGAGAGGCTAGCAATGGTGGAAGGGTGAGTGTGCGTATAATCCATGGACTCAACATTAGTCATTAAGAACTCACATACTTATTGCAAAAATCTATTATTTATCGAAACAAAGTACTACGCGCATGCTCCTAGGGGGATATATTGGTAGGAAAAGACCATCACTCGTCCCCGACCGCCACTCATAAGGAAGACAATCAATAAATAAATCATGCTCCGATTTCATCACATAACGGTTCACCATACGTGCATGCTAAGGGAATCACAAACTTTAACACAATATTTCTACAATACACAATTACTTACTAGCATGACTCTAATATCACCATCTTTATATCTCAAAACAATCATAAGGAATCAAACTTCTCATAGTATTCGATGCACCCTATATGAAAGTTTTTATTATATTCCTCTTGGATGCCTATCGTATTAGGACTAAATTTACAACCAACGGAAATTACCATGCTGTCTAGAGACTCTCAAAATAATATAAGTGAAGCATGAGAGTTCAATAATTTCTATAAAATAAAACCATCGCTGTGCTCTAAAAAGATATAAGTGAAGCACTACAGCAAAATTGCCTAGCTCAAAAGATATAAGTGAAGCACATATAGTATTCTAATAAATCACAATTCATGCGTGTGCCTATCAAAAGGTGCGTACAAAAAGCATCATTGTGGAAAACTAAAAAGAAAAGACTCAAATCATACAAGACGCTCCAAGCAAAACACATATCATGTGGTGAATAAAAATATAGCCTCAAGTAAAGTTACCGATAGACGAAGACGAAAGAGGGGATGCCTTCCGGGGCATCCCCAAGCTTAGGATCTTGGTTGTCCTTGAATATTACCATGGGGTGCCTTGGTCATCCCCAAGATTTGGCTCTTGCCACTCTTTATTCCATAGTCCATCAAATCCTTACACAAAACTTGAAAACTTCACGACACAAAACTCAACAGAAAATCTCATAAGCTCCGTTAGTATAAGAAAATAGATCACCACTTTTGTTACTATTGTGAACTCATTATTTATTTATATTTGTGTAATATCTAGTGTATTCCAAATTTTCCATGGTTCAGACCCCCTGATACTACCCATAGATTCATCAAAATAAGCAAACAACACATACAAAACAGAATCTGTCAAAAACAGAAAAGTCTGTAGTAATCTGTAACTCTCGAATACTTATGTAGATCCGAAAATTCTGAAATATTAGGAAAACCTAAGAATTTATTTATCAATCTTCTGCAAAAAGAATCAGTACTTTATCACGCTTCTGTTAAAAATGAGAATTGTTATCCTTAGCATAAATGTTTCTATTTTTCAGCAAGATCAAATCAAGTATCACTGTAAGCTATCCTAAAGGTCTTACTTGGCACGAACACTAATTAAAACACAAAACCACATCTAACCAGAGGCTAGATGAATTATTTAAAGCAAAAAAGGACCTAAAAATCAAGAACAAAAAAAATTGGGTTGCCTCCGAACAAGTGCTATTGTTTAACGCCAGTAGTTAGGCATAAAAGCACAAATAGATCTGGATATTGTCATATTTAGTATGCAATTCTTCAATTACACACTTATAATCCTTAGGAGATTCTTTGGTTTTATCAATGATCGATCTCCTAGGCAAGAAATTCACTTGTGGCAATTGGTTCCTTAATAATATCGAAAAAATTGGGGTGAACACTTATTGTTTTGAGATATCCATTTTCTTTGCTAGTATATTCACCCTTATTATTAGGAACGTAAGTAAACATGGCAATCTTAGTAGGATGAAGATATTGAGTAGTTTTAATGGAGGAAAAAGTGGAACCCAAGTTGGTAATGATATCTTCTAGTTTGCTCTATCTTTTCATTAACTATGGGTTCCTTTTCTCTAAGATTCTTTAAAGTAACTCCTACCTTAGATCCATATTAATTAATCTGATTATGAATCTTTTTATCAAAAAATTTCAATCAATTTTATGGTAGCAATTTTATTCTCAATGATATCAAGCCTTTCCTTCACAGGTTCCAAGGTTAAAACTGTTCCATTGATCAAAAGAGGTGGTGGGCCTAACAAATCTATCATAGCGTTGTAAGAATCAGAAGTATGGCTCCCCAAGAAATTCCCCTCGGTAATGGTATCTAGAACATATCTATTCCAAGGAGTTATGCACACAGAAAAATTGCGAAGAGGAACGACATTGGATTGGTTTCGAGTAGATCTATTTTGAGAATTGCAAATTCTATACCAAGCATCTTTTAAATTTTCTCCCTCCCTTTGTTTAAAATTGAGGACTTCATTATTCGGAGTGCTAAAAATAATAGGAGGACTAGCCATTAAAGCAAGACAAGCGATCAAATGCATGAGCACACAAAAAGCAAATGAAGAAGGCGAATAGAAGAGGGGTGAAGAAAAGGAAAATCTTTTGAAAATTGTTTGAGAAGTGGGGGGGGGGTAGGAAAATGAGAGGTGAATGGCGAATAATGTAATGCAAGAGATGAGATTTTACGATGGGTACAAGGTATGTCTTGACTTGGCGTAGATCTTCCCGGCAATGGCGCCAGAAATTCTTCCTGCTACTTCTTGAGCTTGCGTTGGTTTTTACCTTGAAGAGGAAAGGGTGATGTAGCAAAGTAGAGATAAGTATTTCCCTCAGTTAGAGAACCAAGGTGTCAATCTTGTAGGAGACAATGCACAAATCACCTAATACCTGCACAAACAATCAAACAACTTGCACCCAACGCGATAAAGGGGTTGTCAAGCCCTTCATGGTTACTTGCAAAAGTGAGATCTGATAGAGATAGACGAGACTAAACAAAAGGGAAAGTAAATATTTTTGGTTTGTAGACCGGAAAGTAAAAGATTACAAAATAGTAGATCGGAAACTTATATGATGGAAAATAGACCCGGGGGCCATAGGTTTCACTAGATGTGAGGGAGTCCTGGATTAGGGGGTCTCCGGATAGCCGGACTATATCCTTTGGCCGGACTGTTGGACTATGAAGATACAAGATTGAAGACTTCGTCTCGTGTCCGGATAGGACTCTACTTGGCGTGGAAGGCAAGCTAGGCAGTACGGATATGGATATCTCCTCCTTTGTAACTGACCTTGTGTAACCCTAGCCCTTTCCGGTGTCTATATAAACCGGAGGGTTTTAGTCCGTAGGACAACATACAATCATACCATAGGCTAGCTTCTAGGGTTTAGCCTCTCCGATCTCGTGGTAGATCAACTCTTGTAATACTCATATCATCAAGAATAAATCAAGCAAGATGTAGGGTTTTACCTCCATCAAGAGGGCCTGAACCTGGGTAAAACATCGTCTTCCCTGCCTCATGTTACAATCCGCCTTAGACACATAGTTCGGAACCCCCTACCCGAGATCCGCCGGTTTTGACACCGACATTGGTGCTTTCATTGAGAGTTCCTCTGTGTCGTCGCCGTTCGGCTTCATGGCTCCTACGATCATCGATAGCGACGCAGTCCAGGGTGAGACTTTTCTCCCCGGATAGTTCTTTGTGTTCGGTGGCTTCGCACTGCGGGCCAACTCGCTTGGCCATCTAGACCAGATCGAAAGTTACGCCCCTGGCCACAAGGTCAGGTTTGGAAGCTTAAACTACACGGCCGACATCCGTGGAGACTTGATCTTCGACGGATTTGAGCCCCTACCTTGTGCGCCGTGCGGTCACGATGAGTATGATTTAGCTCTATCATCGGACCGTATTCAGGAGATCGCACCGGCAGCCGCTCCGAGCCTCAATTCGGAGCCAGTTGCGCCATCCATGGACGGGTGGATGGACCCCGTCACGGAGGCCGTACCCTTAGCGGTGATCGAGCCGAATATCGACCTTACCCTTCACAAGAGCCGTGTTGGCAAACTGCCGGGTCCTTCTCCGGCCACGGACTCCGAACCGCCTGCGCTCGTGCCTGTCGAGTCCGACTGGGCGCCGATCATGGAGTTCACCTCCACGGATATCTTTCAGCACTCGCCTTTTGGTAACATACTGAACTCATTAATGTCTTTCTCCTTGTTAGGAGAGTCCTAGCCGAACTATGTTCGGCAGGATTGGGATGTGGATGATGAAGAAATTCGCCGCCCACCCACCACCCACTTAGTAGCCACTGTCGATGACTTAACCGACATGCTCGACTTCGACTCCGAAGACATCGATGGTATGGACGACGATACGAGAGTCGAAGAGGAATCACTACCCATAGGGCACTGGACAGCCACCTCGTCATACCATATATACATGGTGGACACACCCAAAGAAGGCAATGGCAATGAGACAACGGAGGATGACCCCTCCAAGAAGCAACCCAAGCGCCGGCGTCAGCAGCCCCGCTCTAAGTCCCGCCAAGGCAAAAGTGGTGATACCGGCACCGGAGATAATAGCACTCCGGATAGTGCCGAAGACAACAACAATCCCCTCCAGCAAGATTTAGAGCAGGAGGATGGAGGAGCCAGCTCTCCTGAGAAAGCGGTAGATGGTGAGCCGAAGGATGATAATTACATGCCTCCCTCCGAAGACGAGGCAAGCCTCGGTGATGACGAATTCGCCGTGCCAGAGGATACCATCGAACAAGAGCGCTTCAAGCGCAGGCTGATAGCCACGGCAAATAGCGTTAAGGAAAAGCAGCAACAACTTCAAGATGATCAAGATCTGCTAGCTGAGATATGGACTGAAGTCCTGGCAGCCGAGGAGTATAAACTCGAACGCCCCTCCAAGAGTTACCCAAAGTACAGGTTGCTACCCCGACTGGAGGAGGAAGCACCGAAACCTACATCCCCGACGTATGACGCGGCTGCTCGGCCACCTCATGGCCGCGACAGAGAGATATTCCAACCAAAAGCTCAGCCCGCACCCCAACGTCATTCAAATAAAAAGGCAGGGGAAATACACCAGACCTGCGAGACGTATTGGAGGACAAAGCAAAACATGCAAGATCGATCTATGGATCAACAGGGCGCGCCACTAAGCGAGACGATAATCGTCATGCCGGATATAGCAAAAGCAAGTCCGGCCGGGCCGAACACAGCGGACAAGACTCATTCGAGTTGCGGTCTGATATAGCCCAGTACAGAGGTGCCGCACACCCCTTATGCTTCACAGACGAAGTAATGGATCATCAAATCCTAGAGGGTTTCAAACCCGTAAATATAGAATCATACGACGGCACAACAGATCCTGCGGTGTGGATCGAGGATTTCCTCCTACACATTCACATGGCCCCCGGTGATGACCTACACGCCATCAAATACCTCCCACTCAAACTCAAAGGACCAGCTCGGCATTGGCTCAACAGCTTGCCAGCAGAGTCCATTGGCTGTTGGGAAGATCTGGAAGCCGCATTCCTTGACAACTTTCAGGGCACTTATGTATGACCACTAGATGCAGATGACTTGAGCCACATAATTCAGCAGCCAGAGGAATCGGCCAGGCAATTCTGGACACGATTCCTAACAAAGAAAAATTAAATCGTCGACTGTCCGGATGCAGAGGCCCTAGCAGCTTTCAAGCACAACATCCGCGGCGAGTGGCTAGCCCGGCACCTTGGTTAGGAAAAGCTGAAATCTATGGCAGCCCTCATGATACTCATGACCCGCTTTTGCGTGGGAGAAGACAGCTGGCTGGCTCGCAGTAATAACATATCAACGAACCATGGTACTTCGAATACTAAGGACAACAATGGCAGGTCACATCGCAACAAGCATAAGCGCCGCAGTAACAGCGACAATACCGATGATACGGCAGTCAATGCCAGATTTAAAGGCTCTAAACCCAGTCAACGGAAAAAGCCATTCAAAAGAAACACTCCGGGCCCATCCAATTTGGACTGTATACTCGATCGCTCGTATCAAATACACGGCACCCCCGACAAGCCAACCAATCACACTAACAGGGACTGTTGGGTGTTCAAGCAGGCCGGCAGGTTAAATTCCAAAAACAAAGATAAGGGGTCACATAGGGATGACGAGGAGGAGCCCCGGCAGCCGAACACCGGAGGACGGAAGAGGTTCCCCCCACAAGTGCGGACGGTGAACATGATATACGCAACCCACATCCCCAAGAGGGAGCGGAAGCGTGCGCCCAGGGATGTATATGCGTTGGAGCCAGTCACCCCCAAGTTCAACCCATGGTCCTCCTATCCGATCACCTTCGATCGCAGGGACCACCCCACTAGCATCCGTCATCGCGGATTCGCCGCACTGGTCCTAGACCCAATCACTGACGGATTTCACCTCACTCGAGTCCTAATGGACGGCAACAGCATCCTGAACCTGCTTTATTAGGACACAGTGCACAAAATTGATATAGACCCCTCAAGGACCAAACCCACTGAAACGACCTTTAAAGGAGTCATACCAGGTGTAGAGGCCCATTGCATAGGCTCAGTCACACTGGAAGTGGTCTTCGGATCTCCGGATAACTTCCGAAGTGAAGAGTTAATCTTTGGCATAGTCCCGTTCCACAGTGGCTACCATGCACTGATCAGGCGAACCGCATTTGCAAGATTCAATGCGGTACCGCATTATGCATATCTCAAGATCAAGATGTCAGGGCCTCGGGGGGTCATCACAGTCAATGGAAACACAGAGCGCTCTCTCCGCACGGAGGAGCACACTGCGGCCCTCGCAGCAGAAGCGCAAAGCAGCCTCTTAAGGTAATCCACTAGTTCGACGATTAAGGACCTGGACAACTTCAAGCGCGCCCGGAGTAATCGGCAACCGGACCGCCTGGCACGTCCCGAGCTCTCATAGCAATGCGGCCCCCACCCCGGCCCCAGCCAAACGGCGAAATCTGTGCCATGCGT
This sequence comes from Triticum dicoccoides, assembly GCF_002162155.2. NCBI lineage: Eukaryota > Viridiplantae > Streptophyta > Magnoliopsida > Poales > Poaceae > Triticum > Triticum dicoccoides. The sequence goes on along the minus strand of NC_041386.1, from coordinate 221,441,596 downwards.
ACATAATTACGCATTAAAAATACCATGGGCACAGGCGGGGAGGGGCACGACGGCGGCACGCCCCAAGTCGCGGCTTAAACCGCACTAGGGGCTTCCCGCTTTGTTATTTTTCTCTTTCAGGACTTTAATCTCCGGAAACCCTATCCGATAGCGTGATTGCCGAACATATGATGCAGCAACCAAGGAGGCAGAAAGCTACGTCACACCACGGAACTCCTAGGTGGATTACGACAACGAGTGAAATATTTGTTTTAATACTATTCCTCAGCTTGCCCTAGGGAGGGACATGTCAAACAGTCCTACTTTTTGCTTATTGCACTACTTGTATCATTCTGCTTTAACGCACCTTTTTGAATAAAAAATGCATAGCATTAAGACTATTATTGCATTTTTCTTATATATATATGTTCATTCATGACATCCAGCACCCGTACACTCTGGTACGGCCAATACGCTAGGGGCTTAAGCATACCTCATAATATGGCGTGAGAAGTCCGAACACTTTCGACAGTGCGGCACCCCGAGCTTATAGCATTATATGCATCAACTCTGAATCTTGTCTTGGGTCAATAGTTGGGTTTGCCCGGCTCCCATGTTTTGGTACCTTACGTTCTGCTATATTGGCTAAGGTAGCACTGGGAGAACTACTGCGATTGTGCCCCGGTTCTGCTGGGCTAAGCACCTCAGTAGAGAAAGCTAAAACTGACTGTCATGATAAGGCGAGAGACTGGTCGCTGTTCGAGAGGTTTTCGAGTCCCTAAAGACTTATGCCGCTTAGAGCGAGGAGCCGGCCCTGTCCAGCTTAAGGCGTGTATCGTGCCCCGAATTTGGCCTTCCGAATACTAGGGGCTTCGCCAAAATTTAAAATTATAGAATTCTATGGCTAAGTGAGAGTGATAACGCATTATAGTCTGATTGCCTTGTTCGTTGTGCTGAGCACCTCCCTCGAAGGACCCAACAATGGGAACAAGAGTGCTTAGGTTTATCCCGAACACCCCAGCACTCGTGGCGTGGGGGCAGAAGCCGACGAGTAGCCATCTCTCGGATTTGATAAACAGCCGAACAGAAGGTAATATTTTAAATTCAAACAAGCATTGCATAGCGCATATGAACAAGTTTTCATAAATACAGGATTGCACGAGCGAGTTTACTCGAATATTATATCTTTCGTACACTCGTCCTCTACGAGACGAGCACCCTTCAGGACACCCTCATAGTACATCTCGGGGTGGCGATGCTCCTTGCCCTGCGGCGGCCCTTCCTTCACCAGCTTCACGGCGTCCATCTTGGCCCATTGCACCTTCACATGGGCGAAAGCCCGGCGTGCACCTTCGATGCAGACGGACCGCTTGATGACTTCAAGCCGTGGGCAGGCATCCACAAGCCGCCTCACCAGGCCGAAGTAGCTGTTGGGAAGGGCATCGCCAGGCCACATCCGGACTATAAAGCCCCTCATGGCCTGTTCGGCCGCCTTGTGCAGCTCGACCAGTTGCTTCAGCTGGTCGCTCAGAGGCATCGGGTGTTTAGTCCCAGTATACTGAGACCAAAACAGCTTCTCCGTTGAGCTTTCCTCCTCGGCCTGGTAAAACTGTGCGGCATCCGACACGCTGTGGGGCAAATCTGCGAATGCTCCTGGAGAGCTCCGGATTCGGGTAAGTAACAAGTAATTCACTTTCACATGCTTGCTTTGCATATAGAATGCCTTACCCGCCGCTATCTTCTTCATTGCATCAATCTCTTGGAGGGCCTTTTGGGCTTCGGCCTTGGCACTCTTTGCGCTCTCAAGGGCCGCGGCAAGCTCGGACTCTCGCGTCTTCAAGTCAAGCTCCAACGCCTCGTGCTTTGTCATGAGAGCGTGGAGCTCTTGCTGCACCTCGCCCACCCGTGCCTCATGCCATTCCCGCTTGGTGTGCTCCTTGGCCGCTTCATTTTCGGCCTTGGATAGCGCTTGCTTCAGGATTGCCACCTCGGTCGTGGCCCCTGGCAAATTTACGATGATCCTATGATTTTCCAATCGCATTCTTTTTATATATATCCATAGACTAGGTACTACTTACCTTTGTTCTCCTCGAGCTGCCTCTTGGCAAGGCCGAGCTCGTCCTTGGACCCTTTAAGGTCCTCGTTCAGTGCGGCAACCTCTGCAGTAAGTGCGACAGAGGCCAACAGCGAAGCCTACATACGCATATAGACATACTTATATTAGACTCCTGCAATATTGTTCGATCCTCTGTTCGGCTTTTCTTTTTGAACACCGAACAGAGCATCAGGGGCTACTGTCTATGCGGTAATATCTTTCCTATATTTCAAAAACTTACCTCAAAGCCTGTTAGAAGGCTAGCACAAGCTTCAGTCAGTCCTCTCTTGGTGGACTGAACATTCTGGACCATCGCACTCATAATAGTGCGGTGCTCTTCGTTGATGGAAGCGCTGCAAAGCGCTCCCAGAAGATTGTCCGGTGCCTCTGGATGGACAGAGGTCACTGGCACAGGTGTTTTGCCCCTTTTGGAAGGAGGCCGCCTGCCCGAGTCCGGAACCACTGGGGGTTCCGGCGTGGTGTTCGGCTGAGGGCCGAACTCAGATCCCTCGGGAGCCTTGCTCCCTCGGCTCCCGGAGTCCGGAAGGTCGCCTTGAGGCGCCTCCGGGACTGTCTCCCCTCGGCCTGGTGCCTCTTAAGACAATACCTCGGTGTTGTCCGTAGTGCAAGGGGAGGTGGCGGTTGGAAGTGGATCACTATCCATATCCGACGAGCCCAGGGAGCCGTTCGACGATACATCGACATGGGCTCACGTTAGTCTGCATTGTCATAATTCGGTGTTAGGAGAGGCAGTGCGACAAAGGTATGCTATGAGTTATTCTGGCATCCGAATACTTACGAATTCACCAGGGGCTTGGACCTGAGCAGCCACTCATCTTCGCCCTCGGCGGCGGTGGTGGAATAGTCTGAAAGGAGAGTCCTTCCCTTCTTGGACCCTTCACGCCCCCAGTTGGGGCGGCCTTCCTTTTCTTGTCTCCCCCAACTGAAGGGGGGGCATCTTCTTCTTCCTCCTCCTCGTCTTTGGGGGAGGAGTGTGTCGCAGAGTTATCGGACAATGAGTCCGATAACACCTGGCGTCGGGAACTCTTTCAGGTTCCCTTGGCCTTCTTGGTCTTCTCCGGCACCTTATAAGGGGCCGGAGTCAGCATATCCATAAGGATAGCGTCCGCAGTGTCCTCGGGCAGAGGGGCCGGATAGTTAATCTGCCCCGACGTCTCCACCCAGTCTTGTCAAAGGCATGGAGATCAGACCCCGCACATGATTAAGCTAGGGGAAATAAAATATCCTACCGGATGTATGGAACTCACCGAATGCGCTCGGCGCTTCGCCCTTAGCCCGCGGTCCTCGGTGAGGGAGGGAGGGACCTCGGTGCCCTTGAACAACACCTTCCAGACGTCCTTGTGTGTCGTATCGAAGAGCTCACTCAGAGTCTGGTGGTGGGCTGGGTCAAACTCCCACAAGTTGAAATCCCGTTGTTGACACGGGAGGATCCGGCGGATGAGCATGACCTGGACTATGTTGACAAGCTTGAGCTTCTTGCCTGCCATATTCTGGATACATTTCTGGAGTCCGTCCAGCTCCACCGAAGGACCCCAGGACAGGCCCTTCTCTTTCCAGGAAGTGAGCCACATGGGGATTCCAGATCGGAACTTGGGGGCGGCCACCCATTTGGCGTCGCGCGGCTTGGTGATGTAGAACTACGTCGATTGCCACCCCTTTATGGTCTCCACGAAGGAGCCTTCAAGCCACATAACATTGGGCATTTTGCCCACCATGGCGCTGACGCATTTTGCTTGTTGGCCGCCCACCACCTTCGGCTTGATATTAAAGGTCTTTAGCCACAGGACAAAGTGGGGCCGGATGCGGAGGAAAGCCTCACACACGACGATGAATGCCAAAATGTTGAGGACGAAGTTCAGGGCCAGATCATGGAAGTCCAGCCCGTAGTAGAACATGAGACCACGGACGAATGGATGGAGGGGAAACCCCAGTCCGCGGAGGAACTGGTGGAGGAGGACTACCCTCTCGTGAGGTTCAGGGGTAGGAACGATCTGCCCTGCAGCAGGCAGCCGGTGCGCGATGTTCACAGCCAAGTATCCGGCCCCGCGCAGCTTCTTGATGTGTCCCTCCGTAACGGAGGAAGCCATCCATTTGCCTCCCTCTCCGGACATGATTGGAGAAGGTTGAGGGGAAGGATGTAGGCTTGGGCGTTGGAGCTCGAGTGCACAAGAGAGGATGGGCATGGAGGAAGAAGGCGTGGGTGGAAAAAGGTTGAACCTTGTCCCTTTATAAGGGCGGCCGAAACTATGCGCCCCCACTAGCCTGGTGAAACTCTCTTATCCCCCAAGCGTCGTAATCGATGGCGCGGTTGGGTTACCCACGCCCGTATTGATGAGAATCCCGTAATAAGGGGGACACGATCTCTGCTTTGACAAGACGTGTCAAAAAACTGCCTCGCGTTATGTGCGGGGCTAGTTAAAGGAAATGGTTCAAATAATAACCGGGCCATGGCATAATGTCATGTTGCCAAAACAAGTCAGCAGATTAGATTTGTGGAAATATTATTCTCTCTACGGTGGCATGTGGAACTTATTTTGCAGGGTCAGACACCATCCTTGTATTCAAATTCTTCCATGGTGTATTCGGAGGAGGAACCCTCCTTGCAATGCCGAAGACAATACTACGCACCGGACTCATCATCATTGAAGCCTCGTTCAGGGGCTACTAAGGAAGTCCTAGATTAGGGGGTCTCCGGATAGCCGGACTATATCCTTTGGCCGGACTGTTGGACTATGAAGATACAAGATTGAAGACTTTGTCTTGTGTCCGGATAGGACTCTACTTGGCGTGGAAGGCAAGCTAGGCAGTACGGATATGGATATCTCCTCCTTTGTAACCGACCTTGTGTAACCCTAGCCCTTTCCGGTGTCTATATAAACCGGAGGGTTTTAGTCCGTAGGACAACATACAATCATACCATAGGCTAGCTTCTAGGGTTTAGCCTCTCCGATCTCGTGGTAGATCAAGTCTTGTAATACTCATATCATCAAGAATAAGTCAAGCAGGACGTAGGGTTTTACCTCCATCAAGAGGGCCCGAACCTGGGTAAAACATCGTGTTCCCTGCCTCCTGTTACCATCCGCCTTAGATGCACAGTTCGGGACCCCCTACCCGAGATCCGCCAGTTTTGACACCGACAAGAGGCTTCTCTCATGATAGCAAATAATACGGTGGGTGAACAAATTACTGCCGAGCAATTGATAGAAGAGCGCAAAGTTATGACGATATCTAAGGCAATGATCATGAATATAGGCATCACTTCCGTGTCAAGTAGACTGAAATGATTATGCATCTACTACTATTAATCCACACATCGACCGACTCCTGCCTGCATCTAGAGTATTAAGTTCTTGAAGAACAAAGTAACACATTAAGTAAGATGACATGATGTAGAGGAATTACCTCAAGCAATATGATGAAAACCCCACCTTTTTATCCTCGATGGCAACAATACAATACGTACCTCGATGCCCCTACTATCACTGGGAAGGACACCGCAAGATTGAACCCAAAGCTAAGCACTTCTCCCATTGCAAGAAAAACCAATCTAGTTGGCCAAACCAAACTGATAATTCGAAGAGAATTACAAAGATATCAAATCATGCATATAAGAATATAGAGAAGATTCAAATAATATTCATAGATAAGCTGATCATAAATCCACAATTCATTGGATCTCGACAAACGCACCGCAAAAGAGTATTACATCGGATAGATCTCCAAGAACATCAAGGAGAACATGGTATTGAGAATCAAAGAGAGAGAAGAAGCCATCTAGCTACTATTTATGGACCCGTAGGTCTGTGGTAAAGTACTCACGCTTCATCGGAAGGGCAATAGTGTTGATCTAGAAGCCCTCCATGATCGAATCCCCCTCCGGTAGGGTTCCGGAAAAGGTCCCTAGATGGGGTCTCACGGGTACAGAAGGTTTTAGCGGTGGAAAAGTGTTTCCGTGGAAACTTCGGGTGGTTTAGGAATATGTGAATATATACATGAAGGAATTAGGTTAGGGGAGTCACATGGGTCCCACAAGGGTGGGGAGCGCGCCCTACCCCCTGGGCATGTCCTCCCTCCTTGTGGCCGCCTCGTGGCTCTTTCGACTTGATCTCCAAGTCTCTAAGGTGTCTTCTGGTCCAAGAAAAAATATCGCGAAGGTTTTATTCCGTTTGGACTCCGTTTGGTATTCCTTTTCTGCAAAACTCAAAAACAAGGAAAAAAACAGAAACTGGCATAGGGCTCTAGGTTAATAAGTTAGTCCCAAAAATAATATAAAATAGCATATTAATGCATAAAAAACATCCAAAATAGATAATATAATAGCATGGAACAATCAAAAATTATAGATATATTGGAGACGTATCACGTGGTCCCAGCCGCCGCGGCACTCAAGGTCGTGGAGGACGCGGTGGTGCTCAGGTTGCTCCTCCCCAACCGTCCTGGCCCCTATGGATGGCCACGTCGGGAACCAGCCATTAGAGTTCTTAGTCAAGCTACACGGGCCCGTGTGCAGCCGCCTTTGGCTTCCTATTCCTTTTGCAATGGTGATCGAGGCAGAACAACCACTAGGATTGAAGCTGCACATGAGGGGTTGCTGTAATGACAACATGCGGGCGGACGTGGAGTTACCTGCATCCCATTTCATGCTTCTCCGGCGTGGCTGGAAAACCTTTGCTCATTCCCATAGCTTGGCAGCGGGCATGTTCTCAATTTTAAATTAATGGAGGCCAACCTACTCTCCATCATGGTCTTCGGGCGTTTGGGTGCTCGCTTTGGGTGTTGTGCGGAGAGCTCGACCGACGGCAAAAGCTCTTCCTCGAGCGATAGCGATGAAGATGACAGTGACGGTGGTGATGACAGCGGCTCACACTCCAGCTGAGCGCCGGACGCACCATCACCGTCAGCTAGGTGCCAATAGCACCATCATCTACAGCTGTTCTTCTCCCCGGCAGAGCGAATTGCCGGGGCATTGGGTCCGGATGTCTCCTCCTTCTCTAGCTGGACCCCGGCTGAAAGTGCAACTAATTCCCGGGTGGTTTTGGTAATTCATAACAACATATAGATCATTGAACTAATATCCATTGAAGTTGAATATTTCAGAAAGTTCAATGATTGGCATGTCGTGGCCTAGAGATGTGGACCCCTCAAAATGCTAAGAACAAAGATTGGCAAAAGCTCAAGACTCTTCATTTATATTTTCGGGATCAAGATCACATTGAGTACATAAGAAAGCCAAAACTATTAAAAGGGGATGAGGTGTTGCTTAATGGTCTACATGCTCAAAGTGCTTACTATTGCTCCAAAACAATCAGCCACTTTCTCTTCCAAATATGTCCAAAACTCAAAGTCAAACTCAGCCCCACGAAAATGATCTATCCGGCGCCACCGAGTTCATTTGACCTAGCCACTGCCAGAAACCCTAGCAATTCGGTTACACTGATACGGATCTAGGTCTCACCGACATGGCCCTGCAAATTCTCTGTTGCCTGTTGCAATTACTTCGGTCCCATTGAGTTTGCTTGACCAACTATCTATTTTCACTTTGCTAAAATCGGTCTCACCGAGATGAGGTTTTGTCCTAGCCCTAGCACATCGTTGCACCGAGTTTTTCCAGTCGGTCCCACCGAGATTCCTAACATTCACATTTCAAACAGAATCTCTCTCACCGAGTTCTTCTATTCGGTCTGACCGAGTTGGATCAAATGTGTGTAACAGTTGGATTTTGTGTGGAGGCTATATATACCCCTCCACCCCCTTCTTCATCTGAGGGAGAGCCATCAGAACGTGCCTACACTTCCACTACTCATTTTCTAAGACAAACCACCTACTCCTGTGTTGAGATGAAGACATTCCAATCCAACCACAAGAATCTTGATCTCTAGCCTACCCCAAGTAGCTTTCCACTCAAATCATCTTTCCACCATAGCCAAATCTGTGTGAGAGAGTTGAGTGTTGGAGGAGACTATCATTTGAAGCACAAGAGCAAGGAGTTCATCATCATCACACCATCTATTACATTTTGGAGAGTGGTGCCTCCTAGATTGGTTAGGTGTTGCCTGGGAGCCTCTGACAAGATTGTGGAGTTGAACCAGGAAGTTTGTAAGGGCAAGGAGATCGCCTACTTCATGAATATATACCCGAGTGAGGCAAGTACTTTGTGTGCGATGTGCATGGTGGGATAGACAAGGTAGCTTCTTCGTGGACCCATCGTGGGTCGACCCCTCCGTGGACTCGCGCAACCATTACCCTTCGTGGGTTGAAGTGTCCATCAACGTGGACGTACGATAGCACCACCTATTGGAACCGCGCCAAAAATATCCGTGTCTACATTGCGTTTGCATTGTCCAATCCCTTCCCTTTACCTTCATATGCAATGTTTTACTTTCCGCTACTACACTCTTAGAACTGCATGTGTAGGTTGATTGCCTGACTTGTGCTAGTTGCTAAAATCTGCCAACAATTAAAATTGGGAAAAGGTTAGATTTTTATTTGGTCAAGTAGTCTACACTCCCCTTCTAGACCTACTTTCGATCCTACAAGTGGTATCGGAGCTTTCGTCTCCATTTGCATTGATTTCCATAGCTTTGGTGATCATAGCCTTGGTTTCACAACCTAGGAGAGTATGGAGTCTAGCGAGGGAAATTATCACCGTAGAGGTCCTTACTTTGTTGGTACTAATTTTGCTAGTTGGATGCATAAGTTGAAAATGCATATTCTTGGTCATAACCCCGCCGTTTGGGCAATTGTGCGTATTGTCTTGCAAGGTGAATACTTCGAGGATGGAAGAAAACCGGATTTTGAAGCCTCCACGAAAGAATTAAAGATGTTGCAATACAATGCTCAGGCTTGCGATATTCTCTTCGACAGATTTTGCCCGAAGAATTCAAAAAAATCAGCCACCTTGAGAATGCAAAGGAAATTTAGGATACTTTGGTTGATATGCACAAAGGTACCGAGTTCGTCAAGGAATCCAAATTGGATGTGGTTCAAAGTCAACTTGACTAGTTCAAAATGAAGGATGGTGAAGGAGTCGCTGAGATGTAGTCTATGCTTGCCCTCATCAGAAATGAGATTGTCGGCTTAGGAAGTGAAGAGATGACTGACAAATTCAACATCAAGAAGATCCTAAGAGCCTTGGATAGAAAATATGATACCATGTGCACCTTGATCCGAATGATGCCCAATTACAGAGATCTCAAGCCAATGGAAGTCATTGGTAGAATTGCTGCTCATGAGATGTCACTCAAGGATAAGGAGGATCTCCACAACAAGTCAAGTGGTGCTTACAAAGCTTCATGTGATGCTCCCACAACATCAAGTGAGAAGAAAGTATTCAATGAAGAATTGAGCTTCATGGTGAAGAACTTCCACAAGTTCTACAAGAGTAGAAGCAAAGAGAGAAGTTCCAAGTCAAGGTCGTACAATGACAAAAGATCTTCTAGTCATGATCGTAATTGCTACAATTGTGGAAGACCCAGACACTACTCCAATGAGTGTACGGCTCCCTACAAGAGAAGAGAAGCTTCACCTAAGAGGAGAAGTAAAGGATATGTATCACCACCAAGAGAGAGGAGTAGAGATGAGTCTTATGAATGAAGACCCTCTTGTAGAAGCAAGGATTCGGAAAGGAAGGACAAGTCATCAAATAACTACACAAGACGAAGACATCAAGCTCACATTGGTGAATAGGTATCCGATTCCGACTCCGACAACTACTCCGAGAGAAGTTATCACTCCGACTCCGAATATACTCAAGATGAAGTTGTTGCCGGTCTCGCACTTGTGTCATCCAACTCCCTATGTCATATTTGACTCACCAAATGAAGGAATTAGAAGATGCTTCATGGCTAAAGGCCCTAAGGTATCACACCCCGAGTATGTTGATTTCAATAGTGATGAAGATGATTTGCTAGGTGATGATGATTTACTTGTTGACAACACTAGTTATGAAAACTATGATGAAATTAATATTAATCATACTAATCAAGATGAAATGAATGACAATGATACGAAGGAGATTGAGCGTCTAACTAAAGAACTAAACACTCTTAAGTTAGCTCATGAAACAACTCTATAGGATCATAGAGAGCTCCTAAGAACTCATGATAAGCTACACTTTGAGAAGCTGAATTTAGAGGAAGAGCATGGGTTCCTAAAAGCAATCACTGATAATACTCGAAAGAAGAGTTCTTCTTACATTGCCAAGAATTTACTTTTGTCTAGTTATATGCCACAAGTAAAATCTAGCAATAAGAGCAAGAAAGATTCTTCTTCTAGTAGTAATAATAATCATGTTAAATCCAGTATTGTTGATTCTAGTAGTTCTCTTTATTCCACTAATGATTCTCTTAGACAAGTTACACTTGAGCAAGAAAATAGTTTATTGAAGGAAAGTATAGAGAAATGTGTTTATAAGAGCCTTGCCGGAAGTAAGAAATTTGAGGAAATTGTACTCAAGCAAGGAAGGCACCGGAAGAATAAAGGTGTTGGTTTTGAACGAAAGTTCAATGCTAATGGAGTTGAGTGGGAAGAAGATCAATATCCCAAGACGAAGTTTGTTTCTCAACAAGAGAAGTATGACCCCGCTTGTTTCAAGGGAACACGAGCTCAAGATGATCTTCCACCACAAGACCACAAGCTAAAAGTCAAATACAAGCTTCAAGAAGAGATTGATTCATTTGAAGAAGCTCCTAAGGCCTTGGTCAAGTGGGTTCCCAAGACTGCATCAAGTTCTACTTCATCAAGTACGACTACAACTCCAAGGATTCCCATCAGTTGATGTGGATCCCAAAGAACAAGAACTAGAGAGTTCTTGAGGGTGACTCCGCCAACATACTTCACTCATATTCATTTTGGCAAGGACAAGTGCAACCAACTTCCATATATTGCACTAGTTCATGGAGTCACAAACCCTCTTGTTGGTAATACAAGTGACAAGGTAACCTAATGCTTTCATGGATATCATCATACGTGTGTTTCACTCTATTTATATGGATATCCTTGTGTGTTCATTGTGGGACTAACCCATGTAGGTATTGATAGTGCAACTCACTCGAATGGATTGCCCCAAATGATCTACATAAACATTGAGCATCCATATCTTCAACATCCACATGAAGTCATCATCGATAAAACCCAAGGTTAGTTCATCCCTCTAAGGGGAGATATCACATCTAGGGGGAGCTTTGCTCTAAAAATTGAGCGAACACAACTCAAATGATGTGAACACAACAATGCTTTATGTAAAGTGGTAACCCCACTTGTGCTTAAACGATGAGTATGACCTACGATCAAATGTTCACAGTTGACTCTCCATCAATATACTCATATATAGATGACCTAGTCATCGCCAATTTCTTGATAGATGCCAGAGTGTATGTGCATGCTCTGTCACATGATTTATTTGCTATATTATTATGTGAGCATGTTGGTCACATAATTTTCTTCATTCGAGGACATCCATTTGTTGCTTTGATTGTTTGGTTTTTATTTTTGCCAAGTTAGGGTACTGATTTGACCCTTTGTGCTTTCCATAACTCTGATTCTTACACAAAGTTCAATGCCTATGTTCTTCCCACGAATGAGATTGATCTATCCACCAAAAGAATTCCTTAGAATAGATTTGATGCAAAAAAATTTGGTTGGGTTTCCGCCAAATCCATCTCGGACCGACCGATTTGAGGATCTCGGTCACACCGATTGGCCCTGGCCATTGCATAAGTACAACTCGGTCTGACCGAAGTGCACTGATCAGTGCGACCGAAATCACTTTCTCTGTAAAACCCTAGCATCCTGGAGTCACCGAACTATGTCTCAGTCTAACCGAAATCACATGTTTAGATTCTGATGTTGCTTCGGTGTCACCGAGTTTGTCAAATCGGTAGCTACAAAATGCCTTCTGCAGAAAACTAAAGTTAAATTTTTTCTCAATATTTTTGCAAAACAAGCTGCACTTTGTGATGCTCATCTACTCTATCTATACCCAACTATTTACAGGGTCAGTTTCAGCAATGTCAGAGGGAAGTGATAGCTAGAACAAGTGTGAAGAGTAGGTCAACCTTAGTGAGGGCACTAGTCCCTCTAGCAGCTATGATGATGGAAGCAGAAGCACTCCCAGCAGTTTGCCTAAGGAAGCTACTAGGCACAGGAAGAAAAAGATATCTGAATCTGAGGATGAAGATTTTGTGCTTGAGGAGGAAGTGACCTCCAAGAAGAAAGTGCTCAAGAAGGAGTATGCTGCTAATGCTACAACCAAGCCTGGAATGCAGAGAAAGCTCCTGCTAGAAGAGCTCCAATGTCAAAAGCTAGAACCTCAACTCAAGAAACCATGGAATTTACTCTTGAACCAAGAGAGGAAGAGGCTGCTGGAGGAAAGAAGAGGAAGGAGAGAGTCAGAAAGACTATTGCTAGAGTCATTGGTGAACCTTCTGTGATGAGAGATTCTGATGAAGATGAGGAGGAGGAAGAGACTGTTGCACCTCCTGTAAAGAATCAGAAGCTTATGAGGGATGCCATAAGGACTGGGGCTGCTCCATCTAAGCCCAAGTCTGCCCCCAAGCCTTTAGCTCAAGCTCAAGCCCCCAAGAAAACTACACCAAAGAGATCTACAAGGAACATTTCTGCTACTAAAAAGAACAAGGCCCCAGTCCCCGAAGCTCAAAAGAAGAAGAGTCACAAGTGCTTAGAAAGCTCAAGCCCAAGATTTCAGATCATAGTGATGATCATCCTGTGGTAGAAAATATGAAGCTAAGAAAGGATGCATGTTTGAGACTTTGGAGAAAGACTGATCCCTATGCCACCGGGAGGAGAACTGTTGTGTACTACCGCTTTCACACCAAGGAACAACAAGATTTCTATGGGACTGTCCTATTGGACAAGAAGCCCATTGTTTGTGATATGAAATGGGTGGACTAGGAGTACATTGATGACAATGAAGACTATTTCCCAAGTGTGCATGAGAGCTTCAGATTGAATGGTGTTGACAAGTTTGTTGGTCAGAAGTTGACTAAGTGGAAGGATGAGATTATCATGGAATTCTATTCCACTGCTCACCTCTACCCTGATGGGAAGATAGTCTGGATGACTGAAGGAATGAGATATCAATCTACTATCTCAGAATGGGCCAAGCTGATCAATGCCCCAAAGGAAGCAGAGCATGATCTAGATGTTTATGCTAAGCCTAGGAAGGATCACAACTCCATGGCTAAGATGTACAAGCCAATCCCCGACAAAGCCTTGGAGACTCACAAGCTTGGGTCAATATACTATCTGTTGTCTGGCTTGACTACGATGAACACTATATTGAGGCACACTCTTTTGCCTAAGTCAGGAGATCATAGAATGATCCGTGGTCACGCCATCAACCTGCTTCACTTATTTGAAGTGCCACAGAAATTCAAGGTGACGAGCTTGATTGTTGAGACTGTGAAGAGAACATCAGCAGATCAGAAGAGATCATGTGGATATGCCCCTCACATTCGAATGTTGATCAATTCCAAGATGGGAACTGGGACATATCTTCTTGATAGAAAGCATCTTCCCATGAGGCCAGATTTTGAGGACAACGAGTTTTTCATGGATGCTTCCCATCCTACTTCTGTTAAAGCCAAGGAGAAGAGAGAGAAAGCAAAGACTGCAAAATCAGCAATGGCAACAAGTGCACCGGATGCTTCCACGGTGATGCTCAAGACCAATAAAGATCAACTCAATTATCTGCCTGAGGCTACAGTGAGAATTGAGAAGGGCTTGACCACCCTGACTCAAAATCAGGAAAGTCTAAAGAGGATCATTCAGATAAAATTTCATGATCTAGATGTGAAGGTCACTGAGATACAGACAATTGTGGAGAAGCTTCAAGAGGATGCTGAGGATACGGATGATAGACCATGATAGACACATTCCAGAGAGTGCCAAGGGCACAAAGATCAACAGCTATGCCAGTTGCCAAACACTCCAGGACTACCAGTTCAGCACCTGCAGCCACTGCCACAGTTGTTCCTCAAGTGTCAACTCCTCCAGCTCCACGGACATCTTCCAAGGCATTTGCAGATGGACTCTAATCTCCACGCCATCTATGCACACCGGAGGGACAAGCCAGAAGACCCCTTGATGATTTCCCGGAGATCGTGCATAGATTGTCGTATAGCACTATACATTTTCAAACTTTTTGGTAACTTGTTTCCAAAGGGGGTGAAAGTGTATAGATCTTAGGCTTTGAGAGAGAGAGAGTGTGTGTGTGTGTTGGTTTTGTTTGGTTCTCTTACTACTTTGATCGTTTGGTTGTTTGATTTATATGCTACGATTTGTGTTATGCTCGTGAGATACTTATGTGATCATGTGTTTGATCATACAATGCTTAATGTGTGGTTGCTTGCTTATATCGATGAATTTGTGTATGATCAATCACTTTTATCCCTGGTGATGATTGCATGTTATTTAACTCTTATCATTTTGAGTGCTCCACCAAGATGTATGTGACATGGAAGAGTGACCCATGATCCTAATCGATTGTGCATTTGCATTCAAAGGCAAATTTTAAATAATGCACAAATCTAGGGGGAGCTCTTGCTTATCACATATTTCTCAAATACATGATGCATTTCATTCATATTATCAATTGTCAAAGCTTTGATCTATATGTTGTCATCAGTTACCAAAAAGGGGGAGATTTAAAGTGCAACTAATCCCCAGGTGGTTTTGGTAATTCATAACAACATATAGCTCATTGAATTAATATCCATTCAAGTTGAATATTTCAGAAAGTTTAATGATTGGCATGGCATGGACTAGATATGTGGATCCCTCAAAATGCTAAGGGCAAAGATTGGCAAAAGTTCAAGACTCGTCATTTATATTTTAGTGATCCAAGATCACAGTGAGTCCATAGGAAAGCCTATACTATTAAAAGGGGATGAGGTGTTTCTTAATGGTCTACTTGCTCAAAGTTCTTAGTGATTTTGCTCCAAAACCATCAGCCACTTTCTCTTCCAAATATGTCCAAAACTCAAAGTCAAACTCGGCCCCACCGAAATGATCTATCCGGCGCCACCAAGTTCATTTGACCTAGCCACTTCCAGAAACCCTAGAAATTTGGTTACACCGATACAGATCTTGGTCTCACCGACATGGCCCTGCAAACTCTCTGTTTCCTGTTGCAATTATTTCGGTCTCACCGAAATGTGCAATCGGTCCCACCAAGTTTGCTTGACCACCTCTGTGTTTGCTCTTTGCTAAAATCGCTCTCACTGAGTTCAAGCAATCGGTCTCACCGAGATGAGGTTTTGACCTATCCCTAGCACATCGGTCCAACTAAGTTGTTCCAGTCGGTCCCACCGAGATTCCTAACACTCACCTTTTGAACTGAATCGGTCTCACCGATTTCTTCTATTTGGTCTGACCGAGTTAGGTCAAATGTGTGTGACGGTTGGATTTTGTGTGGAGGGTATATATATACCCCTCCACCCCTTCTCCATCTGAGGGATAGCCATCAAAACTTGCCTACACTTCCACTACTCATTTTCTGAGAGAGAACCACCTACTCATGTGTTGAGACCAAGACATTTGAATCCAACCACAAGAATCTTGATCTCTAGCCTTCCCCAAGTTGCATTCCACTCAAATCATCTTTCCACCATAGCCAAATCTGTGAGAGAGAGTTGAGTGTCGCAGAGACTATCATTTGAAGCAGAAGAGCAAGGAGTTCATCACCAAGACACCATATATTACCTTTTGGAGAGTGGTGTCTCCTAGATTGGTTAGGTGTCGCTTGGAGCCTCCGACAAGATTCTAGAGTTAAAGCAAGAAGTTTGTAAGGGCAAGGAGATCGCCTACTTCATGAAGATCTACCTGAGTGAGGCAAGTCCTTCGTGGGCAATGGCCATGGTGGCATAGACAAGGTTCCTTCTTCGTGGACCCTTCGTGGGTAGAGCCCTCCGTGGACTCGCACAACCGTTACCCTTCGTGGGTTGAAGTCTCTATCAACGTGGACGTACGATAGCACCACCTATCGGAACCACGCCATAAATCTCCGTGTCTACATTGCATTTGCCTTTTCCAAACCCTTCCCTTTACCTTCATATGTAATGTTTTACTTTCTGCTACTACACTCTCTGAATTGCATGTGTAGGTTGATTGCTTGACTTGTGCTATTTGCTAAAATCTGCCAACAATTAAAATTGGGAAAAGGTTAGATTTTTATTTGGTCAAGTAGTCTAATCATCCCCCTTCTAGACCTACATTCAATCCTACACCGGCAGGCTTCCTCGTGGACTCAGGCTTCATCTTCCCTGCCGGTATCCCCCTGCCGCGTTCTGCTGTTCCTGGGGGTGGTTACCAGGGCATCGCCTTGCCGGTCCTTCCACCCATCGCCTTTGTCCGCGCCCTTGCTATCATGTCAGGCTGTGTCCTGCGGGCCCTGACGGGGTCAGGCCGGGCTTCTTCCCAGGCACTCCTTTTTCCATCTTCACCTCCCACTATAGCTCCTAGGAGGAGAGGGACAAGAAAGGCATTATGGGGCACTTATCTTTTTTGAATTCAAAATATGTACGAATCAGCCAAACTTTAGTCCAAATTATGGAACTTTCCATCCATTTTTGTATCATGTATGGTTTGTACTTGTTTATCTGTGTATTAATGAAAAAAGATATGCTGAGGAATGACTCCTCATTATTTCATAATAAACAAGTTTTTTGGCAAGACATCTTGTCGGTCCTTCCCTTGGGAGTTTATCCGCGGCAGGGGCCCTTGTAGTTAATATAGGGGAAAAATAGCAGCATACGACCCTTTCTAAATGATCATGGCAGAATCATACTAAAATAACATGCATGAAAGTTCTAGGCAACATCGCTTCATTTTATTGACTCTACACATGTCGGATTCAGGGTTCGGCAGATCCTTAAGAGGTTCGAACACTGGGGTGCGTGCGAAGAACTCGTCCTCCCCAACCTGCCTGCTCGCTGATTCTATGGCCTAGCTCGATGAACCCAACAGACAAGAGATGCAACAGTTTACCCAGGTTTGGGCCACCTTGCGGTGTAAAACCCTACCTGTCGGGGATATACCCCACGGTGTAACCCGACCGGATTTATGACCCGGCTAGACTTGGCGACTCACTGGTGACCCGCCCTGAACCGGCGACTCATTGGTAACCCGATAGGCGGCAGAGGAGCAACAAGACCCGGTGGCCCCGAAGGCGGTTTATGGAAGGTCGTCTCATATTATGGTGAGCTGGCTTAAGAGGAAAGGCATGAGGAATATTTCCCTTACAATGAAGCAAGACACAGACTTGTATCCGGCTTGTAATAGAAGATAGACTAATCCTAATCCTACTAGGACTCCACATGTAAGGAGGGGCAGGGCACCCCAAGAGGGACAAGTTTCACAAGTTGAGACAGACAAATCAACAGCTCTCGAGGTAGAGGTAGCAAGATAGCACCCCTGTAATCGTGAGCATCACCATGATAAATATCAATTAAGCAGGATGTAGGCTTTTACCTCCACCGTGAGGGGCCGAACCTGGGTAAAAACCTCGCGTCTCTCATCCCACTCAACCCCTCTCAAGCTACCACATAGATGCGTTCGCTTCGCGACTAAGTACTGACACTAAGGACATCTGCCATGTCAAATCCACGACAGTTGGCGCCCACCTGTGGGCCTGCACACGGTGGTGTTGAGTTCTAGGAGGGATCTTTCCCAGGGTTTCGAGAAGCTCGTGATTGTTCAGATGAAGAAGACAAATCAGCTCGAAAGTATTCATCAACTCTGCGGTGCTGCTGATGACTCATCTCCTGATTGGAAGGATCACTTCTACATCTGTTTGGAAGATTCAATGGTCATCATTAGAGAAAGTCCCAAAAGACATCGGATGGAAATCATGCCTTGTCACGAGGCTCAGGCATACAAGTCAAAGATAAATTCCAAGGAAAGAAAGAAGGGAACTATAGGATCAAAAGTATGTCTAGAGGGAGGGGGATTAGACTACTTGACCAAATAAGACTTATCCTTTTCCCAATTTTAGTTCTTGGTAGATTTTAGCAACTTTGGACAAGTTAAGCAATCTTAACACAATTCAAGCAAGCATGCAAAGAGTATATGAGCAGCGGAAAGTAAAGCATGCAACTTGCAAGAATGTAAAGGGAGGGGTTTGGAAGATTCAAACGCAATAGGAGACATGGATGTTTTTGTCGTGGTTCCGATAGGTGGTGCTATCGTACATCCATGTTGATGGAGACTTCAACCCACGAAGGGTAACGACTGCGCGAGTCCACGGAGGGCTCCACCCTCGAAGGGTCCACGAAGAAGCAACCTTGTCTATCCCACCATGGTCGTCGCCCACGAAGGACTTGCCTCACTAGCGGTAGATTTTCATGAAGTAGGCGATCTCGTTGCCCTTACAAACTCATTGGTTCAACTCCACAATCTTGTCGGAGGCTCCCAAGTGACACCTAGCCAATCTAGGAGACAGCACTCTCCAAGAATTAACAAATGGTGTGTTGATGATGAACTCCTTGCTCTTGTGCTTCAAATGATAGTCTCCCCAACACTCAACTCCCTCTCACAGGATATGGATTTAGTGGAAAGAAGATTTGAGTGGAAAGCAACTTGGGGAAGGCTAGAGATCAAGATTCATATGGTATGAATGGAATATCTTGGCCTCAACACAAGTGTAGGTGGTTCTCTCTCAAAAAAAGTAAGTTGGAAGTGTAGGTTTGTTCTGATGGCTCTCTCCAGAAATGAAGAGGTGGTGGAGGGGTATATATAGCCTCCACACAAAATCTAACCGTTATACACAACTTGCCACTCTCGGTGGGACCGAATTGATAAACTCGGCCGGACCGATTCAGCAAAGCTAGTGACTATTAGGAGTTTCGGTGGGACCGACATGCAACTCGGTAGGACCAATATGGTTAGGGTTAGGGCATAACGTAATCTCGGTGAGACCGATTACACAAACTCGGTGAGACCAATTTTGGTAATAAGCTAACCAGAGAGTTGGTTAGGTAAACTCGGTGGGACCGACTCGCTCATTTCGGTGAGACCGAAATGTTACAAAAGGGAAACAGAGAGTTTACATTGCAATCTCGGTGGGACCGATCGCTCATCTCAGTGGGACCAAAACGTTACGAAGGGAAACAGAGAGATTACAATCCCATCTCGGTGAGACCGAGATCCCTATCGGTGACACCGATTTGCCTAGGGTTTGTGGCAGTGGTTGTGACATTTGAACTCGGTGGCGCCGGATAGAAAGAATCGGTGGGGCCGAGTTTGACTTTTGGTTTAGGTCATATGTGGATGTGAGAGAGTAATTGAGGGTTTTGGAGCATATCACTAAGCATTTTGAGCAAGAGCCTCATTAAGCAACACCTCATCCCTCCTTAATAGTATTGGCTTTTCCTATAGACTCAATGTGATCTTGGATCACTAAAATAGAAAATGTAGAGTCTTGAGCTTTGAGCTTGAGCCAATCCTTTTATCCTTAGCATTTTGAGGGTCCACTTTTCTCATCCATGCCATGCCAATCATTGAGCTTTCCTGAGATATTAATCTTGAAATAGCATTAGCTCAATGAGCTATATGTTGTTAGGAATTACCAAAACCACCTAGGGATAGTTGCACTTTCAATCTCCCCCTTTTTGGTAATTGATGAAAACATATAGATCAAAGCTTCGACAAGTGATAATAAGAGTGGAAGACATTGTCTCTTTGAGAAGTATGTGAAAAGCAAGAGCCCCCCCTAAATTTGTCCATAGTTTAAGGTTTGCTTTGGACTGCAAATGCACAATGAGTTAGGAACATGGGTTACTCTTCGACATCACATACATCTTGGTGGAACGCTCAAAATGATAATAATTAAATACATGCACTCATCACCAAGCAAAGTGAATGATCATATGGTGATATAAGAGGATAATGTCATCCAACAAGCATTAAGGTAGCATATGATCAAACACATGATCATCCAAGTATCACACACAAGCATAAAGTATCACAAACAAGCAAATAAACAAAGTTCAACCACCAAACAATAAGAGAGAATAAAAAGCAACACTCTCTCTCGAAGCCTAAGATCTATACATTTTCTCCCCCTTTGGCAACAAGTTACCAAAAGTTCATAAAAATGCATAGTGCTAGATCAACTCTCAGGCTTGGTATTCAGGTGGTGGTGTACATAAAACTCCAAGGACGAAGGCATCCATTGATGTAGATGGAGCTGGTGGAGCGGGTGCTGGAGCTGGTGGCACTGAAGCTGTAGCTGGTGCAGATGAAGTTGCTCTGGTGTCTGTAACATGCACTGCAGCAGATCTCTGTCCTCTAGGCACTCTAGCAAAAGCATCAGTGGTAGACTTGCCCTTCTCCTGCACTTCATCCTGAAGTTGCTCAACAACTGACTGGATCTCAGTGACCTTCACATCTAAATCATAGAACTTCTACTCCATGATCCTCTCCAAGCTCTCCTGGTTTTGAGTCAGGGTGGCCAATCCCTTCTCAATCCTCGGAGTGGAGGCAATCAAGTAGCCAAGCTGATCTTGATTGCTCTTCAGAAGATACTGAGATGCCTCATCAATGGTTGGCATCTTTGCAGCCTTTTCAGTCCTTACCTTCTCCCTCTTTGCTTGTGCTTGCACAAAAGATGGTTCATTCTCATCCATCACCACAGTGTTGTCCTCAAAGTCTGGGTAGATGGGCATATGTTCCTTTTCCAAGAGATATGTGCCAGTGCCCATCTTGGAGTTAATTAGCTCCTGGATCTGTGGGGCATACCCACAACTTCGCTTGTGATCTGCAGCTATTCTCTTTATGGTTTCCACAATTAGGCTCATGACTTTGAACTTTTGAGGCACATCAAATATGTGAAGCGGGTTAATTTCATGGCCTCTGATCATGTGATCGCCTGACTCTGGCAAGAGAGTGTGCCTGAGGATCCAGTTGATTGTTGGCAAGCCTGACAGAAGGTAATGTACTGATCCAAACTTGTGTGTCTCAAGAGCAGCATCTGGGATCTCTTTGTACATATGTGCCATGGTGTTGTGATCCTTATTCTTCTTGGGATAGACATCCAAGTCATCTTCATGCTCCTTAGGAGAATTGATCAATTTTGCCCATTCTTCAACCGTTGACTGGTACCTAGTACCTTCAAACATCCAGACAATACTTCCATCTAGGTAGAAATGAGCTGTGGAGTAGAACTGCATAATAAGCTCATAATTCCACTTTGAGAGCTTCTGAGCCACAAACTCATCGACTCCACATGCCTTGAAGCTATCATATACACCAGGGAAGTGATCCTCATTTCCTCAATGAATTTCCAATCAACTCATCTCATGTCACACACTATCGGTTTCTTGTCAAGTAAAGTAGTCTCATAGAAGTCCTGTTGTTCCTTTGTATGGAACCTATAGTCCACATCAGTCCTTCTCCTGGTGGCATATGGATCAGACTCTCTCCACAGCCTTAATCCCAAATCCTTCCTGATATTCATGTTCTCTGCAACTGGGTGAGCATCATTGCGATCTGGAATTTTGAGCTTCAACTTCCTCAAAACAACAGAATCATCTTCTTCTTCAGCAGCTTGAGGCACTGGGGCCTTGTTCTTCTCCTCGACAGGGATGTTCCTGGTGCTCCTCTTGGGTTTTGGCTTTGGAGCTGGGGCAGCAGTCTTAGGAGCAGTTTTGGGCTTAGATGGAGCAGCCCCTGCCCTTATAGCATCTCCCATAAGCTTTTGAGCTTTGGGTGCTGGTGCTGCATCCTCTCCCCTTCCTCTTCTTAAGAATCTCTCATTATTGAAGATCTGCCAAGCACTCTGGCAGTGGTCTTCTTGACCCTTTCCTTCCTTTTCTTCTCTTCCACAACCTGTTCTTTGGGTGCAGATCCCAAAGTCTCTTGAGTGGATGTTCTGGCTTTTGACATGGGAACTCTCTTGGTAGGAACCTTTTGCTTCATTCCTGGCTTAGTGGCAGAAGCTATGCCATATTCCTTTTTCAGAACTTTCCACTTTGAGGTGGCCTCTACCTCAACAGCCACATACTCCTCATCCTCAGAATCTGAGGTTCTCTTCTTTCTGGTCCTGGTGGCTGCCTTAGGCAAGTTCCTTGGTGTACTCCTGCTTCCCTCATCAAAGCTGCTAGAGGGACTAGTGCCCTCACTCATGTTAACTTGCTCCTCAGACTTGTTCTGACTATCACTTTGATCTGACATGATGCAAACACTGACAGCAGACCATGTGAATAGATTATAGATGAGGTAGATTGGATGAGCATCACAAAGTACAGAGGTTTTTGCAAAAGAATGAGTCAAAAAGTTAGTTTTAGTTTTCCACAGAAAGCATTTCGGATCTACCGATTTGAAAACTCAGTGATACCGAAGCAGCTTTTGGAACCTAAACTAGTGAACTGGTCAGACCGAGTCACAGTTCGGTGGCAGACTGCTAGGGTTTCACAAAGTATTGAATTCAGTCACACCGATTTGCAGTTCTTGGTCAGACCGATAATCACATGTGCAATGGCCTTAGCCAAATCGGTGGAACCAATTTCAACAACTCGGTTGGTCCGAGATGATTTCGGCAGAAACCTAACCCTAAATTTTCAATCCACGACTAAACTACAGAGTGATTTCGCTGGATAGAGTGATCTCGATCATGGCAAGATACATGTCAAAACAATGTGCTAGGAATCGGAGAGGGATTAGCACAAGGATCAAGTCCATACCCTAAGTACGGCGATGGACCTGCTACAGCGGCAACGGCAGAGACGATTTCCGTTGACGGTGACGGAGACCAGCGGCAGGAGGCAGCTGGCGAGGAGGAGGACGATCCGGAGACCCAGGGAGGCAGAGCAGGCTGAGCACGAGCGAAGAGGTTCAGAAATTTTTCCAAATTTTGGCCCGGGGATATATATAGCCTGACCCTGTCGATGTGACCAAGTGGAACAACTCGGTGGCACCGAGATGCATAACTGCCAGCAGTTACTGCAACTCGGTGTGACCGAAAAGTTCAACTGCACCGAGATTGAAAACCTAGATCGACTTAGTGATCTCGGTATGACCGAAATGGATGAATCGGTCAGACCAAAACGCACAAAGAAGTTTTGGAAGTTTAAGTCTACGATGAATCGGGGACTCCAAGTGCTCCTCACAGAGAGTGGTTCGAATCTGACTTGATTAAACTTTATGATGTAGCATGAATAGAGTTTGAGACCAGAAAAGCATCGATAGATAGAGAAGGTTCTTAGGCATTCTTGTCCATCCACTTGGCAAAAGAAAAAGGAACCCAACAATCAAAGCAACAAGTGGATGTCCTCGAATGAGTAAATTATGCAACCAACATGCTCACACAATAAAATGGCAAATGAAATATGTGGCAAAGCATGCACAACCAATTCTAGCTTCTATCAAGCAATTGGTGATGACTAGGTCATCTATATATGAGTATATTGACTTAGGAGTCAAATGAGAACATTTGATCATAGGTCATACTCATCGTTTAAGAACAAGTGGGGTTACCACTTTTACATAAAGCGTTGTTGTGTTCACACCATTAGAGTTGCTTTAGCTCAATTCTTAGAGTAAAGCTCCCCCTAGATGTGAGATCCCCCCTGAGAGGGATGAACTAACCTTGGGTTTTGTCGATGATGACTTCATGTAGGTGTTGAAGATGTGGATGCTCAATGTTGATGTAGATCATTTGGAGCAATCCTTTGGAGTGAGTTGCACTTTCAATACCTACACGGGTTAGTCCCACAAGGAACAAACAAGGATATCCATATACATAGAGTGATGAACACACAAGATGATGTTATGAAAGCATTAGGTTACCTTGTCCCTTGTCTTACCAACAAGAGGGTTTGTGACTCCTTGAACTAGTGCCAGATGTGGAAGTTGATTGCACTTGTTCTTGCCAAAATGATAAGAGTGAAGTATGTTGGCGGAGTCACCCTCAGGAACTCTCTAGTTCTTCTTCTTCGGGATCCACATCATCTTGATGGGAATCCTTGGAGTTGTAGTCGTACTTGATGAAGTAGAACTTGATGTAGTCTTGGGAACCCACCTGACCAAGGCCTTGGGTGCTTCTTCTAAAGCATCAATTTCCTCTTGAAGCTTATCCTTGCCTTTTTGCTTGTGGTCTTGTGGTGGAAGATCATCTTGAGCTTGTGTCCCATTGAAGGAAGTAGGATCATACTTCTCTTGTTGAGGAACAAACTTCGTCTTGGGGTATCGATCTTCTTCCCACTCAACTCCATTGGCATTGAACTTTCATTCAAAACCAACACCTTGGTTCTTCCGGTGTCTTCCTTGCTTGCGTACAATTTCCTCGAATTGCTTACTCCCAGCAAGGCTCTTGTAAACACCTTTCTCTATAATTCCCTTCAATAAGCTATTTTCTTGCTCAAGTGTAACTTGGATAAGAGATTCATTAGTGGAATCAAGAGAACTACTAGAAGCAACAACATTGGATTTAACATGATTATTGATACTACTAGAGGAAGAATCTTTCTTGCTCTTGTTACTAGACTTGACTTGAGGCATGTAAGTGGATAAGAGTAAACGCTTGGCAATGTAAGAAGAATTTTTCTTACGAAGATCATCATTGATTGCCTTTAAGAACTCATGCTCTTGCTCAAGGTTGAGCTTTTCAAAACGTAATTTCTCATGAGTACTTAAAAGTTCTCGATGATCTCCTAAGATAGTTTCATGAGCTAACTTAAGAGTGTTTAGCTCTTTAGTTAGAAACTCAATCTTCTCCTTATCATTGTCATTAATTTTATCTTGATTAGCATGATTAATTGACGTTTCATCATAGTATTCATCACTAGAGTTGTCAACAAGTAAATCATCATGACCTAACGAGTCATCTTCATCACTATTGAAATCAACATACTCGGGGTGTGATACCTTTGGTCCTTTAGCCATGAAGCATCTTCCAAGTCCTTCATTTGGTGAATCAAATATGTCGTAGGAGTTTGTTGACACAAGTGTTAGACCGGCAACACCTTCATCTTGAGTATATTCGGAGTCGGAGTGATAGCTTCTCTCGGAGTGATTGTCGGAGTCGGAGCCGGATACCCATTCACTAACATGAGCTTGATGTCTTCGTTTTGTGTAGCTCCTTGATGACTTGTCCTTCCTTTCCGAATCTTTGCTTCTCTGGGATGTTCTTTTTTCATAACGATCACCTCTACTCATTCTCTCTCTTGATGGCGATTCTTCTCTTCTACTTCTTCTTTTTCGAGAATCTTCTCTTCTCTTGTAGGGTGTCGTACACTCATTGGAATAGTGTCCGGGTCTTCCACAATTGTAGCAATTTCGCTCTCGACTAGAAGATCATTTGTCATTGTAGGACCTTGACTTGGAACTTCTGTCTTTGCTTCCACTCTTGTAGAACTTGTTGAAGTTCTTCACCATTAGGCTCAATTCTTCATTGAAGGTTTGTTTCTCACTTGACGATGTGGGAGCTTCACATGAGGCTTTGTAAGCACCACTTGACTTGTTATGGAGCTCCTCCTTATCCTTGAGTGACATCTCATGAGCAACAATTCTTCCAATGACTTCCGTTGGCTTGAGATCTTTGTAATTGGGCATCATTTGGATCAATGTGCATATAGTATCATATTTTCCGTCCAAAGCTCTTAGGATCTTCTTGATGATGAATTTGTCGGTCATCTATTCACTTCCTAAGCCGGCGATCTCATTTGTGATAAGAGCAAGCCTAGAGTACATTTCAGCGACACCTTCAACATCCTTCATTTTGAACTTGTCAAGCTTACTTTGAAGCACATCCAACTTGGATTCCTTGACGGAGTCGGTACCTTCGTGCATATCAATCAAAGTATCCCAAATTTCATTTTCATTCTCAAGACGGCTGTTTTTTTGAATTCTTCGAGGCACAATCCGTTGAAGAGGATACCACAAGCTTGAGCATTGTATTGCAGCATCTTTAACTCTTCCGCGGTAGCCTCACAGTTCGGTTCTCTCCCATCAAAGAATTCACCTTGCAAGCCAATACACACAATAGCCCATACAGCGGGGTTATGTCCAAGAATATGCATTTTCATCTTATGCTTCCAACTAGCAAAATTAGTACCATCAAAGTAAGGACCTCTACGGTGGTAATATCCCTCGCTAGATGCCATACTCTCCTAGGTTGTGAAACCAAGGCTATGACAACCAAAAGCTATGTAAATCAAAGCAAATGGAGACCAAAGCTCTGATACCACTTGTAGGATCGAAAGTATGTCTAGAGGGGGGGGGTTGATTAGACTACTTGACCAAATAAAACTTATCCTTTTCCCAATTTTAGTTCTTGGCAGATTTTAGCAACTTTGGACAAGTCAAGCAATCTTAACACAATTCATGCAAGCATGCAAAGAGTATATGAGCAGCGGAAAGTAAAGCATGTGACTTGCAAGAATGTAAAGGGAGGGGTTTGGAAGATTCAAACGCAATAGGAGACACATATGTTTTTGTCGTGGTTCCGATAAGTGGTGCTATCGTACATCGACGTTGATGGAGACTTCAACCTCCGAAGGGTAATGGCTGTGCGAGTCCATGGAGGGCTGCACCCAGGAAGGGTCCATGAAGAAGCAACCTTGTCTATCCCACCATGGTCGTCGCCCACGAGGGACTTGCCTCACTAGCGGTAGATCTTCACGAAGTAGGCGATCTCCTTGCCGTTACAAACTCCTTGGTTTAACTCCACAAGCTTGTCGGAGGCTCCCAAGTGACACCTAGCCAATCTAGGAGACACCACTCTCTAAGAAGTAACAAATGGTGTGTTGATGATGAACTCCTTGCTCTTGTGCTTCATATGATAGTATCCCCAACACTCAACTCTCTCTCACAGTATATGGATTTAGTGGAAATAAGATTTGAGTGGAAAGCAACTTGGGGAAGGCTAGAGATCAAGATTAATATGGTAAGAATGGAATATCTTGGCCTCAACACAAGTGTAGGTGGTTCTCTCTCAGAAAAAGTAAGTTGGAAGTGTAGGTTTGTTCTGATGGCTCTCTCCACAAATGAAGAGGTGGTGGAGGGGTATATATAGCCTCCACACAAAATCTAACCGTTACACACAACTTGCCAATCTTGGTGGGACCGAATTGATAAACTCGGTCGGACCGATTCAGCAAAGCTAGTGACCGTTAGGAGTTTCGGTGGGACCGACATGCAACTCGGTAGGACCGATATGGTTAGGGTTAGGGCATAACGTAATCTCGGTGAGACCGATTACACAAACTCGGTGAGACCGATTTTGGTAATAAGCTAACCAGAGAGTTGGTTAGGTAAACTCGGTGGGACCGATTCACTCATTTCGGTGAGACCGAAATGTTACAAAAGGGAAACAGAGAGTTTGCATTGCAATCTCGGTGGGACCGATTGCTCATCTCGGTGGGACCGAAACGTTACAAAGGGAAATAGAGAGATTACAATCCCATCTCGGTGAGACCGATTTGCCTAGGGTTTGTGGCAGTGGCTATGACATTTGAACTCGGTGGCGCCGGATAGAAAGAATCGGTGGGACCGAGTTTGACTTTTGGTTTAGGTCATATGTGGATGTGAGAGAGTAATTGAGGGTTTTGGAGCATATCACTAAGCATTTTGAGCAAGAGCCTCATTAAGCAACACCTCATCCCTCCTTAATAGTATTCGCTTTTCCTATAGACTAAATGTGATCTTGGATCACTAAAATAGAAAATGTAGAGTCTTGAGCTTTGAGCTTGAGCCAATCCTTTTGTCCTTTGCATCTTGAGGGGTCCACTTTTCTCATCAATGCCATGCCAATCATTGAGCTTTCCTGAGATATTAATCTTGAAATAGCATTAGCTCAATGAGCTATATGTTGTTAGGAATTACCAAAACCACCTAGGGATAGTTGCACTTTCAGGAACGGCCCCGGCCCGGCTTCAGGATTCGGTCACGACCCAGCTCTGCTTCATTGCTGAGCCGCCCGCAGCATGCAAGCCACTGTCGAGATTACCAAGCCACCGAGATGGTCCAAATTTGGTGACCCATACACTGTTATGCTGTTTTTAAATCCAGAGGCATCATCTCATAGTATTGGTGTTAAAACCTTGGTGTGGAAAAGAAAAGGATGACATGGAAAGAAGAAAGGACTCGTAAGTGAGTCAACCGACCACGGTTTGGACTCTGCCATCATTCCCAATCGCTGCTTGTGCAGCCCCGACTCCGAGCTGCTTGCGGTTTCAGTGATCTTGCTTCCAGTCCCCAGTTGACGACTGCTTCACCTAGCCAGGTGATACGTCTCCAACGTATCTATAATTTTTGATTGCTCCATGCTATTATATATTCTGTTTCAAATGTTTAATGGTCTTATTTATACACTTTTATGTTATTTTTGAGAATAACCTATTAACCGGAGGCCCAGCCCAAATTGCTATTTTTTTGCCTATTTCAGTGTTTCACAGAAAAGGAATATCAAACGGATTCCAAACGGAATGAAACCTTCGGGTGCGTGATTTTTGGAACAAACGTAATCCAGAGGACTTGGAGTGGACGTCAAGCAACCAACGAGGAGGCCACGAGGTAGGAGGCACGCCTACCCCCTGGGCGCACCCTCCCCCCTCGTGGGCCCCTCGTGGCTCCACCGACCTACTTCTTCCTCCTATATATACCTACGTACCCTGAAAACATCCAGGAGCACCACAAAACCCTATTTCCTCCGCCACAACCTTCTGTACCCAAGATATCCCATCTTAGGGCCTTTTTCGGAGCTCCGCCGGAGGGGGATTTATCACGGAGGGCCTCTACATCAACTCCATGGCCCCTTCGATGATGTGTGAGTAGTTTACCTCAGACCTTCGGGTCCACAGTTATTAGCTAGATGGCTTCTTTTCTCTCTTTGGATCTCAATACAAAGTTCTCCTCGGTTCTCTTGGAGATCTATTCAATGTAATCTTCTTTTGCGGTGTGTTTGTCGAGATTCGATGAATTGTGGGTTTATGATCAAGATTATCTATGAACAATATTTGAATCTTCTCTGAATTCTTTTATGTATGATTGGTTATCTTTGCAAGTCTCTTCGAATTATCAGTTTGGTTTGGCCTACTAGATTGATCTTTCTTGCAATGGGAGAAATGCTTAGCTTTGGGTTCAATCTTGCGGTGCTCGATCCCAGTGACAGAAAGGGAAACGACACGTATTGTATTGTTGCCATCAAGGATAAAAAGATGGGGTTTATATCATATTGCATGAGTTTATCCCTCTACATCATGTCATCTTTTTTAAAGCGTTACTCTGTTCTTATGAACTTAATACTCTAGATGCATGCTGGATAGTGGTCGATGAGTGGAGTAATAGTAGTAGATGCAGGCAGGAGTCGGTCTACTTGTCACGGACATGATGCCTATATACATGATCATACCTAGAGATTCTCATAATTATTCACTTTTCTATCAATTGCTCGACAGTAATTTGTTCACCCATCGTAATACTTATGCTATCTTGAGAGAAGCCACTAGTGAAACCTATGGCCCCGGGGTCTATTTTCCTTCATACAAGTTTCCAATCTATCTTATTTTGCAATCTTACTTTCAATCTACATCACAAAAATGCCAATAATATTTATCTTATTATTATTATCTCTATCAGATCTCACTCTTGCAAGTGGCCGTCAAGGGATTGAGAACCCCTTTATCGCGTTGGTTGCGAGGTTCTTATTTGTTTGTGCAGGTACGAGGTGACTCGCGCGTGGTCTCCTACTGGATTGATACCTTGGTTCTCAAAAACTGAGGGAAATACTTAAGCTGCTTTGCTGCATCACCCTTTCCTCTTCAAGGAAAAAACCAACGCATGCTTCAGAGGTAGCAAGAAGGATTTCTGGCGCCGTTGCCGGGGATATCTACGCAAGTCAAGACATACCAAGCACCCATCACAAATCTTATCCTTCACATTACATTATTTGCCATTTGCCTCTCGTTTTCCTCTCCCCAACTTCACCCTTGCCGTTTGATTCGCCCTCTCTTTTCGTTTGCCTCTTTTTCCTTCTGCCTTCGGTGTGCTCGTTCTTTTTGCAATTTGTTGCCATCGTGTCTGAAATTGGGGAGGTTATCATCGATAAGGATAATAATATGGAAAACTTTGATTCCATTGATGATCCTTTTGAAAATCCTACTATTTTACACACTAAAAAGTTTCGGATTGGTAGCGGTAACATTATTGGGAAGGGAGTTATTCAAGATTTCTTTAGTTGTGCCGGTGCTTTGCCCACCATGAGCGGATCTATCCTTCATAAAACTAGTAGTCTCGCAGATGCTGTATCTTTGCTTATAGTTGAACTTGAAAGACAATTTTTACATATGCATCCTTCCATACAAATGATTTTCCTAGAATTTTCTAATATTGAGCATTCTTCTATTAAGCGAGCAGCAACCATATTTTTAGCTCATGAGTTCAGATTTATAATAAAAGAAGCCAATGAAATTTTTGTGCATTATAGGGTGGGTGCTGGCCGTCCTCCCATAGAAGCAATCTTTTTTTATCAGGAAGACATTATGCGTTTACGATCTTTAGATCATGTTGCTTTTAATGAAAACCTTAGAAAAAAGGTTCCTACCAATGTTCTTGTTAATACGTCTCCAAACTTAATGATAATTTTGCTATCCAGAACAATGGTCTAGTTTTTTCCCATGAACAAAGGCTCATGACTTTTTGCCAAAAGAATGCTTATAATGATGAATTGGTTGTGCAATATGAGGGGCCAAAGGAGGAACCAACACCCCCCAAGCATGATCTTGGGGACTTTTGTCACATTAAATTTAGCCCTTTTGATTACTTTTTCTTGCCACAAAGAAATCTTGCTGCTGAACGTAGGGAGTATGAGATGAGTTTTCGCGATTTACCTTATCATTATCATGGTAATACCTAGATCTATCCTCGCTTTTATGCCTAGCTAGGGGCGTTAAACGATAGCGCTTGTTGAGAGGCAACCCAATTTTATTTTTATTGCTTGATTTTTGTTCCTGTTTAGTAATAAGTAATTTATCTAGCCTCTGTTTTGGTTGTGTTTTTGTGTTTAATTAGTGTTTGTGCCAAGTAGAACCGTTGGGAAGACTTGGGGGAAGTTTTTTTTATCTTGCCGTAAAAAACATAAACTTTAGCGCTCACGAGAATTGCTGCCATTTTTTATTGGAGAGAGATATTTAGTTAATTATTTTTGCAGATGATTAATAGATAAATTCCTCACGTCCAGAAATTTATTTTAGAATTGTTGGTGTTCCAGAAGTATTCGAAACCTACAGATTACTATAGACCGTTCTGTTTTTGACAGATTCGGTTTTTCGTGTGTTGTTTGCTTATTTTGATGAATCTATGGCTAATAATAGAGTTTATGAACCATAGAAGAGTTGGAATACAGTAGGTTTAACACCAATATAAATAAACAATGAGTTCATTACAGTACCTTGAAGTGGTGGTTTGTTGTCTTTTAATAACGGAGCTCACGAAGATTTTCTTTTAAGTTTTGTGTTGTGCAGTTTTCAAGTTTTGGGTAATGATTTGATGGATTATGGAACAAGGAGTGGCAAGAGACTAAGCTTGGGGATTCCCAAGGCACCCCGAGGTAAAATCCAAGGACAACCAAAAGCCTAAGCTTGGGGATGCCCCGGAAGGCATCCCCTCTTTCGTCTTCGTCCATCGGTAACTTTACTTCGAGCTATATTTTTGTTCGCCACATGATATGTGTTTTTCTTGGAGCGTCTTGTATGATTTGAGTCTTTGCTTTTTAGTTTACCACAATCATCCTTGCTGTACACACCTTTTGGGAGAGACACACATGAATTGGAATTTATTAGAATACTCTATGTGCTTCACTTATATCTTTTGAGTTGGATAATTTTTTGCTCTAGTGCTTCGCTTATATCTTTTAGAGCACGACGGTGGTTCTATTTCATAGAAATAATTGATCTCTCATGCTTCACTTATATCATTTTGAGATTCCTTTAGAACAGCATGGTAATTCACCTTGGTTGTAAATTTTAAATGCTAAGAGAAGTTGGATTCTTGATAGATTGTTTTGAGATATAAAGGTGGTAATATTAGAGGTGTGCTAGTTGAGTAATTGTGAAATTGATGAATACTTGTGTTGAAGTTGGCAAGTCTCGTAGCATGCACATATGGTAAACGTTATGTGACAAATTTGAAGCATGGGGTGTTCTTTGATTGCTTTCCTTCTGAGTGGCGGTCGGGGACGAGCGATGGTCTTTTCCTACCAATCTATCCCCCTAGGAGCATGCGCGTAGTGCTTGGTTTTGATGACTTGTAGATTTTTGAAATAAGTATGTGAGTTCTTTATGACTAATGTTGAGTCCATGGATTATACGCACTCTCACCCTTCCATCATTGCTAGCCTCTTCGGTACCGTGCATTGCCCTTTCTCACCTTGAGAGTTGGTGCAAACTTCGCTGGTGCATCCAAACCCCGTGATATGATACGCTCTATCACACAAAAGCCTCCTTATATCTTCCTCAAAACAGCCACCATACCTACCTATTATGGCATTTCCATAGCCATTCCGAGATATATTTCCATGCAACTTTCCACCGTTCCATTTATTATGACACGCATCATCATTGTCTTATTGCTTTGCATGATCATGTAGTTGACATCATATTTGTGGCAAAGCCACCGTACATAATCTTTTCATACATGTCACTCTTGATTCATCGCAATCCCGGTAGACCGCCGGAGGCATTCACATAGAGTCATATTTTGTTCTAAGTATCGAGTAGTAATTCTTGAGTTGTAAGAAAATAAAAGTGTGATGATCATCATTAGAGCATTGTCCCATGTGAGGAAAGGATGATGGAGACTATGATTCCCCCACAAGTCGGGTTGAGACTCCGAATGAAAAAAAGAGAAAAGAGGCCAAAAGGAAAAAAATAAAGAAGGCCCAAAAAAGGAAAAAAAGAGAGAAGGGACAATGTTACTATCCTTTTTCCACACTTGTGCTTCAAAGTAGCACCATGATCTTCATGATAGAGAGTCTCTTATATTGTCACTTACATATACTAGTGAGAATTTTTCATTATAGAACTTGGCTTGTATATTCTAATGATGGGCTTCCTCAAATGCCCTAGGTCTTCGTGAGCAAGTGAGTTGGATGTACACCCACTTAGTTTCTTTGATGAGCTTTCATATATTTATTGCTCTAGTGCATCTGTTGCATGGCAATCCCTACTCCTTGCATTGCCATCGATCGGTGGGTATATCCATAGCCCATTGATTAGACGCGTCAATGTGAGACTTTCTCCCCTTTTGTCTTCTCACACAACCTCAATCATAATATTCTGTTCCACCCATAGTGCTATGTCCATGGCTCGCCCTCATATATTGCGTAAAAGTTGAAAGGGTTTGAAAAGGCTAAGTATGAAACAATTTCTTGGCTTGTCATCGGGGTTGTGCATGATGAGAGCATTTTGTGTGACGAAAATGAAGCATGGCCAAACTATATGACTTTGTAGGGATAAGTTTTCTTTGGCTATGGTATTTTGATAAGACATAATTGCTTGATTAGCATACTTGAAGTATTACTATTTTTATGTCAACAATAAACTTTTATCTTGAATCTTTCGGATCTGAACATCCATGCCACAATAGAGAAAAATACATTGAAGAATACTCTAGAAAGCATCCCACATCAAAAATTCTGTTTTTATCATTTACCTACTCGAGGACGAGCAGGAATTAAGCTTGGGGATACTTGATACGTCGTATAATTTTTGATTGTTCCATGCTATTATATATTCTGTTTTGGATGTTTAGTTGGATTATTTATACACTTTTATATTATTTTTGGGACTAACCTATTAACTGGAGGCCCAGCCCAAATTGCTGATTTTTTGCCTATTTCAGTGTTTCGAAGAAAAGGAATATCAAACAAAGTCCAAACGGAATGAAACCTTCAGGTGCGTGATTTTTGGAACAAATGTGATCTAGAGGACTTGGAGTGGACGTCAAGCAACCGAGTAGGCCACAAAGCAGGGGGCGCGCCTACCCCATGGGCACGCCGCCCCCCTCGTGGGCCCCTCGTGGCTCCACCGACCTACTTCTTCCTCCTATATATACCTACGTACTCTGAAAACATCCAGGAGCACCACGAAACCCTATTTCCACCGCCGTGACCTTCTGTACCCAAGAGATCCCGTCTTGGGGCCTTTTTCGGAGCTCCGCCGGAGGGGGCATTGATCACAGAGGGCCTCTACATGAACGCCATGGCCCCTCCGATGATGTGTGTGTAGTTTACCTTAGACCTTCGGGTCCATAGTTATTAGCTATATGGCTTCTTCTCTCTCTTTGGATCTCAACAAAAAGTTCTCCTCGATTCTCTTGGAGATCTATTCGATGTAATGTTCTTTTGCGGTGTGTTTTTCAAGATCCGATGAATTGTGGGTTTATGATCAAGATTATCTATGAACAATATTTGAATCTTCTCTGAATTCTTTTATGTATGATTGGTTATCTTTGCAAGTCTCTTCGAATTATTAGTTTGGTTTGGCCTACTAGATTGATCTTTCTTGCAGTGGGAGAAGTGTTTAGCTTTGGGTTCAATCTTGTGGTGCTCGATCCCAGTGAGAGAAAGGGAAACGACACCTATTGTATTGTTGCCATCGAGGATAAAAAGATGGGGTTTATATCATATTGCATGAGTTTATCCCTCTACATCATGTCATCTCGCTTAAAGCGTTACTATGTTCTTATGAACTTAATACTCTAGATGCATGCTGGATAGCGGTCTATGTGTGGAGTTATAGTAGTAGATGCAGGCAGGAGTCAGTCTACTTGTCACGGACGTGATTCCTATATACATGATCATACCTAGATATTCTCATAATTATTCGCTTTTCTATCAATTTCTCGACAGTAATTTTTTCACCCACTGTAATACTTATGCTATCTTGAGACAAGCCACTAGTGAAACCTATGGCCCCCGGGTCTATTTTCCATCATACAATTTTCCAATCTATCTTATTTTGTAATCATACTTTCAATCTACATCATAAAAATACCAAAAATATTTATCTTATTATTATTTTCTCTATCAGATCTCACTCTTGCAAGTGGTCGTGAAGGGATTGACAACCCCTTTATCGCGTTGGTTGCGAGGTTCTTATTTGTTTGTGTAGGTACGAGGTGACTCGCGCGTGGTCTCCTACTGAATTGATACCTTGCTTCTCAAAAACTGAGGGAAATAGTTATGGTGCTTTGCTACATCACCCTTTCCTCTTCAAGGGAAAACCAACGCATGCTCAAGAGGTAGCACCAGGTACACATCTGCAGCTACCGGTTTGCCTCCCCAGGCGGGCGTCACATGCGGCCTCACCTCCCACTGCCGTTCTAATGCCATCAACAGCCACACCATGGGCCGCCGTTTTATCGACTGACCTCACCAGATCGTCGTGTCGTCTCCACTTTGAGCCGCCCTCGCGCGAGCTCGTGCTCGTGGCCTTGAGACGCCATGTTGAGCCGTCGACGTCCGCACCTGGCCAACCTCGCCACTGCTCCGAGCCGCTGCCTGTTGTTGCTGCATTCGATGCCGCCGCGCCCGCCTCAACTACACGGCGCTTGCTTCGGCAGGTTCACCGCGCCTGCAGGTCACCTCTGTGTGCCGCCTTATTCATGACTCCAGCAGCGACATGAGCCAACTGATGTGCCAAACCGCCACTGAGCCGACGTGGCTGCACCTCGCCAAATCGCTTGCGCCTCCGAGCTACTGCTATGATCCGTTGTTGTACCTCTGCTGAGCCACCGCGGCCCCGTGTCTGTTCCAAGCTGCCCTCGCCTGTGTGTTAAGCTGCCGTAGTAGTCCGCCCGCTTCAGATTCGCCGCTCTGACCTTGAGCCGCTGCCTCAGCCGCAGAACACCGTCGCGCTGACCTCGTCTCCGTTGTCCAAACCGCCTCCGACAGCCGGCTGTATCTGACGAGCCACCATGCCCCTATCACCAATCCCTTCGACCGCAGGCCCAGCTGCCTCGCCGGCTTCCGCAAGACGCCCTATGGTCTTGCTCCATCCTTGCCGAGGCGCCAGCCAATCTACTGCTGCTGCTCGTATTAGTATGCTATTGGGGCAGTCAAATCAGCCACTGGGTTAATCAGAGTTTCCACATGGAAGCTTCAAGAATTGATTAGTTTTATGCACTGGTGGCATGTCTAATCATGAATTTTAGAAGGTCCTTGGCTGCATGAATTTGGTCACTTATGACCGACCACGTGTGATTCTGACAGCCTTGCCGGCTGATGTTGCTCAGCTATTGTGGCTGTGATCCCATCTGGATAAAAAAATCGCCATGACCCGGAGGGTCCATTCTGGGCCATCACTGGTCTCCACCATGCGGTTGCTCCCCCGCCTTGACCATGTTGGATATAGGTCTACTTGGGGTCTTGTTTCTACCAATGCGTCCAATGGCCTATGATGGGTGCAGCACTGTGGTTGATCCCAGTTTGCAAGGAAAGGACTGAGTGGCTATGTCAGCATTGAAATTACTAGAGGTTATTCACGGGTGCTATATCTGGATCATCCGTCATCCGGACAAGTCAGGTGATATTCATCTAGTATATTATATATTAATTACTTTTAAAAAGCAATTGCTCTGGCTTGCGATGGTTTTTGATGCAGGACAAATAGTCTACTGCAAAGGCGACCGTCATGTCACGGAGTTTATTGAATGACTCATACCGGGAGTATACAATGAGTGTTGCGAAGATCATCTATTTTCTTCAAACTTCTGGTTTACATAAATTTTAGCGTTCCTCTATTCAATTATATACCGGTTTGTATCACGGTTAAATATGAAGAATCTCAAGCCAACTCCTCGAGTCGTCTTGAGAGTCAGGGGCTACAATGACATGGCTCGGCATAATTGGCCGGTTTATATGAATTCAAGAACTCTGGGTCGTTGGAGGGAAAAATAACCCGGCATCGGAGGTTACTACCCTATTGGTGAAAATTTAAAGGTCGTCAGAAATTTCCGGCTTAAAATGAAGGATTCCGGTTTAAAATCCGGCTCAAGGGAAATCTGTCTCTCACATAGCTTTGAAGCACTCAATATCCGGTTTAAAATTCCGGTTCAAAAAGAATCCATCTCTTGCAAGTTCGAGTTCTTAGGAAAAATTAAAGGTTGCCAAAGAGAACTTGCTGTCATGATGCGTGGTTCAAACATGGGTTATCCTGCCTTATTGGCTTATCATATCATTGATCACTTGGGGGTTCCCTGATCACTGAGCATAGCTATACTTACCCTCTTGATCCGGCTTGTACGCCTTGATTACAAATAACATGGGGGCTTCCTGCTGATTGAGCATAGCTATGATTACCCTATTCATCCGGCTTGTACGCCTGGAACGAAATATTACTTGGGGCCTCTTTGTTCAATGGATAAGAGTTTTTATGACCGTTGTAATAGGCTTGGAAGCTAGGTGTATTCACCTAAAAACCCGGGTTATCCTTCCTTTTAAGTTTGCCACTCCGCCTAGATTGACTGGAATGACTCGCCGTACTTTTGACAGTCAATCTTATATAGACCCTAAAATTGTCAAACTTAGAACGACAATTGGTCATATGAGGCCCGACTTATAAGGTTGCATGAAGGTTTAACTCCGCGGCTGTGCGGCCCTTTGAAAGCACTTGACTTGAAGGTTTGGTAGCCTGTGAGAGCCTCATTTTTGTCTTTTGATTTATTTTTGATTTGAACATTTTTTGAGCTTCATTTTTTGTGATATATTTGAAAACCGGTGAAGGATATGTTGCCTTATGGTTCATATATGAATCTATCCGGTGTTTGTTAAACCAGCCTGGTTGTGGAATTTAAGTCACCAGGGTATGATGATTATGTGCTTAGAGTGTTGTGATCTAAGTTTTTGGGCTGTTACCCTTACTGCATATGGCGCTGTAAGCCGGCAGAATGAACTAATTTCACATGCCATGTAGCCTTGATTATATGCCTCATCATTGAGTATCTTTGGGTTTGATAACCCACCCTGATAGCAGACGATTAAATCACCAGGATATCTTTGTTTTGAGTAATCAAAATGATGATATTTCATGACTCCGGATTGATACTCGCTCCAGATTATAATTATTAAAGCATCACCATGGTATTAATCTACAGGTATGTCTTTCAATAATGGTGTGCATATTTTGGGTTTGGTAAACCGCCCTGGCTATGGACTTTAAGTCGCCAGTATACTTTGATTGCGCAATTGGAATTATGCGCTATAAAATCTTTGGATTGCACCCTGGCTTTGGACGTCAAGTCGCCAATATATTTTCTGTTGCACTCTAGATTTTTGTTGTTAAGTTGCTAGTATATTTTGGATTGCGCCATTGGAATCATGCGCTTATCAATCATTGGATTGTTATCTTCACTGGATGTGGCGATGTAAGCCGGCAATTTCAGCCAATTTTCTAGGTATGTTTTTAAATTGTTGGATGAATATGCGAGGTTCAATAACCCGCCCTGGCTTTTAACTATAAGTTGCCAGTATGTTTAGGCTTGAATGGCCTTAATGCTAGTCTTTTCCATAACTGCATAAGACTGTATTATGTTTGGGTTGTTACCCGCCCTAGCTTTTGACATTAAGTCGCCAGGGCATATGTTTTTTAAACTCTGTGTAGGACTTGCTAAGCTATGACTTACATAAATGATTAAGTTCAAGCCCATCATCAAAAATTGAAATTGGTGTTTCGAAAGGGTTATCAATTATTGATTTTCACAAAGGCTATAAGCCTCTGGGTTACAAAAATCCCGGGTTACAACCGATGCGCATTAAGTCGCCATCAGCTAAGAGCCACTGAGTATTTAAACTCCGAATTTACTTGTCAACTGATAAGGTATTCTAATCTTTAAAAGCCAAACTTGGCTCGATTGTCATGATGATATTGAATGATTGAGGTTTTCATACCGGATTATATTATTCAAATCTTGAATAGCCAACATGGCTAGATTTTTATTATGATTATCAATAACCAATATTATGGTTGAGGTTTTCAAAGTCGCTTCAGTGCAATGGCTATTATTTTCTCAATGGATATGATTTATTCTACAATGGAAGGAATGGTCCTGAGTCGCTGCAGGCTTACGACCCGACACTTGGGGGCTACATTATTCAAGTTGAGATTACATCAAATATGCAAGTCCCATGTCACTACCAGCATGCACCATGGCACTTGGGGGCTAATGTAAAGTCATTTTTACTTGCCTTATTGAAGACCCGGCTCATCACATCATAATGAGCCGGCCCTTGGGGGCTACCAATTGCTCCTGTCAAAAATTCAAGGTACACAAGCCTTAATCTATTATATTGAAGGGTTCATTGCTTAGTTCATGGAGTACAAACTTCTTAACCTTATGGATGTGGTTTCGAGCCTCATGGTGGGGGTTACATCATATGATGTTATTTTCAATGAATTATATATAAAGTCCGAGCTCAGTATTGTCTCGCTAAGCCGTCCCTTGGGGGCTACACGTTGCTGCTCAAGTCTACATGATCATATCTACAAAGTCCCTGCTCATTATATTACATAATGACTCGGCCCTTGGGGGCTACACTGGTTTATGTTTTTATGATCATAGGGCATTTACAAGTCCCAAGTTGCTGCAAGCATGATTACCCGGCACTTGGGGGCTACATGTGTGGAATATTTAGTTCATGACTAGTGACTGAGATGAACAACCCAGATTTCTTCAAGGTTGCAATATTTATATTGAAGCAAGTCTTAAGTTGTTGCTATGCTCCCTTCTTAAGACTTGGGGGCTACAAGTGATATGCATATAAGGGAGGCACATTTTCAAGCTTGATGTTAGCAACAATTATGAGCTGGTCCCATCAATATTTACAAACTGGCAATTTTGGCAATGATAAACCAGCAAGTTCTACATCTTCAAGCCGGCTGAAAATCAAATGAGAATTTTAAGACCAATTTTTTGTTAAGCTATGGGAGCTCAATCAAATGAATTATTCTTCACAATATTTCTGTGAGAAGCCAATGTCAGCAAATTGATTATGAAGCTGGTCTATTGACCTGGACTTTCCAGAAGAAGGTAATGACAAAGACTTAAGGATGATCAGGTGCCAGTTCAAGAAAAACTTTTAACCCGGAGCAAAACCTGTCAAATATGACCTTGTGTTTATTTTCCAGGATGAGTTTAACATGGATAAATCCAAATTAAACTAGGGGCTGATGTCAGGGATATACCCCACGGTGTAACCCGACCGGATGTATGACCCGGCTGGACTTGGCGACTCACTGGTGACCCGCCCTGACCCGGTGACTCATTGGTGACCCGGCAGGTAGGTCAGAGAAGCAACAAGACCCGGTGGCCCAGAAGGCGTTTTATGGAAGGCCGCCTCATATTATGGTGGGCCGGCTTAAGAGGAAAGGCATGAGGAATATTTCCCTTACAAGGAAGCAAGACACGGACTTGTATCCGGCTTGTAATAGAAGATAGACTAATCCTAATCCTACTAGGATTCCACATGTAACCCACCCCTCCAACTTATATAAGGAGGGGCAGGGCGCCCCAAGAGGGACAAGTTTCACAAGTTGAGACAGACAAATCAATAGCTCTCGAGATATAGGTAGCGAGATAGCACCCTTGTAATCATGAGCATCACCATGATCAATATCAATTAAGCAGGATGTAGGCTTTTACCTCCACCGTGAGGGGCCAAACCTGGGTAAAAACCTTGCGTCTCTCGTCCCACTCAACCCCTCTCGAACTACCACATAGATGCATTGGCCTCGTGACTAAGTCCTGACACTAAGGACATCTGCTGTGACAAATCCACGACACTACCCCTGCTTTGTGGTGGATTGGCCTTGAGGGGCTGAGGATGAACTAGTATAGTGGAGAACAACCTCGGGAGGAGAGGTGTTCTTGCGCTCAATGAGCTAGTGGTGTGAGGATGATCTGAATGATCCTCCTATGGTGGTGGCTAGGTCCTATTTATAGTGGCCTTGGTCCTCTTCCCAAATGTAAGGTGGGAAGGGATCCCACAACGGCCAAATTCAAAGGGAGACAACTAGTACATGCTATCCTGACAAAAGTAGTCTTCTCCTGCAAAAGATCCTGGTCGTGACGCCGCGGTGGGCTCAATGATGACCTCCGTCCTACCGTCCTGGCGGTCTTGGTCTTGTTGCACTGGAATGGAAACCTTTAGCTGATCCCTCGGGACTTCCGCACCCGCGCTCGCCTCCTTAGCACCAAAGAGGAAACTGGTACACTGCGCCCGCTGGCGCCCGCCTGGCCTTGATTGTTATGGCTCACGTCATATGAATCTCGTGAGGTGCACCTTGCATTGATATCTCCGCTCCTCGGGAGCCAACCCAGGGAGGTCTTGGTGTCATCTGCCTCGCGAGGCTTGGCCCCTTGCGAGGGTCTTGGGTTATCGATGTTGAAGTTGGGCCATATGGGCCGCTGATAGAGCCACGCCGTGGGCCGCAGGCAGGCAAGTCTGGGTACCCCCATTCCCAGAATGCCGACAGTAGCCCCCGGGCCCAAGGCGTGCTCGTACTTGGCTTCGAGGCGAAGCCAAAGGGCAAGTGCGGAGCGCTGCGGGCCCTAATCGCCTGCGGCCTTGGTGGACGCGCAGCGATTGATGGGACATGGGCGCCTCCACTTCCCCACGCTGCCACGGCAACCATCCTTGCTTGGTAAAAAAGGCTGGTTCCCGCTGCAGAGCTTTCATTGCCTTCCCTTCGCCTTGCTCTAGATCCCCTTCACCTTCTGCCCAGAAAACATCCAGATCCACCAAAACTCACCGCAAACCCGCGATCGATGGCCGCCGACAAGGTGAAAACCTCCTCCATGGTCGGGCATCAACCCTCCTGGTTCGAGCCAGCCCTAAGCGCGTCCATCATCGCTGAGAAGAAGCACCTCGCCACCACGCTCCAAATGATGGTCGACAATAATGAGGGTGGAGAGACGGTGCTCCGGGCTGGCTCTGCCAAGATGGAGACCTTGGGCAACATGTTCTACCCCTTCTTCCAGCATAGTGTCTTCGTGGGGCTAGTGCCCCCTTTTTCTGAGTTATTCTACACCGTTCTTCGCCAATAGAAGCTCCACGCCCTCCATCTTCACCCCAACTCCGTCCTCCTCCTGTCAATCTTTGCTTTTTACTGCGAGGCATTTCTAGGGGTGGTGCCTTCTGT
The DNA here is from genome assembly GCF_002162155.2 of Triticum dicoccoides. NCBI lineage: Eukaryota > Viridiplantae > Streptophyta > Magnoliopsida > Poales > Poaceae > Triticum > Triticum dicoccoides. The sequence goes on along the minus strand of NC_041386.1, from coordinate 221,399,350 downwards.
GGTGCTGCTCCGCCACTTCTTCTACCTTCGGATTAATGGCACCCAGTGCTTGGGGTGCCTCACCTTCATCGCGTCCAATGGCAGCAATGCGATCTCGCGGGCCAGGAAGAAGGTGGAGGATTTCAGGAACAAGTGGATCTTCATGGACACCAAGCACTCTCACCCCCGGCTGGTGCTGCCGACCTTGTAGCCAATGCCCCTGGAGGGGTGGGTTCACGAGAAGCTCACTGATTCCAGGGTTGAGCCGGTGCTGGAGAAGATGACGGCATACCTGAAGGCTGACAATCCGAAGGAATTCCTGATGCAGCGCCTGGCTTTGCTCCACGCGCACTCGTGCCCCTATGGAAGTTCACGGGCGCAGAAGATGATGTTCGGTAGCGTCCGGATGATCTATCCAAGGAGGAGCTGGACAAGATCGTGCGTGCCATGCTCGGGAACGACCAGGGCTGCCATCCGGACTCCCATCTCCTGCTGTATCACTGCTCGGAGGGGGAGAAGGTCACCGATGCCATGCCCGTCTTCGACGAGCGCAGGCTCATTCTTCTGGAGCCATCCCGGCTCCCGGGCTCCCCGGTGCCAGTGTCCTCCGGCGAGGCCGACCAAGTGGAGGGGGTGGATTCGAAGGCGATCTGAGAAGGGGTGGGGGAGACATCTCCCCCGGGCCAGACCGATGTCCTCCACACCCTTTCTAACGACGACGACGCAAGTGAGCACTTGGTCCGGGAGTCTCCACGCCCGCCAGTGTCACCATGAGGTCCAGGGTGTTGGGGAATGCAGTAATTTCAAAAAAATTCCTATGCACACGCAAGATCTATCATGGTGATGCATATAAAAAAGAGGGGAGAGTGTGTCTACGTACCCTCGTAGACCGAAAGCGGAAGCATTTTGATGTAGTCGTACACCATCACGATCCGTCCCGGTTAAGTACCGAACGTACAACACCTCCATGTTCAGCACACGTTTAGCTCGATGACGTCCTCGCCTTCTTGATCCAGCAAGACAGGTGAAGTAGTAGATGAGTTCCGACAACATGACAGCGTGATGACGGTGTTGGTGAAGAGCAATCTCCGTAGGGCTTCGCCTAAGCACTACGAAAACTATGACGGAGGATAAACTAGACGGGACGGGGTTGCCGGCACACGGCTTGGTGTTTCTTGATGTGTCTTGGGTTCTAGCCCTACCCCTCTGTTTATATGTTGAGCCTTGGGGTCGAAACTTGGAGTAAAATCCTACACAAAGTCGGTTTCACCTGAAAGGCAAGAGCCCTTCTCGGACTCCAGGACCAGACGCCAGGGTTCCCGGCGTCTGGACCCAGACGCCAGGGACCCTAGCGTCTGGCCCCTGGACTCCCCAAAACTTCCTTTTGCTCTTTCCAAAAACCTTGTGGGCTTTCCCCTTTGGCCCAAATAAAGTTTTCTCATACCCAAACATTCTGGGAAACATCCAGAACGCCTTCCGGTGAATTCCGGAACACTTCCGGAGACCAATCACTATTATACCATATATAAATCTTTATTTCCGGACCATTCCAAAGTTCCTCGTCATGTCATCTCATCCGGGACTCCAAACAACATTCGGTCACCAACATACATAACTCATATAATACTATATCGTCAATGAACATTAAGCGTGCAGACCCTACGGGTTCGAGAACTATGTAGACATGACCGAGACATCTCTCTGGTCAATAACCAATATCGAAACCTGGATGCCCATATTGGCTCCTACATATTCTACGAAGATCTTTATCGGTCGAAGAGCATAACAACATACATTGTTCCCTTTGTCATCGATATGTTACTTGCCCGAGATTCGATCGTCGGTATCTTAATAACTAGTTCAAGCTCGTTACCGGCAAGTCTCTTTACTCATTCTGTAATTCATCATCCCGCAACTAACTCATTAGTCACATTGCTTGCAAGGCTCATAGTGATGTGCATTACCGAGAGGGCCCAGAGATACCTCTCCGATAGACGGAGTGACAAATCCTAATCTCGATCAATGCCAACTCAACAAACACCATCGAAGACACATGTAGAGCATCTTTATAATCACCCAGTTATGTTGTGATGTTTGATAGCACACAAGGTGTTCCTCCGGTATTCGGGAGTTGCATAATCTCATAGTCAGAGGAACATGTATAAGTCACGAAGAAAGGAGTACCAATAAAACTGAACGATCATTATGCTAAGCTAACGGATGGGTCTTGTCCATCACATCATTCTCTAATGATGTGATCTCGTTCATCAAATGACAACACATGTCCATGGCTAGGAAACTTCACCATCTTTTATTAACGAGCTAGTCAAGTAGAGGCATACTAGGGACACTCTGTTTGTCTATGTATTCACACATGTACTAAGTTTCTGGTTAATACAATTCTAGCATGAATAATAAACATTTATCATGATATAAAGAAATATAAATAACAACTTTATTATGGCCTCTAGGGCATATTTCCTTCAGTCTCCCACTTGCACTAGACTCAATAATCCAGTTCACATCGTCATGTGATTTAACACCAATAGTGCACATCTTTAAGTGATTAGTTCACATCTTTATTTGATTAGTTCACATCTTCATGTGACTAATACCCAAAGGGTTTACTAGAGTAAATAATCCAGTTCACGTCGCTATGTGATTAACACCCAAAGAGTGATCATGTTTTGCTTGTGAGAGAAGTTTAGTCTATGGGTCTGCAACATTCAGATCCATATGTATTTTGCAAATTTCTATGTCTACAATACTCTGCATGGAGCTACTCTAGCTAATTGCTCCCACTTTCAATATGTATCTAGATCGAGACTTAGAGTCATCTAGATCGATTTCAAAAGCTTGCATCGACATAACTATTTACGACGAACTCTTTTATCACCTCCGTAACTGAGAAATATTACCTTAGTCCTCTAAGGATAATTTGGACCACTGTCCAGTGATCTACTCCTAGATCATTATTGTACTCCCTTGCCAAAATCATGCTAAGGTATACAATAGGTCTGGTACACAGCATAGCATACTTTATAGAACCTATGACTGAGGCATAGGGAATGACTTTTCATTCTCTTTCTATTTTCTGCCGTGGCCGGGTTTTGAGTCTTTACTCAATTTCACACCTTATAACACAGGCAGAACCCTTTCTTTGACTGTTCCATTTTGAATTACTTCAAAATCTTGTCAAGGTATGTACTCATTGAAAATATATCAAGCGTCTTGATCTATCTCTATAGATCTTGATGCTCAATATGCAAGTAGCTTTACATGTAATTCTTTCTTTGAAAAATTCCTTTCAAATTCTCCTTTATGCTTTCCAGAAAATTCTACATCATTTCCGATCAACAATATGTCATTCACATATACTTATCAGGAAGGTTGTAGTGCTCCTACTGACGTTATTGTAAATACAGGCTTCACCGCAAGTCTGTATAAAACTATATGCTTTGATCAACTCATCAAAGCGTATATTCCAACTCTGAGATGCTTGCACCAGTCCATAGATGGATCGTTGGAGCTTGCATGCTTTGTTAGCATCTTTAGGATTGACAAAACCATATGGTTGCATCATATACAACTCTTCTTTAATAAATCCATTAAGGAATGAAGTTTTGATATCCATTTGCCAGATTTCATAAAATGCGGCAACTTCTTACATGATTCGGACAGAATTTTAAGCATCGATACGAGTGAGAAAATCTCATCATAGTCAACACCTTGAACTTGTCAAAAACCTTTTGCGACAATTCAAGCTTTGTAGATAGTAACACTACTATCATCGTCTGTCTTCCTCTTGAAGATCCATTTATTCTAAATGGCTCACCGATCATTGGGCAAGTCAATCAAAGTCCATACTTTGTTCTCATACATGGATCCCATCTCAGATTTCATGGCCTTAAGCCATTTCGCGGAATCTGGGCTCATCATCACTTCCTCATACTTCGTAGGTTCGTCATGGTCTAGTAACATGACTTCCAGAACAGGATTACCATACCACTCTGGTGCGGAACATACTCGGGTTCACCTACGAGGTTCGGTAGTAACTTGATCTGAAGTTTCATGATCATCATCATTAACTTCCTCACTAATTAGTTTAGGCATCACTACAACTGGTTTCTGTTATGAACTACTTTCCAGTTTGGGAGAAGGTATAATTACCTCATCAAGTTCTACTTCCTCCCACCCACTTCTTTCGAGAGAAACTCATTTTCTAGAAAGGATCCACTCTTAGCAACAAATATCTTGCCTTTCGGATCTGTGTTAGAAAGTGTTACCCAACAGTTTCTGTCGGTGTTCTGGGAACGGGGGTCTCCAGACATACCTGCCTACGGCCCACGGCGTGGCTCTGCGAGCGGGCCCTTATGGCCCATCTTCACCAGCAAGGACTCAAGACCCTCATGAGGGGCCAAGCCTCGCGAAACAGACGACACAAGACCTCCTCAGGAGCGGCCTCACCGGGCTGGCTCGCGAGGGGCGGAGAGTTCAAGGCCAGGCGAACCTCGCGAGGTTCTAGTGATGTGATCCATGACGACCAAGGCCAAGCGGGCGCCAGCGCGCACAGTGTCCTTGTTTCCTCTTTGGTGCTAAGGAAGCAGGCGCAGGCGCGGAGTACCGAGGCGTCATGCAAAGGTTTCCATATCAGTGCAACAAGACCAAGACCAGAAGGACGACAAGAAGGAGGTCACCATGGAGCCCAAGACGGCGTCACCACCAGAGCCTTTTGCAGGCGAAGATTGCTTTTGTCAAGATAGGCTGTACTAGATGTCCCCTTTCAAATTGGTCGTTGTTGGATCCCTTCCCACTCAATATTTGGGGAGAGGACCAGTGCCACTATAAATAGAACTAGCCACCACCGTAGCTAGGGAGAGCTATCGATCGGTCGGACCAAGAGAGACTAGGGCAACCACAAGTTCACCAAGCACAAGAACACCTCTCCTCAGGAGGCTGTTCTTCCCCTTGTACTATTCGTCCTCAGCCCAAGAGGCAATCCACCACACCACACTGGAGTAGGGTATTACACCACAATGGTGGCCCGAACTAGTATAAATCTTGTGTCCTTAGTTTGTCGAGTTAGCCCATAAGATCTTAGTAAAGCTAGGACGTGGATCGGTAGCGGGGAGATCTTCGCGCGCACCCTAGTGTTCGAACCTTGAGGGTTTTGCCGGAACCCGTGATCCGACATTTGGTTTGCCAGGTAGGGGAGCGCCGAAGCTTCCTTTCATCGCTCCGCGTCTCGTTGCTCCATCGCCTCTATGGCGGACGCTCGCCGTGCTCGCGCTGAGCGTCGGGCTGCCTTCGTCGCCCGCATCGCCCAGACAGCTCCCATCAGCGGGCCACCCCGTCGTTCCCCGTCGCCTGCCGCCAACGCCGCCATCGGCCCAGCGGGGAACAAGCAGCAAGCATCCTCGCTGCACCCCTCGGTGCGGCGGAACGGCCGCACTGCCACTCCATCGCTGACCCTGGCCGGCTCATCATCCCACGCTCGTCGCGCTACCATGGACGCGCAGGCCGCTTTGTGCATGGCGCGCGAACTCCTGCGCTACCGCCCCGTCGACGACCTCTACAAGGACTGGCTCGATCACATCGCCGAGCTAGTCAGCGCCGCATGGGCTCCCCGGTGCCGTCCCTCTTGCCACCTCTCCCTTCACCAGCCGCGGGCGGCGTGGCCCATGTAGCGCCTCCACCACCTCTGCCCCAAGACGGAGTCTTGGCGCCCAGGCGAGCGGCCCCGCGGCATGACCCATCGCGTCCGGTGCCTGCGCTAGAAGAAAGAAGTTGCCAAGAAGTCCCTTGATCGCGAGAAAACGCCCCCGCGCTCCCTGCGCCACCACAGCAAAATCGTGTGCCGCCTACGGCGGCGATGTGCGGACCCCACCAAGGACAAGTTCTCCACCAGCGCAGAGTCCCGGTGACCATGGCAGGCTGCCGCGCCTTCACCCCTATGCTACGTAGCGTTGCTTGGCCGGGCAAGTTCAAGCCAGATCTGCATCCTCGCTACGACGGCACCCCTGACCCTGCGGAGTTCCTGCAGCTCTACGAGCTGAGCATCGAGGCGGCCAACAGCGACGAGATAGTCATGGCAAACTGGTTTCCCATGGCTCTCAAGGATGGTGCCCGCTCCTAGCTCCTGAACCTGCCTCCAGGCTCGATCTCCTCCTGGGACAAGATGCGTGACCGTTTCATCGCCAACTTCCAGGGCACTCGGGATCGCCCAACGGCTGTGAGTGACCTACGCCGTGTCAAGCAACAACCAAGAGAGACCCTCCAGAAGTACATCAAGTGCTTCAACGACGTTCACCTCAAGATCCCCAAGGTGACGTACGAGGCCATAATCTCTGTGTTTTCCGATGGCGTCCACGATGTTAAGATGAAGGAGGAGCTCTCCATCCATGAGGAGCTGTGCACGTTTCTGGAGCTATTCAACCTGGCGACCAAGTGCGCAAGAGCTGAGGAGGGGCACCTCTCCCTCCTCGAGCTCCCGGCTACAGACCCGGAGGAGAAGAAAGCCAAGGCCAAAGACGTGAAGCGCAAGTGAGCAGCCGTCCTCGCGGTGGAGCCGGACACAAAGCGCGGCAGGGACCAGCCCGAGTCATCCAAGAGAAGTCGACCGTGCTGCACCTTCCATAACCTGCATAGCCACAACACCAGTGACAGTCAAGAGCTCAAAGAGTCGACGCCCCAAGCGCAACGACATGGGCTACGGTCGAGGAGGAGGATGTGGTGGCGAACGCTGGGATGACCGTGGCCCACGTCAGGAGTGGCGCGACCGGCCTCGTGAGGACCATTGGCAGGATTAGCCTCGCGAGAGCGCCTGGAGGGATCAGCCTCGTGAGGATCGTCTTCAGGGAAACGCCGGTCTCCCTCCACTCCCGCAACCACCAAGAAGGAATGACGACCACCACCAAGACGAGGGGGCTGGGGGCTTCCAGGAGCTGCGTGCCATCGCCTGCATCTTGGGCAGAGCTCAAGCCCCAGCCTCACAGCGCAACTTCAAACAGTTTGCTCGTGAGGTGAATGTAGTGCTCCCCAAGCTCAAGGCCACGCGCCCGCTCAGGTGGTCCCAGTGCGCCATCACATTTAGCTCAACAGACCAGCTCAAGTGCGCAGGTACCGTCGGCGTCCTCCCGATGCTTTGTTCACCTGTCATCAGCAACGTGCAAGTCACCAAGAACCTCATCGACGGCGGCGCAGGGCTCAACGTCTTGTCCGTCAAGACGTTCAACAACCTACAAGTGCCGTATGATCAGCTCCAGCCCACCAAGCCTTTCTCAGGAGTGAACGACGGCTCCACCATGTCGATCGGTCAGGTCCGCCTCCCAGTCACCATCGGACAACGCAACAACTACCGCACCGAGCTCATCAACTTCGACGTCGCCCACATCCGTCTACCATACAATGCCATTCTCGGGTATCCGGCCCTGGCCAAGTTCATGGCCGTGACGCACCACGGCTACAACATCCTCAAGATGCACGGAAGCGGCGGGATCATCACAGTCCCCTGCGAATAAAGAGATGCGGTGTGCTCCCTCGAGTGCGCCTTCCAAGCAGCGTCAATCGAAGACCCCAACAATGATGCAGCATGGTACCCTCCTCAGGTCGTCCCCAATAAGAAGAAGCAGCAATTCCGTACCGGACCTCAGGAGGGCAGCGCCATGGGTGGCACCTCCTCAGGATCAGCGCCTGAACCTGGGGCGCCTCTGTCTCTCGCATAGGAAGGTGTGCCTAGCTGCCTCCTCGGGCAGGGCTCGGGGGTTCTCTTCTGGAGGGCCTCCGACCTCGCCAACATCACGAGGGAGGCGCTTGGGCACCAGTTGGAGGCGTGTTTCGCGGCACGTCTCCTTCAGGAGGACATTGGGAAAGGAGCGTCGGACGCTCAGGAGCTACAAGAAGCAAGAGGAATACGCGGCGACCGCCACCCACCTAGCGAGGCTCCCCACCCAGGCGAGGGTGGTGAGCTGCGCGTCTGCATCGACATACCAGGGCTCAACCAAACCGCATCTCAGGAGCGCTTCTGGACCTGCGTGTTGGGCGCTGCGAAGGTCCACCTCACAGCTATGTTCGCATGCCGTTTGGCCTACCGAGCGTGGCTGCTGCCTTCCACCGCAACCTGCGGAGCGTCATGGCGGGTCAGGAGGCCAGGCACCACGCAGTCCTAGTGGAGATGGAGACGACCCTCAAGGAACCGCCGGGACCCCTAGAGCCTCCCAAGGCTTAGGGCCTCGTGAGGGGAAATCCCTTCGCCGCGTACCTTCAGCTTCCTCAACACCCCTCCATCAATGGAACCAGGTGACTTTTTCCAAGTTCAGTTAGCTGGGAGTGCCCAGGGGGCTGCATTATTCCCAGGCCACGTGGGTCCGTCCCTGTGGCATGTATCTTTCCTTGTTTATGTCTTTAGCTTACCTTGCTGGGGGCACCCCTCGGGCTGCATCATCCCCAAGCCGCTCGGGCAGGACCCAGTGGCGCGTATGGTTATGCATTTACCTGAGCTAGGTTGCCTTTCATGCTTAATCTATCTATGACTATCACCTGCTTGATTGTTGCCCGTCGTGGGAGCCGCGCGCCGGTCGTCTTTCTTCAGGACCCTTCGCGTGAGAGGATTAGGCATGGCATCTGTGCTCGGGCCCGTCCCTGCAGCGTTGATAAATCCAATGGCCGAGCTCTGTCTGGCGGGTCGGCCCCATTCACGTCACCTCCTGGGGCCATTGATGCTTGGCTTTCTCACGCGATAACCTCAGGAGATTCGTTCAGCGCAGGTTGTCTAACCACCTCGCAGGACCAAGACAGAGAACAAGAATCAAGACCAGGTGCAACCTGCCTTGAGGTAGGGCCTCGTGAGTCCCACGCCGGCTCATGAGTCACCAGACACACCTCATCTAGCCGTGCCATGCAAGCCACGTGTCAGGGGGGCTATACACGCCCCGGGGGCTCTCCGCGGTAGGGAGTCCCCTCCCACGTACCAGTGGAAGCACCAGGCTCCATGCTGGCAGTCGACACTGCTGAGGAGCGGCTATGCCCGTGTAAGTGCGGAAGCTCGATAGTCCGTCCTGGTGATAAAGAACTGAGGGCGGCCTCACGGCCGTATCAACCTCAGGGACCCCTCCGGGCTTAGTGTCTGGCTTCAATGCAATGCCTTCCCAGAGGAGAGCCGCGCGAGGGGGCTGGGCACGGGGGCTATGCTCGGGTCACGCGGAGCGTACGCCACCCACCAGGTCCCTCGGACTTGGTCATCGCGCGCCCTCCCTAGCGGAGCTGAGGTATGAACGTCGTTTGAACGTCAAGGGGGACTCCTGAGCATCGCGACTCAGGATCCTAACTGACCATGTAGCCCCTCACTCCTTGGTCCGTCCTGGTCTCCGGTCGCCAACGGCAGTTGAGGTATGCGCGGGGTCGGGCCCTGCCGACGTAGAACAAAATACCAAACCATTGCATCTCCTTTCCACAAGTTGTTTGCGCATCAAGGGGGACTCCTGAGCATCGCGACTCAGGAGGCTAACTGGTCACATAGCCCCTCACTCCATGGGTACGTCCTAGTCTCCGGTCAGTCCAACGGCGGTTGAGGTATGCGCGGGGCCGGGCTCTGCCTACATAGAACATAAAGAAAATAGGAAGAAAATCACAAAATCTCAAAGCAAATATTACAAGACATATTGTTCTCCGAATACCAAACACAAGTTACACCTCCACGAGGCACGCTACATGCTATAGAAGTTTCAACAGGAAAGAAGCCGCAAGCCAGTAATCCCTCGACACCGCCGGTAACTGCAAGAGGTGCCTGCTCCTGGGTGGCATCATCTTCACCTGCACCACCAGTCGAAGGCGCGGGGGCGAAGGCGTCGAACTTCTCCAGCAGGGCTTCAAGCTGACCCTTTACGTCTGTGGCGGCAGCCGCACAGCACTCCTGGTCCACAGGCTCCAGCAGCTCGTCAAGGCAGGCGACATGATCGCGAAGATGGAGGTGGCTAAAGACGCGCGTCAGCGCGGCGGAGGAAAGGACGCGAGCCTCTGCCTCTGCCATGGGGCCGATGACACACATGACTTCCTCAAGTGCATTGACCAAGTAGGGAAGCAACTAGGCGGGGTCGTCCTCATTGGTGGCCAACGGCTTGTCCAAGCCCTTCAAAATAGAGTGACTTCAGGGCCTCGCGAGACCTCTTCTCCAGAAGCATGAAGGCCACGTGGTCCTCGGCCAGAAACTTCGCCTTGGCGTCAAGATCGACCCCCTTCGCCTCAACCTTCCGCTCAAGCTCCTCCAGCCGGCTGTGTTCAGTGGCCTGTGCCTTCGCCAACTCCCCCAGCTCGGCATCGCGGTCCTTGATGGCGTCCTCCCGGGCCTTCATCTCCTCCCCCTTCGCTTCACGGCCGCGAGCTTCTTCTGCGCGCTCATCACGCAGGCTCTTCAGCTCGTCCTCCGACGCCCGACAGTGGTCGTGGGCGGCTTCGGCGTCGTTCAGCGCTGCCTCGCGATTGGCCGCAACTTGGGCTATGGCCCATTTCTCCTTCTCGGAGGTCATCGCGGCCTGGCCTAGCGCCACTCGGACTGCTGCGTCAGACTAAAGCCAGCCGGAGGCTAGCTCCAGGTGCATGGCTACCAGGCGCGGATCCGCGCCTAGGAGATCTTCCCGCAGCTGAGGCATCTCTGAAAGGGCATGCTCCAATACAACAGAGGAGGCAGAAGAACCTGGGAGTAGTGGCGCAGAAGGAAGAAGAGGCGTCGTCACCATGCCCTGAGAGGCAGGAAGCTCCTGAGCCTCTTGGACCTCAGCGCCCGAGCCGAACGCTGGCACCTCCTGAGTCAGCGGCGCTCTGGGGGATGACTCCTCCCAAGGATGCTCCTCCCGGCCTCGCGAGGATGATCGGGCTGGAGAAACACGATCACCGTCGCCACCTTGGCTCAGGGAGAGGGGCGCGGTCGCAGGAGGCAACACGGACTCAAGCAGCACCACCTCGCTCTCCCTCATCCTCTTCACCATAGGCGTCGGCCTGGTTGCACAACAAGGAAAAAGAATCGGAAACAAGAAACAATAACAAAAACAAGGACAAACGTCAAGAGGCAGCAATATAAGCAAGAACAAGATGAAGCTCAAGCACTTACTGGTCCACAGTAGCGTAGTCCACCCTCCGCTTGGTAAGCTTGAAGCCAGAGAGCTTCGCAACTCGAGGCACAGGTGCGCCAGCTTAGGGAAGCGGAAGCAAGAGCGGCGGTTGGGCCGGAAGCGGCTCCAGGCGGTGTCGGAACAGAAGCAGCATCCCGGGAAATCAACACCGATAGGTCCCTCGTCGGGACGACGGGCGGCTCTTCCCTCTCGAGGCGGTCGTCGGCCTTGTCGTCGTAAGGAAAGGCGCGGAGGTTGTCAGCCTTACTCAAGGGGGAGGTCTTCCCCGTCCCTTCGGGGTCACCTTCGAGTCTTCTCCTCCTCATCTTCCTCCCCCGCGGGACTCACCAGAAGAAAGCTCCACCGGCGTCGGCACCACAAGGGCCCCTGTGAGCACCGGCGGCACTAGCCTGCACCCGTCAAATGTCGGCCTGGAGGCCACGACCAGCGCCCCGTCCTTGTGGCGGAACAAGGGAGTGAAGACATTTGGCAGATACTCCTGATCATCCCCAACCAGGAGGGGGAGAGCCGCGGTCAGCTCCTCGCCGGACAAGGCCTTCGAGCTCAAGCGAACCTTGTCCTCTTCATCCCCAAGCTCCCACAAGGGGTGCGTGCGGGCGTGAAGGGGGGCCACGCACAACTCCAGGAATTCCCTCAGGAGCATGGCCCCTGTGATCTTTGTTGCCTTCGCGTTGCCCGGCTTCAGGTCAGACTTCATCTGCTCCAGCACCAACGTCGCTCGCTCATCGGTGAGCTTCGCACAGGACCACCCCTTGTTGGACTGGGGCCTCTCCGTCGGCAGCGTCAAGCATGGGTGGATGCATCTAGCATCCATCATGGCCCACTTGCTCCGGAAGCCGTCGGCTTTCTTCCCCGTCTTTGAGATCGAGTTGGCCTTGCCGGCCGCGACGAAATTGACACACCCGGAGGCGTGACCCTCCTTGGCGCGGAGGAAGAAGAAGTGGTGCAGAAGGGCCACGGACGGTATCACGCCAAGGTACGCCTCGCAGTAGTAGGCGAAGATCGACAAGAGAAGGATGGAGTTGGGATGAAGATGCTGCGCCTGTAGCCCGTAGTTGTCAAGGACCTCATAAAAGAAGTCAGAGAAGGGGGGAACCAGCCGAGCAGTGATGCTGCTCGTGAAGAAGGTGTAAAAGGTGCTTCCCTCAGGCTCAGGCATGTCAGAGCCGTCCAGGAGTCTAGTCTTCCCCTTCTCATTGCTTTCTCCCGCCGTCAGCAAGCGCGTGGTGGCGAGGTTCTTCTACAAAACGTTGGGCACGTCGAGAGCTGGCTCGTACCAAGGCGGCGACGAGGCGGGCTTGACCCTCTGGGGCGCCATTGGTCGCCGGTGCTGGACGGATAGGAGTAGATCTGGATATTTCGGAGGCAGGACGCAAGAAAGGGGATCTGATCAAGGTGAAAGGAAGCAGTGAAGGAAAACGTTGTCCACTCCAACCTTTTGACAGTCGAGCAGTTCCCGAGGCAGCTCCGGACTTGCCACTTTGGCATTGCCTCGAAGCCAAGCCCGAGCGCGCCTTGGGCCCGGGGGCTTCTGTCGGTGTTCTGGGTACGGGGGTCCCCAGACTTGTCTGCCTGCGGCCCATGGCGTGGCTCTGCGAGCGGGCCCGTATGACCCATCTTCACCTGCAAGGACTCAAGACCCCCTCGAGGGGCCAAGCCTCGCGAGGTGGATGCTACAAGACCTCCTCAGGAGCGGCCTCACCGAGCTGGCTCGCGAGGGGCGGAGAGTTCAAGGCCAGGCGAACCTTGTGAGGTTCTAGTGACGTGAGCCATGAAGACCAAGACCAGGCGGGCGCCGGCGTGCACAGTGTGCTTGTTTCCTCTTTGGTGCTAAGGAAGCAGGCGTAGGCGCGGAGTACCGAGGCATCAAGCAAAGGTTTCCATATCAGTGCAACAAGACCAAGACCAGAAGGACGGCAAGACGGAGGTCACTGTGGAGCCCAAGACGGCGTCACCACCAGAGCCTTTTGCAGGCGGAGACTGCTTTTGTCAGGATAGGCTGTACTAGCTGTCCCCTTTCAAATTGGCCGTTGTTGGCTTGCTTCCCGCTCAATATTTGGGGAGAGGACCAGGGCCACTATAAATAGAACTAGCCACCACCATAGCTAGGGAGAGCGATCGATCGGTCGGACCAAGAGAGACCAGGGCAACCGCAAGTTCACCAAGCACAAGAACACCACTCCTCAGGAGGCTGTTCTTCCCCTTGTACTATTCATCCTCAGCCCAAGAGGCAATCCACCACACCACACTAGAGTAGGGTATTACACCACAACGGTGGCCCGAACCAGTATAAATCTTGTGTCCTTTGTGTTGTGAGTTCGTCGAGTTAGCCCGTAAGATCTTAGTAAAGCTTTGACATGGATCGGTAGGGAGAGATCTTCGTGCGCACCCCAGTGTTCGAACCTTGAGGGTTTTGCTGGAACCCGTGATTCGACAGTTTCTTTTGGGTATCCTATGAAGACGCACTTCTCCGATTTGAGTTTGAGCTTGTCAGGTTGAAACTTTTTCACCTAAGCATCGCAACCCCAAACTTTAAGAAACGACAACTTAGGTTTTTTGTTAAACCACAGTTCATACGATTTCGTCTCAATGGATTTTTAGACGGAGCCCTATTTAACGTGAATGTGGTTGTCTCTAATGCATAACCCCAAAATGATAGTGGTAAATCGGTAAGAGACTTCATAGATTGCACTATATCCAATAAAGTATGGTTATGATGTTCGGACACATCATTATGCTGTGGTGTTCCAGGTGGCATGAATTTGTGAAACTATTCCACATTGTTTTAGTTGAAGACCAAACTCGTAACTCAAATATTCGTCTCTACGATCAGATCGTATTGTGACGCCCCGAGTCCAATGCGCCAGGTGTCTCCCAGTTATTCGCTGTTGATGCCATGTCATTTTCTTGCGTGTTGCATTTCATCATGTCATCATGCGCATTTGCATCATCATGTTTTTCAAAACTTGCATCCGTCCCAGTCTCCCCGTTCCTTTCGTTGTCCGTTCTGAGCCCAGACACACTTGCACGCGCCTGCGGCACGTCCGAAATATTAATTTATAAGTGGCAAGAAAATGTTCTCAGAATGGGTTGAAAGTTGGCATGCGGTGTTGTTATGTTGTCAGTAGGTCGTTTGCCAAGTTTCATCGCATTCGGAGTTCGTTTGATGCCCCAACGATTAACTATAGCGCCACCGCTGCGGGTCTATCGTCGGATGTTTTTGGTCTCCGGAAACCATGCCGGGCTGCGATTGTAAGCCAACTCTTTATCCCTTTCTTATTCAGTACATGGGATTGTGTGAACATTACCCCTCTTGCGACAAACCTACCATGCGGCTATGCCTCTAAGTCGTGCCCCGACACATGGGAGATATAGCCGCATTGTGGGTGTTACACGTAGAAACTTTATTTTTTTGTTACGATGATTTTCCACTTCACTCTGAAATTCTTTGAACTTTTCAAATGTTTCAGACTTATGTTTCATCAAGTAGATATACCCATATCTGCTCAAATCACCTGTGAAGGTCGGAAAATAATGATATCCGTCGCGAGCCTCAACACTCATCGGATTGCATACATCAGTATGTATTATTTCCAATAAGTCAGTTGCTTGCTCCATTGTTCCGGAGAACGGATTTTTAGTCATCTTTCCCACGAGGCATGGTTTGCAAGCATCAAATGATTCATAATCAAGTGATTCCAAAATCCCATCAGCATGGAGTTTCTTCATGCGCTTTACACCAATATGACCTAAATGGCAGTACCATATATAAGTTGCACTATCATTATTAACATTGCATCTTTTGGCTTCAATATTATGAATACGTGCATCACTACGATCGAGATTCAATAAACCATTCACCTTGGGTGTATGACCTCAGAAGGTTTTGTTCATGTAAACAGAATAACAATTAAACTTTGACTTAAGTGAATAACCATATTGCAATAAACATGATCCAATCATATTATGCTCAACGCAAACACCAAATAACATTTATTTTAGGTTCAACACTAATCCCGAAGGTAAAGGGAGTGTGCGATGGTGATCTTATCAACCTTGGAGTCACTTCCAACTCACATCATCACCTCGCCCTTAACTAGTCTCTGTTTATTTTGCAACTCCCGTTTCGAGTTACTACTCTTAGCAACTGTACCATTATCAAATACTGAGGGGTTGCTATAAACACTAGTAAGTACACATAAATAAAATGTATATCAAATATACTTTTGTTCATTTTGTCATCCTTCTTATCCGCCATGTATCTAGGGCAGTTCCACTTCGAGTGACCATTTCCTTTGTAGTAGAAGCACTCAGTTCCAGGCTTGGGTCTAGCTTTGGGATTCTTCATGGGAGTAGCAACTTGCTTGCTATTCTTCTTTGAAGTTACTCTTTCTTTCCCTTTGCCTTTTTCTTGAAACTAGTGGTCTTGTTAATCATCAACACTTAATGCTATTTCTTGATTTCTACCTTCGTCGATTTCAGCATTGCGAAGAGCTTGGGAATTACTTTCGTTATCCCTTGCATATTATAGTTCATCACTAAGTTCTGGTAACTTTGGTTATAGTGACTAGAGAACTCTGTCAATTAGTATCTTATCTGGAAGATTAACTCCCACTTGATTCAAGCAATTGTAGTCCCCAGACAATCTGAGCACATGCTCACTGGTTGAGTTATTCTCCTCCATCTTGTCGGCAAAGTACTGTCAGAGGTCTCCTACCTCTCGACACGGGCATGAGTATGAAATACCAATTTCAACTCTTAGAACATATTTTATGTTCTGTAGCATTCAAAACATTTTCGAAGTCCTATTTCTAAGCCGTAAAGCATGGTGCACTAAACTATCAAGTAGTCATCATACCGAGCTTTGCCAAATGTTCATAACGTCTGCATCTTCTCCTACAATAGGTCTGTCACCTAGCGGTGCATCAAGGACAAATTAATTCTGTGCAGCAATGAGTATAATCCTAAGATCACGGAGCTAGTCCGCATCATTGCTACTAACATCTTTCAACATAGTTTTCTCTAGGAACATATCATAAATAAACGGGGAAGCTATACGCGAGCAATTGATCTACAACATAGATATGCAAATACTATGAGGACTAAGTTCATGATAAATTTAAGTTCAGTTAATCATATTACTTAAGAACTCCCACTTAGATAGACATGTCTCTAATCATCTAAGTGATCACATGATCCATATCAACTAAACCATGTCCGATCATCACGTGACATAGAGTAGTTTTCAATGGTGAACATCACTATGTTGATCATATCTACTATATGATTCATGCTCGACCTTTTGGTCTCAGTGTTCCGAGTCCATATCTGCATATGCTAGGCTCGTCAAGTTTAACCTGAGTATTCTGCATGTGCAAAACTGGCTTGCACCCGTTGTATTTGAATGTAGAGCTTATCACACCCGATCATCACGTGGTGTCTCAGAATGAAAAACTGTCGCAACGGTGCATACTATGGGAGAACACTTGTACCTTGAAATTTAGTGAGAGATCATCTTATAATGCTACCGTTGAACTAAGCAAAATAAGATGCAAAAAGGATAAACATCACATGCAATCAAATATAAGTGATATGATATGGCCATCATCATCTTGTGCGTTTGATCTCCATGTCCAAAGCACCGTCATGATCACCATCATCACCGGCTTGACACCTTGATCTCCATCGAAGCATTGTTGTTGTCTCACCAACTATTGCTTCTATGACTATCACCACCACTTAGTGATAAAGTAAAGCAATTACATGGCGATTGCATTTCAAACATTAAAGCGACAACCATATGGCTCCTGTGAGTTGCCGATAACCCTGTTACAAAACATGATCATCTCATACAATAAAATTTAGCATCATGGCTTGACCATATCACATCACAACATGCCCTGCAAAAACAAGTTAGACGTCCTCTACTTTGTTGTTGCAAGTTTTAAGTGGCTGCTATGGGCTGAGCAAGAACCGTTCTTACCTATGCATCAAAAACCACAACACGGTATATTGATTGCTTTTTGATCTTCAGAAAGAACCCTGTTCATTGAATCCGATTCAACTAAAGTTGGAGAAACTGACACACACCAGCCACCTATGTGTGAAGCACGTCGGTACAACCAGTCTCGCGTAAGCGTACACGTAATGTCGGTCTGAGCCGCTTCATTCATCAATACAGCTGAATCAAGAATCAACTAGTGACGGCAAGCAATATGTATATACCCATGCCCACAACTCCTTTGTGTTCTACTCGTGCATATAATATCTACGCATAGACCTAGCTCGGATGCCACTACTGGGGAACGCAGTAATTTCAAAAAAATTGCTACACACATGCAAGATCCATCATGGTGATGCATAGCAACGAGAGGGGAGAGTGTGTCTACGTACGCTCGTAGACCGAAAGCGGAAGCGTTTTATCAACGCAGTTGATGTAGTCGTACACCTTCACAATCCGTCCCAATCAAGTACCAAACGTACGGCACCTCCACGTTCAACACATGTTTAGCTCGATGACGTCCTCGCCTTCTTGATCCAGCAAGACGGGCGAAGTACTAGATGAGTTCCGACACCAGGACGGCGTGATGATGGTGTTGGTGAAGAGCAATCTCTGCAGGGCTTCGCCTAAGCATGACGAAAATGATGAAGGAGGATAAACTAGAGGGGACGGGGTTGCCTCCACACGGCTTGGTGTTTCTTGATGTGTCTTGGGTGCTATCCCTACCCCTCTATTTATATGTTGAGCCTTGGGGTCGAAACTTGGAGTAAAAGCCTACACAAAGTCGGTTTCACCTGAAAGGCTAGAGTCTTTCTCGGACTCCAGGACCAGACGCCAGGGAACCCTGGCGTTTGGCCCCTGGACTCCGCAAAACTTCCTTTTGCTCTTTCCCAAAACCTTATGGGCTTTCCCCTTTGGCCCAAATAAAGTGTTCTCGTACCCAAACATTTTGGGAAACATCCGAGCCCCTTCCCGTGAATTCTGGAACCCTTCCGGAGACCAAACACTATTATCCCATATATCAATATTTATCTACGGACCATTCTAGAGTTTCCCATCATGTCCGTGATCTCATCTGGGACTCCGAACAACATTCGGTCAACAACATACATAACTCATATAATACTATATCGTCAACGAACATTAAGCGTGCAGACCCTATGGGTTTGAGAACTATGTAGACATGACCAAGACATCTCTCTAGTCAATAACCAATAGCGGAATCTGGATGCCCATATAGGCTCCTACATATTCTACAGAGATCTTTATCGGTCGACCAGCATAACAACATACATTGTTCCCTTTGTCATCGGTATGTTACTTTCCCGAGATTCGATCGTCGGTATCTTAATACCTAGTTCAATCTCATTACCGGCAAGTCTCTTTACTCGTTCCGTAATGCATCATCCTGCAACTAACTCATTAGTCACATTGCTTGCAAGGCTCATAGTGATGTGCATTAGCGAGAGGCCCAGAGATACCTCTCCGATAGACTGAGTGACAAATCCTAATCTTGATCTATGCGAACTCAACAAACACCGTCGGAGACACTAGTAGAGCATCTTTATAATCACCCAGTTATGTTGTGACATTTGATAGCACACAGGGTGTTCCTCCGGTATTCAGGAGTTGCATAATCTCATAGTCAGAGGAACATGTACAAGTCATGAAGAAAGCAGTAGCAATAAAACTGAATGATCATTATGCTAAGCTAACGGATGGGTCTTGTCCATCACATCATTCTCTAATGATGTGATCTCGTTCATCAAATGACAACACATGTCCATGGCTAGGAAGCCTAACGATCTTTCATTAACCAGCTAGTCAAGTAGAGGCATACTAGGGATACTTTGTTTGTCTATGTATTCACACATGTACTAAGTTTCCGGTTAATACAATTCTAGCATGAATAATAAACATTTATCATGATATAAGGAAATATAAATAACAACTTTATTATTGCCTATAGGGCATATTTCCTTCACAGGGGCACCCCTCCGAAGAAGCTGGAGCAAGGGGTCCTGAAGAAGAGCAGGTTGACGCTGATTCCCCGAGACGACGCCTTTGCTCGTCGCCAGCTCCCACAATTGCGAAGCCGGTCATGCGCCCACCTGCCCCGGAGGGCATGACGGCTCTCATGCCCACACAGCTCGCGGTTCTCCAGCTCCTGAATAGGCCGAGAGATTACGTCGCCACGGACCAGTAAGCGTGTCGTCTTGCCTTGGTTCCTTGATCTTGTCGTAGTGTCTTGATGCTTTCCTCTTATACGGCTAGGCCAATGCCGGTGGCGAAGAAGAAGGAGTCAGCCAGGACCACCGAGGTCCAGTAGCCTGCCGTGGCCGCGCCACCTCTTGCAGGGAAGGACGGGGCCGACCTGTGCGCCCCTGCAGCTGGGTCGTCCTCCCGAAGCTTGAAGGCCCATCCTTAGGAGGAGACGATCTCTGCAGCTAGGCTGGCTTCGGAGGCGCCCTTCCTCAGCTCTCCTGCTGAGGTTCTGAAGGCCTCAGAGCCCCCGGCCTTTTCTGCTGCTGCCACTTCACTGATCCTGGCACCGGGGCCGCCTCCTTCCCCGTCCTTCACGCCGCCGAACAGCGTCTCTTCTGCCGTGCTTGATGCTTTGGAGGAGGCTCTTTCCGCGTTGAACCAGCTTGGCCGCAACCTTCAGGGCGCCGACTGGTGCCTGGCGTCAGGGCGCCTGGAGCTAGTTTCAGGATGGCTTCGGGCTGACATGTCCGTCGGGGCGCCCTGGTGGCAAGCTGTGGCAGCCTCAGAAGAGGGCAAACAGGATGCCGGCCTAGCCGCACCCGCCCGTGATGTGGCGGTGAAGGATGCCGAGGCCATCGAGGAGCGCTGCCGAGTGGCGGAGGCCAAGCTGAAGAGCATCCGCGACAGTCAGGCAGCCGAGGCTTGTCAGCGCGAGGCGCGGGAGGAGGGGCTGAAGGCCCGGGAAGCTACAGTCACCGACAGTGACACCAAGTTGGAGGAAGTGGCGCAGGAGCAGGCCACAGAAAGCGACTGCTTGGATAAGTTGAGGGAGGAGGTGGATGCAGAGAAGGCCCAGCTGGATGTCAAGGTGAAACTCCTTGCCAAGAGGCGTGCCGCCTTCGATTCCCTTGAGAAGAGGTCCGACAAGGTACTGCGGGATCTCTACAGGAGGCGGTTGAAGGTGTCGCTGTTGACTATGGAGTAAGGCCCCGCTGAGCCGCTCCCCCAGCTTGTCATGGTGCTCGAGGACATTATTGTTGGGGTTGGCCCTATGGTGGAAGGGGAAGCCTGCATGCTCTCCACCTCTGCCGTGATGCACCTATTCATCCACCTCCATCTTCGTGACCCCAGCTTCGACCTTGGAGCGCTGATTGAGCCTATGGACCTGGAGCACTGCACCCTCACTGACGAAGCCATGAAGGACCAGGTGGAGGCCCTGCTAGAGAAGTTCCTCGCCATCGACCCCGCGGCCTCAGCTGATGGCACTGGCGATGGCGATGTTGTCGATGACGGGCACTTCTCGCAGGCGATGGCAGCGCCCAAGGCTGAAGAAGAAGCTCGATGATGGCCCTCCCCTCTATTTTAGCTCCTGCAACATGCCTTGTGCCTCGTGGAGGCATAAAAACTTATATACTTGGCACCTTTAAGATACAATATGTATTGTAATAATTTTCTAAGATTTGGCGATTTCCTCCCATTTGCCTTAATGTTCTCCGTCGGCAGGGCACGGCCCCATGCATACCTCAGCCATCATTGGGTCGTCCGGATCGCCAGGACGCGACCAAGGGTGAGGGGCTACGTGACTAGTTAGGCTCCTGAGTCACGATGCTCAGGAGTCCCCCTTGACGTACGAACGGCCCTAGGGAAGGAGATGCGAGCGTAGGCTTTAGTGTTCTGCGTCGGCAGGGACTGGCCCCGCGCATACCTCAGCTGCCGTTGGGGCGTCCGGATCGCCAGGACAAGACTGAGGTGTGAGGGGCTACGTGACCAGTTAGGCTCCTGAGTTGCGATGCTCAGGAGACCCCCTTGACGTACGAACAGCTCTCCGTACCTTCCGTCGCCGAGGTGCGCGCGAAGACTAGGTCCGAGGGACCTGACAGGGCGGCGTACGCTAGGTGTGACCTGAGCATAGCCCCCTCACGCGATTCTCCTGAAGGGAAAGCGTTGCGGTGAGGCTGAACGCTCAGCCTAGTGGCTCCCTGAGATTATTGCGGCCCTGGGGCCGCCCTTAGTTGTTTATCACCAGCACGAAGCATGGCGCTTCCGCACTTGCACGGGCATAGCCTCTCCTCGACCGTGTCGACTGCCAGCATGGAGCATGGTGCTTCCACTGGTCTGTGGGAGGGGGCTCCCTCTGGGTGGAGCCCCCGGGGCATGTACAGCCCCACGCTGACACGTGGCTTGCACGGCAGGGCTAGAGGATGTGTGTATGGGCAGTCATGAGCTAGCGTGGGACTCGTGAGGCCCTACCTCAAGGTGGGTTGTGCCTGAATTTGATCTCTGAACACTTGTGGTAAACCTGCAAAATGGTTAGGCAACCTGCACCGATTGAATCTCCTGAGGTTATCGCATGAGAAAGCCGAACACCAATGACCCCAGGAGGTGACATGAGCGGGACCGAACCGCGAAATAGAGCTTAGTCGGTGGGTGTGTCGACGCCGCAGGGACGGACCCGAGCATAGACGCCGTGCCCAGACATATCATGCGAAGGTCATGAAGATAAACAGCTGGCGCACGCTCCCGTGGTGATGAGGCACCGAGTTGTGCACCCTAGCTTATCCGCCCGCGATTAGCTGATGCAAGGGCAAGGCACCAAGGACAATGGGAGGTGACGAACACGGGAGCTGGCCCGTGAGCTAGAGATCAGCCTCTTGGGTTTAGCGACGCTGCAGGGACGGACCCGAGCATAGACACCGTGCCTGCCCTTAATCATGAGGCAGTTGTGGGTGGGCCTGCAAGGGCGTATAATGATCATGGCAATGAAGTGCCAGACAGGCGGACGATAATCAAGTAATAACTCCTAGAAGGAGGTAAACCATTTCTAAGTATATGCAAAGAACGATACATGCCACAGGGACAGACCCACGCGGCCTGGAGATGATGCAACCCGAGGGGCGCTCCCAGTTTGAACGACTAGAAGATGCAAAAAGGATACATGCCACAGGGACAGGTCCATGCGACCTGGGATAATGCAGCCTGTGGGGCGCCCCCAACTGAATAAACTAGAAAATGTCACCTCGCATCGTTGCTGAAGAGGTAAGATGCGTGCTGAAGAAGTCGTTCCTGACGAGACTCCTAGGTCCTAAGCCTCGGGGGCTCCGGAGGCCCAGGGGACTCGCGAAGAACCGTTGCCATCTCCGCCAGGACCACATGGTGCCTGGTCTCCTGAGCCGCCATGACACTCCGCGGGTGGCCTTGGAATGCAACCGCTGCGTTCGGCAAGCCTAAAGGCATGCGAACGTAGCTTTGAGGGGGGCTCACACCAGCCGATATGGGACACCCAGTAGAGCCCCAGAGAGGCGACCCTGTTGAGTCCTATGATGTTGACGCAGATGCATAGCTCACAGACCTCGCCGAGACAAGGAGCCGCGCCGGTTGGCGGGCATCGATCATCGCGCATGGCTGTTGCCTCTTGAAGCTCCTCGGTTGCCTTGGTGATGAACTCCTGAGCACCTGGCATCCTGAGCCTTGTGCCCTTGTGGGGGAAACACGTGCTGAGGCACGCCTCCATGTGGTGCCCGAGCGCCTCCCTCGTGACATTGGCTAAGTCAGAGGCCCTCCAAAACAGAGCCATCGAGCCCAGCCTATGGGGGCACTGAGTGCGCTTTCCTAGGCGAGGGAGGGAGGCGCCCCATCCATGGGCACAAGTCCTGAGGTGGGGCCGCCGGACGCCCTGCTCCGCTGAGGTTCCTGGTGGGGCTGCTGCTTCTTCTTCTTGGGGATTAGAGCTTCGGGAGGGTAGATGGCGCCTTCGTTTTGGGGTTGTTGACAGCTGCAGCCTAGAAGGTGCGCTCGAGGGAGCACACTGCGTCCTTCTCCTCGCAAGCGACTGAGATGACGTCGCAGCTCATGGCATCTTGAGGACATTGTAACCATGATAAGTCACTGCCATGAACTTGGCCAGGGCCGGGTACCCGAGAATGGAATTGTATGGAAGACGGGTGTGAGCGACATCGAAGTTGATGAGCTTTGGACGGTAGTTGTCGCGCTGGCCGAAGGTGACAGGGAGGCAGATCTTCCCTATCGGGGTGGTGGAGCCATCTGTCACTCCTGAGAATGGTCTTCTTGGCTGCAGCTGGTCATAGGGCACCTGGAGTCGGTCGAACGTTTTGATAGACAGAACATTGAGCCGTGCACCACCGTCGATGAGGGTTTAGGTGACGAGGACGTTGCTGATGATGGGTAAGCAGAGCATCGGGAGGGCGCCGACAGTTGCCACGCACTTGAGCTTGTCGGACGAGCTGAAGGTGATGGTGCATAGGGACCACCTGAGCGGACGTGTAACCTTGAGCTTGGGAAGGGCTGCATTCACCTCGCGGGCGAACTGCTTGAAGATGCAATGAGAGGCTGGGGCCTGAGCACCGCACAAGATGCAGGCTATGGCACGAGGTTCCTAGAAGCCCCCAGCCCCCTCGTCCTGGTGGTGGCCGTCGTTCCATCTTGGCGCTAGTGGAAGCGAAGGGAGGCTAGCATTATCTTGAGGACGATCCTCATTAGGATGATCCCTCCAGGCGCCCTCACGAGGTTGGGCATGACAGTGCTCCTCACGAGGCTGGTCGCGCCACTCCTGGCGGGGGCCGCGGTCGTCCCAGTGTCCTTCACCTCGGCCTCCTCCACAGTCGTAGCCTCGATCGCTGCACTCGAGGCAATGATGAGGCGCCTGTCGTGGATGGCCCGGAGCTCCGGATAATCATTGGTGTTGTGGCTTTGCATGTTGTGGAAGATGCAGAACAGACGACTGCCCTTGGATGACTCCGGGTGGTCGTAGTCGTGCTTCATCTCAGGTTCAACCGCGAGCACGGCCGCCCCCTTGCACTTCACATCCTTGCCCTGGGATTTCTTTTCCTCCGGGTCGGTCCCTAGGAGCTCGAGGAGGGAGAGGTGTCCTTCCTCAGCTCTCGCGCACTTGGTTGCCATGTTGAACATCTCCAGAGCCGTGCACTGGTCCTCATGTATGGCGAGCTCCTCCTTCATCTTGACGTCGCGGACACGATCAGTGAATGCGGAGATGATGGCCTTGTCCGACACCTTGGGGATCTTGAGATGAACGCTGTTGAAGCGCTAGATGTCCTTCTGCAGGGTCTCCCCTGGCTGCTGCTTGATGCGCCAGAGGTCACCCGCGGCAGGTGGGCGGTCGTGAGTGCCCTGGAAGTTGGCGACGAAATGCTCGCACATCTCGCTCCAGGAGGAGATCGACCCCACAGGCAGGTTCAGGAGCCAAGAGCATGCCCCATCCTTGAGGGCCATGGGGAACCAGTTCGCCATAACCATCTCGTCACCGTTGGCTGCCTCGATGCGCAGCTCGTAGAGCTGCAAGAACTCAGCAGGGTCGGGGGTGCCATCGTAGTGTGGAGGCTGGTCGGGCTTGAACTTCCCAGGCTAGACGATGCTGTGTAGCTCTAGAGTGAAGGCGCGGCAGCCCGCGGTGGTCACGGGTGCTTGCCTTGAGAGTGGGGCATGATCTTGGGGCTCGCATGCCACCACGGTAGGTGGCTCGTGGTACTGACGTGGCAGTGCTGGGAGCCCCCAGTGGCGCTGATGAGCTCGGCGATGCGGTCCGGCCAATCTTCATAGAGGTCATTAACAGGGCGATACCACAGGAGCTCGCGCGCCATGAGCAACGCGGCCTGCACGTGTGCTGGGCCGTGTCGAGCATGTGACGACGAACCAGTTGGGGTCAGCGACGAAGGTGGTGGTGCGCCCATCACGCCGCACCAAGGGGTGCAACGACGAAGCTTGCTGTTCGTGCCCCGCCGGGCCAGTGGAGGCTTTGGTGGCGGCCAACTGGGAACGACGGGGAGGCCCCCCAGTAGGCGCCGTTTGGGCGACACGAGTGGCGGGGGCGGCGCGATGCTCAGCACGGGCTCGACGGGCGGCTGCCATGGAAGCGATGGAGCAGTGGCGAATCGGTCGGCGGAAGAGAGGCTCCGATGCACCCCTACCTGGTGCGCCAAATGTCGGATTCAGGGTTCCATAGACCCTTGAGAGGTTCGAACACTGGGGTGTGTGCGAAGAACTCGTCCTCCCCAACCCGCCTGCCCGCTGATCCTATGGCCTAGCTCAACAAACCCAACAGACAAGAGATGTAGCAGTTTACCCAGGTTCGGGCCACGTTGTGCTGTAAAACCCTACCCCTGCTTTGTGGTGGATTGGCCTCGAGGGGCTGAGGATGAACTAGTACAGTGGAGAACAACCTCGGGAGGAGAGGTGTTCTTGTGCTCAATGAGCTGGTGGTGGGAGGATGATCTGAATGGTCCACCTATGGTGGTGGCTAGGTCCTACTTATAGTGGCCTTGGTCCTCTTCCCAAATGTAAGGCAGGAAGGGATCCCACAATGGCCAAATTCAAAGGGAGACAAAAAGTACATGCTATCTTGACAAAGGTAGTCTTTGCCTGCAAAGCTCCTGGTCGTGAAGCCGCGGTGGGCTCCGCGATGACCTCCGTCTTGCCATCCCGACGGTCCTGGTCTTATTGCACCAGAATGGAAACCTTTAGCTGATCCCTCGGGACTTCCGCGCCTGCCCTCGCCTCCTTAGCACCAAAGAGGAAACTGGTACACTGCACCTGCTGGCGCCCGCCTGGGCTTGGTCGTCATGGCTCATGTCATATGAACCTCGCGAGGTGCACCTTGCATTGATATCTCCGCTCCTCGGGAGCTATCCCAGGGAGGCCGCCCCCAGGGAGGTCTTGGTGTTGCCCGCATCGCGACGCTTGGCCCCTCGTGAGGGTCTTGGGTTGTCGATGCTGAAGCTGGGCTGTACCGGGCCGCTGATAGAGCCACGTCATGGGCTGCAGGTAGGCAAGTCTCGGAACCCCCGTTCGTAGAACACCGACGACACAAGGTCTGCGCCTCGCTTTGTACAAAGGTTTACATGCACACCGGCAAGGCTTGTACAAAAGGTGGTTGCCGGGGCTGAGCCCGGCAGCCGCGCCTTACGGGTAAAACTTGCGAAGATGCTCAATATTCCATGAGTTTTGCACCTTAGTGCCATCTTCGGTCTCCAGACGGACTGCGCTAGGTCTGATGACTTGTACTACCTGGTAAGGTCCTTCCCACTTTGGCGTCAGCTTGTTGGAACCCTTGGCAGATTGAACACGCCTAAGGACAAGGTTGCCTTCCTCAAGGCTCCTAGCATGAATCCTGCAACTATGATAGCAGCGCAGGGCTTGCTGGTAGCGCGCAGCACACAAAGTGGCCCGGACACGATCTTCCTCGAGGAGCACGACATCGTCATGTCGAAGCTGCTCTTGCTCTACTTCATCGTAGGCAAGTACTCGAGGTGACCCGTATATGAGTAACATGGGGAGCACTGCTTCTGCCCCATACACTTGGGAGAAGGGAGTCTGGCCGGTTTCTCGATTTTGTGTCGTACGGAGGGACCAAAGAACCACCGGCAGCTCATCAATCCAGCGTCTGCCGCACTTCTGCAACTTATCAAAAGTTCTCGTCTTGAGCCCATGCAACACTTCAGCATTCATCCTCTCAGGTTGCCCATTGCTTCGGGTGTGAGCAATAGAGGAGAAAGAGACCTTGCCCCCAAGGTTCTGGATGTAATGCCTGAAGGTGCGGCTCGTGAATTGGGTGCCATTATCGGTGATCACTCTGGCAGGTACTCCAAAACGGCACACCAATCCTTTCAAGAACTTGATAGCTAACTGTGCGGTCACCTACCTCACACTTCCGGCCATTTGTAAACTTATTGATTGCAATATACAAGAATTCAAAGCCCCCGGAAGCACGGGGGAAGGAGCCCAAGATATCGAGCCCCCAGACCAAAAATGGCCGGGATAAAGGGATCATCTATAGATCTTGACACT
Source organism: Triticum dicoccoides (assembly GCF_002162155.2). Classification (NCBI taxonomy): domain Eukaryota; kingdom Viridiplantae; phylum Streptophyta; class Magnoliopsida; order Poales; family Poaceae; genus Triticum; species Triticum dicoccoides. The sequence continues at coordinate 221,372,221 of NC_041386.1, read as the reverse complement.
ACAAAAAGTACACTTCCGTGATGATACGTGTTTGTCACAATAGGTCACGTTTTCTGTCATGTATGTACATACATGACGATTTTATGACAGAATCAAGATAGTCATACCTGTGTTATCGTAGAAGTGTTCCATGACAATACCAAAATTATCATCACGGAAGTGTTCACTTCCATGACGATAAATGACGCGTCATGGAAGTTCTTTCATCAAGGGTAACCAACACATGGCATCCACCATAACGGGTCGCCGTTAAGCTATCGGGTCTGGTTTTGGATCCGATAACCTATTAACAACCCGGACGAATGGGGATCTTCCATATGTAAAATTCTCATTGGCCGAAGGAAACACGTGTTAGCTTGTCATTGGGCCAGATAGGCACCTATGATATGTCGACACATGTGATAGCCCAACACTAGCCCATTTAGCTTACAAAGGCCGGTCCGTTTGACTTGGTCAAAAGTTAGCGGGCCGGCCCATGAAAAGCGTGTTAACGGTCTGTTCACACATAGCCCATTTTACTGCCCGATAATTCATGGCCCGTTAGGGCCTTCCCAAAATCGGCCCAACAACGTCATGTGGGCCATCGAATATAACACAAGCCCATTTTACTTTTGGCCCATGTATGGCCCATGACGTCTATTAGCCCATATGAGGCCTTTCGTATCTTTAGGCCTTTTAGTGGCCCACGGTGACTCTGGCCCATAATGAATAGTATATTTCTTTGTACCCATTAACGGCCCATGATTCACATGGGCCATTTTCCAGCCTGTGTTAGCTTTCGGCCTACTGACAGCCCATACGTTCTTGGGCTCCTTTTCGGCCCTCGATTACTTCCGGCCCGTTACTAGCATGTTCCCCTAATGGGCCAAATTAGGCCCGTGGTTAGAATCGGCCCGTTTGTGGCATGTTAACCTGTTGCGCTGTTTCTAGCCCGTCCTATATTTTGGCCCATTAACGACCCATTATGCATGTGATAGAATTAAGCCTCGTTGTCTTCCGACCTGTTAACGTCCCATCACTGTGCTAGCTTGATACCAATTATGCCCGTTTATGGCTCGTGTGGACCCATTTATCCAACGGCGCGAGGCTCACCAATTCTACGGCCCGTTGGAGGCCCATTTATTAGAAGGCCCGTAGGAGGCCCATGGACCCTACGGCCTGTAGTAGGGTCAAGGTTACCACGGTCCGTATTTGGCCCATGGTTGTTGCAGCCACTAGCAAACTAGGGAAAAAGAAGAATAGAAAAGAAATAAGCCTGAAACTAACGCTAGGCTATTAAGGCGATTGCAAAGATTACATCCACTTGGCATCAAAGTTCGCCACCAGTGCAAATATAGGGAACACCCTACACTATAAAAAATGGCTTGCTGTTTTCTTCAGCCGGTGGTTGCATGTTAAGAACAAATTTTGTATCACAACAAAACAAATTACAACCATAAAACAAAAGGAAGGTCGGCATAAAAGTTAACAGTCCAGCAGATAAATGCACCACCAGAAGTTCAGAAGCTCGTTTCATTTGACCTGACTATTATGTTTTCATGTTGTACTATCCTATGGAGCACCATAACCTTCGCCTTCATTTCTCCTAGGCTCCTGAATAACATAGCAAATGTCTGATAGTCTGGTTTCAAAACTATGCATATCTTGACGACATCGAACAATGGCTCTCCTTATTTCACAAAGCTTCTCTGTTAGGGAATGGACTTGTGTCTGGAGCCTATATATAACACTGTTTTGAGCTTGCATATCTTGACCATGAGGTAGGTTCAATGAGATTGCCTTAACAACCAACCCAGTATTACACAGGAACATGCTTTTGGTAGTGTTAGTGGACAAGTACTGACCCACTGCAGCAAGAGGTGACATTGCGGTTATAGTTGCCTCGTCACCTTCAGAAGGAGGCGGTTCCACAATTTTTTCCATAGCTTGCTAAAAAGTTGAGTTTTTACATTAGTAGTATGTTGGTGCAACAAACCCTGGGTCCGTTGCCCAGACTGTGCATAGGCATAAGAACAAGATTGAAGCACTAGCTTAAGTCAGAGATTGAGGGACCAAGAGATTTGAAGAACCAACATACAGCTCAGAGGAACCAAGATCTAGGTAGAGGAGCAATATATCGGCAAGAGAAGGGCCTCCCTTGTCGAGCAGGTGAGCCCGACAAGGGGCGAGGCCACCACTAGAAGTAGGCACCTCAGCAAGGTCTGTCGGGGCTCATGGGGGCAGAACCACCCCACCAACCACTCAAACACGACCCATGTTGTCAATCACTGCGGTGTCAAGCCGCGGGGTGATTAAGTGGCAGCCATTCACCACATGTGTGACGCCCCGAGACTGATGCGCTAGGTGTCTTCCAGTTATTCACCGATGTTGCCATGTCATTTGCTTGTGTGTTGCATTTCATCATGTCATCATGTGAATTGCATCATCATGTTTTTGAAAATTGCATTCGTCCGGGTCTCGTAGTTCTCTCCGTTGTCCATTCTGATCCCATACACACTTGCACGCACCCGCGGCACGTCCAAAATATTATTTTATAAGTGGCCATAAAATCTTTTCGGAATGGGTTGAGAGTTAGCGTGCGGTGTTGTTATGTTGTTAGTAGGTTGCCTGACAAGTTTCATCGCATTCGGAGTCCGTTTGACGCCCCAACGGTTAACTATAGCGCCAATAGTAGCCGGTCTATCGTCGGACATTTTTGGCCTCCGGAAACGGTTGCCAGGCTGCCTTCTTTCCTCTCCTCTCAGCCCAAGCCCCTCTACACACTCCATCAAGCCCACCTACCTATTCCCTCCGCTCCAGACCATCCGATGGCGATCGAACGGCTCCGAAACGGAGCAAAACCCCCAACCCTAGCTCCTTCTGCGATATATGGACACCCCCTAGTCCATTTTTGGCCTTCTTCCACCCTCCTCCTCATTTTCCACGCAGCCCCAGCCTCCACCTACCACTTGTCGCCGCCAGATCCGCTCCCCTGCCGCCACTTGGCCTCCTCCAGCACCGCCACCTCGCCGTCGCCACGTGGCGCCAGCCCAGTGGGCAGCGCCGCCGCCCCGCCCAACCAGACGAAGCCACGTCGCGCGTGCCTCCCCCACTTCGCTGCAGCCCTGGAGACCCATCGCGGGCCCGCCCGGGCCCGAGCTGCCCATCACCGTCGCCCGCAGGCGCCCGCGAGAGCCCGAGCCAGGGGCCCGAAACCAAGCGCCCAAGATCCTCCAAAGTGCCGCTGGTGGCTGTCATCCGCGCCGGAGTCCACTAGCACCCACTACCCTGTATCCTCCCGCATTTATGACCCCTGCACCACCATCCATCGCCGCCCCGCCGTCCCCTGCATCCGCATCCCGCCAGAGCTGCTGCACCAAGGCCTCATCGCTGGAACCTCACCGGCGTCTCCTTCCGACCCAGATCCGGTGCCCCACCGCCGTCGATGCACAGCCCCGCAGTCGCCGGAAATGGACACTCCCGCCTCGCCTCCTTCCAGATCTAGAAAATCCGTGGCCGGATCTGGCTTCCACAGCCGCCGCCCGCCATCGAAGTTCGTCGGCTTCGTCCTGCCTCATCCTCGTCAGGAGGTCGGGGACGAGTCCCTCCCATCGTGGGCCTTGTAGGCAGAACCGGCCCAACTTCCCCCCGCGGCCTGCTGCGGCCCAGCCTCTCCTCCAGCTAGGCTTGGCCCAAAGTGAGCAGCTCCGAGCACCTCTAGATTTAGCCCGTTGTTTCTTTTTCCTGATGCTGTGATTTTCGCAATTAACCAGAGACTGTAGTTTTTACAAAAAAGTCCCTAGAGTTCATACATTTAATAACTCATTAACCGTGCATCATATTAAATTGTTTTATATATGTAAAATGCTTAGAATTTTGTGTAGGTTCATAATATGCCACTTTCATCTATGTTTAAAATGTTTAAAATGCTGCTTGTTTAAATTTGCTCAAATAACATGCTAAAATGATTTAATTCATAACTAAATAACCGTAGCTCCGAATTTAATAAACTTTATATGTAAATGGGGTAGAAAATGCATAGGTTAACATGGTGGCAGTACTTTGCATGTTTAACAACTCTAAAATTGTGTATAGGGCAGAACAGTACCAAACCCATAATTTGAAAATGAGGATTTACCGGAATTGTTGTTTGTTGTTCTGGCCTCATTTAAACTTGTCCAGATAGGTAGTTTTCATATGCTTCACCTCTTGCCATGCTTAGCAACATTTAATATTGTTGGGTACATAAACAAGAGTGAATTAAATAAGTCATGTGGTGTTTCCTCAATATGCAACTCGTTGCATATTGAGCTCCACTTAACTTGTAGTTTTTCTTGTGCACTTTGCCATGCCATGCCTCATTAAACCGGACATCCATCATACTTGGTTGTGCATCATGCCATGTTTACGTGATGGTTTTTTACTATGTTGTTTGCTTCTTTCCGGGTTGCTTCTCTCGTTAGCTTCGCTTTTGTTTCGGAGTTGTGAGGATCCGTTTGACAACGCCCGCTTGTCTTCTTCATGGACTCGTTCTTCTTCCTTGCGGGATCTCAGGCAAGATGACCATACCCTCGAAATCACTGCTATCTTTGCTTACTAGTTGTTCGTTTTATCGCTATGTCGCGCTACCTACCACTTGTTATATCGTGCCTCCCATATTGCCATGTCAAGTCTCTAACCCACCTTTCCCAGAAAACTGTTGTTTGGCGATGTTACCGCTTTTGCTTAGCCCCTCTTATAGCGTTGCTAGTTGAAGGTGAAGTTGAAGCTGGTTCCATGTTGGAACATGGATATGTTGGGATATCACAATATATCTTATTTAATTAATGCATCTATATACTTGGTAAAGGGTGGAAGGCTCAACCTTATGCCTGGTGTTTTGTTCCACTCTTGCCGCCCTAGTTTCCGTCATACCGGTGTTATGTTCCTTGATTTTGTGTTCCTTACATGGTTAGGTGTTATGGGAACCCCTTGACAGCTCACTTTGAATGAAACTCCTCCAGCAAGGCCCAACCTTGGTTTTACATTCACCTAACAACCTATTACCCTTCCCTTGGGTCGGCCAACCCGAGGGTCATCTTATTTTAACCCCCACGGGCCAGTGCTTCTCTAAGTGTTGGTCCGAACCGGGCAGCCTGCGTGGCCACCTCGAGGCAACTTGAGGGCTGGTTTTACTCATAGCTTGACCTATTCGATGTGTCCTCAGAACGAGATACGTGCGACTCCTATCAGGATTGTCGACACATGGGGCGGCTTAGCTGGTATTATTTTACCATTGTCGAAATGTCTTGTAACCAGGACTCCGAGACTGATTGGGTCTTCCCGGGAGAAGGAATATCCTTCATTGACCGTGACAGCTTGTGATGGGCTAAGTTGGGACACCCCTGCAGGGTTTGAACTTTCGAAAGCCGTGCCCGCGGTTATGTGGCAGATGGGAATTTTTTAATGTCCGGTTGTAGATAACTTGGCACTTAACTTAATTAAAATGCATCAACCGCATGTGTAGCCTTGATGGTCTCTTTCCGGCGGAGGCCGGGAAGTCAACATGGTTCTTGTGTTATGGTTGTGTGGTAGTGGTTTTAGGATCACTTCTTGATCACTTCTAGCTTCACGACTGCTGCGTTGCTTCTCTTCTTGCTCTTATTTGCGTATGTTAGCCACCATATTTGCTTAGTGCTTGCTGCAGCTCCACCTCATTACCCTATCCTACCCATAAGCTTAAATATTCTTGATCTCTCAGGTGTGAGATTGCTGAGTCCTTGTGACTCACAGATACTTCCAAACAGTTGCAGGTGCCGATGATACCAGTGCAGGTGAAGCAACACAGCTTAAGTGGGAGCTCGATGAAGATCTTGTTCGTTGTTTTGTGTCTTTTTTGGTTGTTCAGTAGCGGAGCCCAGTTGGGATGATCGGGGATCTAGCATTTGGGGTTTTCTTCTTTTATTTTGGTTCCCTAGTCAGACCTTTGATTGTACTTTGGATGATGTATGAGTTATTTATGTATTGTGTGATGTGGTGATTGTAAGCCAACTCTTTATCCCTTTCTTATTCAGTACATGGATGTGTGAAGATTACCTCTCTTACGACAAGCCTACCATGTGGCTATGCCTCTAAGTCGTGCCTCGACATGTGGGAGATATAGCCGCATTGTGGGTGTTACAAGTTGGTAATCAAAGCCATCCCCGACTTATGAGCCCCCTGCTTGATCGAATCGCTGACGTTGTTGAGTCTAGAACAAAATGTTTTGAGTCTTAGAGTTATATATATGGAGAGTAAGATTCTTTTTACTCCTCAGTCCCTTCATCGCTCTTGTGATGCCTCCTGACGTAGAAATTTTGACTCTTCTCTCCTCAAATTTCATGAAAAAAAATTTAGGATCATGCGGGTATCTTGGAATCGTTCCGATAGTCTTGTGACGAGAACATTGTTCTTGGTGCCTCCTGACATTTAGGGGTTGTGGCAGCATCCCGGGGAGTTGAGCTCCGAGGTGTTGTCGTCGCAATTTTATCGTGGCAGTTCTATAATACCTGAGTTTGCCGACATCAAAAATCTCTTTTATGCAGTTGTTTGTTGGTGAGATAACCTCGATGCCACCCAATACTGGGGTGGGAGTTTGGGAGTATTGCCATAACTCGTATAACAGATGCTTTTCGAAGGTTGAGGTACACGATTTCCAAAGGTTTCTTGGTTATGTGCTGAAGGATGGATACAACTGGATGTAGGTATTGTTAGTTTGGGTGAGATATTATGCTTCCCCTGTATCCCCAACACCTCATTGCATAACGAGAAAGTTTCAGGAGTTTATAAGTGGGAATTCAAGTACATCCTAGAATAATCTTTCCAACAGACACATGATACGATATGGGGTCTATCATATGTTTGTTCCGGCTTATTCTGCAAGCCAATCCTTTGTTTTGTTTTCAGTTGTGGTATTCGAGTTGCTTCAAAGTCAAGTGTTCATTCCATACCTTCCTTAAGAGGTGTCCACATATTTCTATGTGGATGCTAATCCTTCTTGCTTATCGAGATTGTCATGCCAATTCTTTTTCCAACCGATGTGCTTCTCTTCTAGTGGATCCGATCATTTTTAACATCCGCAAGATCAACTCTAAGTTTTCTGAACGGTGTTTGTTTCATCCATCCCCAAGTTTCCTTTCTTTTCCCGCCCTCCCACCCTTTATTTTTCAAGGACTCAGAGATATTCAAATAAACTATCCATTTTATTCACACGAAGTCTCTTCATTCTTTTCCTTCAATGTTCTTATCCGGTGATTCTCAGGAAGATACTGAGGAAGCTTCGAGTCTATAATTCTTCATTCTTTTTCTTCTCCGGTGGATTCAATTCAAGCTTTGTTGATCATATTCCTTTCCTCATTTTAAATGTTTTCTCATGCCGGTGCACTTCTTAATCATCCACCTCTTTCTATTCATGTTTATCTGGAGTGCTGAAGACATCCCAGAAGATTGAAGTTTATATTTGTAATCCTTTCAAGCTATTTTGAGGTGTTACCTTATTCAAGCCATTTAACTCAATCGGTGCAATCTCTCTTTTAAAATCGTTCAATGGAGTATCTCTTGAGTGGTCCCTAACCCACATGTCTTCTCCCAGGATCTTACCTAACTCTTCTAATTTTTCTGGAGTTATTCTCAAATTCATTTCAAAGTTTGAAGTAAGAATGATTTGTCATCAGTCAAATGTCTTTCTCCAAGATCTTTGAAATTGTTTTCAGCGTCGGTTCAACGTTTCTAATATTCATCCCGGAGTATCTCAACAATTCATGGTGGTGTTTCTCGTCGTCATTCTCTGCATTTGAAGACTGAAGAAGAGTTTCTCTTCAATCTTATCCGTTCTTTCGAAGATTCGTTGTTCTAGCTTCATGATATCATGTCATAATTTTATTCGATTGTGCGAATTCTTTTCACCCATCCGGAGAAATTCAAGACTCTTTTCAGTTCGATTCTCCAGAGCCCATCATCTCAGAGTTATTCATTCCAGCTTTCAGCTCTCATTCTCCAAATCTTACTGGTGCATCATTAAAGTATTCCCTAATCAACTCGGGATCTCTTCATTCACCTGTATCTAAATCCCCTCAAGTATCTTCATTCATTCTTCGTATTCTTCCCGGTGAATTGTGCCTTTGCTACTTTCATTTTCAATTCTTATGGTGGTTTGTTCAAGATTCTCTTCCATGGTTATCATATTAATTCATTCGTTGTTTCCATCCTACCGGCGGTTCATTGAAGATTTTCCCAAGTTTGCGCCATATCTATCTGAATCCGTTCTAAGAGAATAAGTAGCATGCCAAATCCGCTGCTTGTCATCAATTTAATTGGTGAAGAATACGCATAATGTAATTATTATTATTGTTTCATCCAGGTGTTCTAGCTTCTTCTTTCCAGAGTTGTTCATCATGTCACATTCTCAGTTCGAGATCCTTCATCTTTTCTTTCTAGAGTTTGAAGTTTTCTCGGTTATATCATCACACATATCCATCTAAATCATTGCAAGGCTTCAATCTTATTCTTTTCATCCTTCACTTCTTTTTGATCATTCTTTTATTACCAGAGTTCTTCATGGAGGCTCAACATGGTGGTTCATCAAGGATTCTTTTCATTCTTCAATTGTTCTTCAAGATCTCTCTCGAAGTTAAGATCCGCCGAGCTATACTCTAAATTAAACACGGTGCTCAACACATGTCTTGTGCTGAGGAGTTCAAGCACTCTTCATCTTGCATTCCGAAGTGCAATTCTTTCATATTTCATCTTTTGAGGTGGTGTTATGTCATTGTTGATAATTCCCCTTCATGTTTCATGATTCACAAGTTTTAAGAGTGACATATCTAAATCCATCATTTTCTCTTCGCTCAATACATCTTTTCAACCAATCAATCTCTTCATTGGAGTTATCTTGGGCTATATCTCACCTAAAGCTTTCCCTGAGAATTTTTGCTATTATGGTGCTCATAATTGACCCAAGTTCTTCATTTATCCTCTCGGTGAAATAAGCTTCTCGTCTCCTTGTTGATATAAATCCAATCTATTGTTTCTGCAGTGGCAGAATTTCGCCTCAATTTTGAGAAGTTTTCCATAAGCCCACTACAAGCTTATTTGTTTCATTGTTGGTTTTCCAACAAATCCGTTATAATTTTTCCTGGAAGGGTGTTTTCCAAGCTCATTTGTGGCAGAAGTTGTCATTTTCTTCTCAATTCTTTCCTTGCCAACGATTGAACTTCTATTCTTTCGTTCCGAAGGCATAGTGATGTTGCTCTCTTCATCCATCATCCCATTTTTTTGCCAAAGATCATGTACTTTCTCTTTGCTTATCCAGTCAACCGGAGTGTCATGTCCTTCATTCAAGTTCTCTCATCTTATCAAGTTTTTCCTCCCTTCTCAACCGGAGTGCCGTTTGAAATCTTTCTTACCCCTTGTGCCATTCTTTCTGTAGTTCCGGAGACAGTGTGTTGTTGATTTAATCAAGTATCTTCTCATCTTGTAAAGTTCATATTCAATTCCTTTCATTTACAGTCGGAGTGCTGTCCAAATTATATCATTCTTTTTCCTTCTCTATCTTGTTTTAACCGGAGTGTTGTGGCTATCATTCCTCTTCTAACAGGACTCTCATCCAAGTGCTTTCATTTTGCGAAGCTCATATTCTTTACCTTCCTTTTCCAACCGGAGTGTTGTCGTAATTGATCCTTATCGTTCCTTGTACATCTCGTTTGTACCAGAGTGCTTGAATGTACTTCTTGTCCATTGCAACCCTTTTTCTTATGCCTTTCAACCTACAAGGTTCTAGTAATGTTCCCTGTTTCTCTTTTCTAACGGAGTGTTTTCAACTTCGTTCATCTCTGTTGTATTCTTTCTTTCAAGTTTTCAACCTCTCAAGGTTCTTTGGTTTCACTCATTTGTCAAAGAAGCAACTTAGTTTTACCTCTTCCCTTTCCTCTTCCGTTTCCCCCGGTGCCATCCTAGATCTCGGGACGAGATCTCTTGTAGTGGTGGAGTGTTGTGACGCCCCGAGACCGATGCGCCAGGTGTCTTCCAGTTATTCGCCGATGTTGCCATGTCATTTGCTTGCATGTTGCATTTCATCATGTCATCATGTGCATTGCATCATCAGGTTTTTGAAACTTGCATTCGTCTGGGTCTCCCAGTTCTCTCCGTTGTCCGTTCTAAGCCCACACACACTTGCACGCGCCCGCGGCATGTTCGAAATATTATAAGTGGCTGGGAAATGTTTTTAGAATGGGTTGACAGTTGGCGTGCGGTCATCTCAGCCCAAGCCCCTCTCATCTCATCTCAGCCCAAGCCCCTCTACACAGTCCATCTAGCGCACCTACATACCCCCTCCGCTCCGGACCGTCCGATGGCGATCGAACGGCTCCAAAACTGAGCAAAAACCCCATCCCTAGCTCCTTCTACTATATATGGACACCCCCTAGTCCATTTTTGGCCTTCTTCCACCCCCTCCTCATTTTCCGCGCAGCCCCAGCCTCCACCCGCCACTTGTCACCACCAGATCCGCTCCGCCGCTGCCCCTTAGCCTCCTCTAGCGCCGCCACCTCGCCGTCGCCATGTGGCGCCATCCCAGTGGGCACCGCCGCCGCCCCGCTCAAACCAGACGAAGCCACGTCGCGCCTGCCTCCCCCACTTCACCGCGGCCAGGGAGACCCATCGCGGACCCGCCCGAGCCCGATCCGCCCACCGCCATCGCCCGCAGGCACCCGCGAGCGCCAGAGCCAGGGGCCCGTCCCGAGCGCCGCTGGTGGCCGTCATCCGCGCGGGAGTCCACTAGCGCCCGCGACCCAGCATCCTCCCGCATTTACGACCCCTGCACCGCGATCCGTCACCACCCCGCCGTCCCCTGCATCCACATCCCGCCGGAGCTGCTACGCCAAGGCCTCGTCGCTGGAACCTCGTCGGCCTCTCCTTCTGACCTAGATCCGACGCCCCACTACCGTCGATGCCCGGCCCCACAGTCGCCAGAAATGGACACTCCCGCCTCGCCTCCTTCCGGATTCGGCAAGTCTGCGGCCGTATCTGGCTTCCACAGCCACCGCTCATCGTCGAAGTTCGTCGGCTTCGTCCTGCCTCGTCCTCATCAGGAGGTCAGGGACGAGTCCCTCCCATCATGGGCCCCGTAAGCAGAACTGGCCCACCTTCCCCCCGCGGCCTGTTGCGGCCCAGCCTCTCCTCGAGTTGGGCATGGCCCAAAGTGAGCAGCCCCAGCATCTCCAAATTCAGCCAGTTGTTTTTTTCGTGATGCTGCAATTTTCGCGATTAACTAGAGACTGCAGTTTTTATACAAAAGTCCCTAGAGTTCATACATTTAATAACTCATCAACCGTGCATCATATTAATATGTTTTATATATGTAAAATGCTTAGAATTTTGTGTAGGCTCATAATATGCCACTTCCATCTATGTTTAAAATGTTTAAAATGCTGCTTGTTTAAATTTTCTCAAATAATATGCTAAAATGATTTAATTCATAACTAAATAACCGTAGCTCCGAATTTAATAAACTTTATATGTAAATGGGGTAGAAAAATGCATAGGTTAACATGGTGGTAGTACTTTGCATGTTTAACAATTCTAAAATTGTGTATAGGGCAAAACAGTACCAAATCTGTAATTTGCCTCATTAAACCGGACATGCATCATACTTGGTTGTGCATCATGACATGTTTATGTGATGGTTGTTTACTATGTTGTTTGCTTCTTTCTGGGTTGCTTCTCTCATTAGCTTCAGTTTCCTTTCGGAGTTGTGAGGATCCGTTCCACTATGCCCATTTGTCTTCTTCATGGACTCGTTCTTCTTCCTTGCGGGATCTCAGGCAAGATGATCATACCCTCGAAATCACTTCTATCTTTGCTTGCTAGTTGTTCTTTCTATCGCTATGTCGCGCTACCTACCACTTGTTATATTATGCCTCCCATATTGCCATGTCAAGTTTCTAACCCACCTTTCCTAGCAAACCGTTGTTTGGCGATGTTACCGCTTTTGCTCAGCCCCTCTTATAGCGTTGCTAGTTGTAGGTGAAGTTGAAGTTGGTTCCATGTTGGAACATGGATATGTTGGGATATCACAATATATCTTATTTGATTAATGCATCTATATAATTGGTAAAGGGTGAAAGGCTCGGCCTTATGCCTGGTGTTTTGTTCCACTCTTGCCACCCTAGTTTCTGTCATATCGGTGTTATGTTCCTTGATTTTGCGTTCCTTACACGGTTGGGTGTTATGGGAACCCCTTGATAGTTCGCTTCGAATAAAACTCCTCCAGCAAGGCCCAACCTTGGTTTTACATTCGCCTAACAACCTATTACCCTTCCCTTGGGTCGGCCAACCCAAGGGTCATCTTATTTTACTCCCCCCGGGCCAGTGCTTCTCTAAGTGTTGGTCCGAACCGGGCAGCCTGCGGGGCCACCTCGGGGAAACTTGACGGCTGGTTTTACTCATATCTTGACCTATTCGGTGTGTCCTAAGAACGAGATATGTGCGACTCCTATCAGGATTGTCGACACATCGGGCGGCTTTGCTGGTCTTGTTTTACCATTGTCGAAATGTCTTATAACCGGGATTCCGAGACTGATCGGTTCTTCGCGGGAGAAGGAATATCCATCATTGACCGTGAGAGCTTGTGATGGGCTAAGTTGGGACACCGTTGTAGGGTTTGAACTTTCGAAAGCCATGCCCGCGGTTTTGTGGCACATGGGAATTTTTTAATGTCCGGATGTAGAGAACTTGACACTTAACTTAATTAAAATGCATGAAATGCGTGTGTAGCCATGATGGTCTCTTTCCAGCGGAGTCCGGGAAGTCAACACTGTTCTTATGTTAAGGTTGTGCATAAGTAGTTTCAGGATCACTTCTTTATCACTTCTAGCTTCACGATCATTGCGTTGCTTCTCTTCTCGCTCTGATTTGCGTATGTTAGCCACCATATTTTCTTAGTGCTTGCTGCAGCTCCACCTCATTACCCTATCCTACCCATAAGCTTAAATAGTCTTGATCTCACAGGTGTGAGATTGTTGAGTCATCCTGACTCACAGATACTTCCAAACAGTTGCAGGTGCCGATGATACCAGTGCAGGTGACACAACCCAGCTCAAGTGGGAGCTCAATGAAGATCTTGTTCGTTGTTTTGTGTCTTTTCCGGTTGATCGGTAGTGGAGCCCAGTTGGGACGATCAGGGATCTAGCATTTGGGGTTTTCTTATTTTATTTTGGTTCCGTAGTCGGACCTTTGATTGTACTTTGTATGATATATGAGTTATTTATGTATTGTGTGAAGTGGCGATTGTAAGCCAACTCTTTATCCCTTTCTTATTCAGTACATGGGATGTGTGAATATTGCCCCTCTTGCGACAAGCCTACCATGCGGCTATGCCTCTAAGTCGTGCCCCGACACGTGGGAGATATAACCGCATTGTGGGTGTTACAACATGGCAGCCATTTTGTCGGATTTTGGGTTCCGGCAAAACCCTTGAGGTTTGAAAACTGGGGTGCGCACAAAGATCTCTCCCCCCACTCTAGCTTGCGCACATCATGATCTCACGGCCTAGCTTGACGGACCCAAAGAACAAGAGACACCGAGTTTTTACAGGTTCGGGCCACCGATGTGGTGTAATACCCTACTCTAGTATGTGTGGTGGATTGCCGCTTGGGTGAGGATGAACAGTTACAAGTGAAGAACAACCAACTGAGGTGAGGTGTTCTTGTGCTTGGCGAACTTGTGTGAGGCTATGGATGGAATGGCTCCGATCCAATCTGTCCCTCTACCGTGGTGGCTAGTCCTATTTATAGAGACCCTGGTCCTCTTCCCAAATATTAAGCCTGAAGGGATCCTACAACGGCCAAATTTGAAGCGAGACAACTAGTACAAGGTATCCTGACAAAAGTGGTCTTCTCCTGCCAAAGGCTCTGGTGGTGACGCCGTCTTGGGTTCCAGGGTGACTTCCGTCCTGTCGTCCTACGGGTCTTGGTCTCATTGCACCGATATTGAAACCTTTGGTTGATGCCTTGAGACTCCTCGCCTGCACTTGCCTCTTTAGCACCAAAGAGGAAACGAGGACACTGCGCACTAGCCCCCGCCTGGCCTTGGTCGTCATGGCTTACGTCACAGAAACCTCGCGAGGTGTCCCTTGCCTTGATCTCTCTGCCCCTCGCGAGCCAGCCTGGTGAAGCTACCCTCGAGGAGGTCTTGTGCCGTCCTCCTCGCGAGCCTTGGCCCCTCGCGAGGGTCTTGAGTGTTCGCTGGTGAAGATGGGACGCACGGGGCTGCTGGTGCGGCCATGCTGTGGGCCGCAGGCAGGCAAGTCTGGAGACCCCCGTTCCCATGACGCCGACAGTAGCCCCTGGGCCCAAGGTGCGCTCGGACTTGCCTTCAGGGCGAAGCCAAAGGGCAAGTGCGGAGCACCGCGGGCCCCAATAGCCTGCGGCCCCGCTTGACGCATGGAAACTAATTGGACGTGGGCCTCTCTGCTTCCACATGCCACCTCGGCAACTGCCTGACTTAACGAATCCTTGATGCATGCAGAAAAAGATCATTATTACCTTCTCGGGCACCACGTGCGCCGACCGGCGCAGGAACCTCGTGAGGCCATCTCGGGCGGGTCAGAAGACCCTTCAGGAGCCCCGTGGTGACTCTCGACCTTACAACCTAATTCAGGGCCCGCTCCAGCTAAGGTAAGCCGTGACGGCAAAATTTGCCGCCAGACTCATGACCGACCAAAACGCACCCTCGGCTCAGCATAAAGGAGTAGACATCATGATTTTCTTAGATGAGGGGCTCCCCCTCCCAAAATGCTCTCACAATCTTTAGGGGCCATGCCCGAGTTTTTGCATACAGGGTGGAGCAGTAAAGGAACCAGGAATTAACCAGATATGTCCCTCGCCGCGTCGCCCATGTCGTCTTCAACGCGCCGCTGGCATCGCTGTCACTGTCGTTTGCGTTGCCTCCACCTTCGCCGCCGACGACGTTCCCGTCATCGACCACATCGCCTTCGTCCGCCGCAACCACAACCCCATCATCGTCAGAAGCGAAGGCCTTGACTAGCGCCTCCACGTGGTCTTCAACCCACCGCGCCAAGTCACCCCAGATGGCTTCCGGCACGGGAGCAATAGCAGCATCGAAATCAAAGTAGAGATCAATGTTCCGGAGGTGGCTGAAGATGTAGGAGAACGCGCGCCCAAGCAGAATGCGGCTTCTCTCTTCCACAAGCTGGCGATCCCTATTAGAACGGGCTTCCAGGCACATCACCATGTTGGTGAAGAAGGTCAGGTGACTGGCGTAGTCATTCGAGTAGGGGAGTGGTGCATTCTCGTCACAGATGAAGCCCAGAGCAGTATTAGACCTGTTCCAAAAAGCCCTGAAGTATGGGGGCGTGCTCGCGCTCCAGCGTCCGCCGTTGAAGCACTTCCTCCCTGTTTTGCCACGCGACGGCCTTGGCGTCATGAACCCATCTCTGAAGAGAAAGCAGCTTGGCGCGGGAGGAGGCCAAGTCCACCTCTGCCGAGATCAGGGCGGCGGTCGTGGCCTCCTCACGCCTCTTCGCCTCGTCTAACTTGGTTCTGAGAGTAGCGGTCCTCCCCGTTGCCTCGGTTCCCGCAAGCCTCAACTTCAGGGCGTACCGACCTTCAAGATCAGCGTGAACCTCGGCCACCCAGCGGTCGACTTCCTCCTGGATCTTGGCGTCGCGAGCCCCGACGGCATCTCCCTCTTGGGCAACCTGACGTTCCCTTGTCTCATGTTGCTCAAGCTTGAGGCTACGCTCCACGGATTCTAGAGTCAATGCCTCCTCGCGCTTCCGGACCTCTTCTTCCTTGGCAGGCGTCCCCCTCAGCGACGCAAGAGTGGCTTTACACGCCTCCACTTTCTGCTCAAGGGACACACCCCAAGCGTGGAGCTCCCACACGCGCTTCTCCGTGGCCTCTCGTCGGTGGTCAGCTTCACGAGCCTCCTCCAGAGCTCGGGAGCAGGCCTCATGGGAGGCTGCAAGAGAGGCCTCAGCCTTCGTGTTTTCTAGCTTGCGCTGGTGGCGCCCAAGGTTGATGGCCACTTTCAGCCTGTGCCACTCCTCCGCCAGTTGTAGACCCTCGGCCTCGAGGCGCGCGTCGACGCCCACGAGCAATTCACCAAGTCGACTCATCGCGCCCATCGCCTCCTGGAAGCGCTCGTGATGAACAATGCTCCGCCCGCGCTCGAACTCCAACGCGTGACCCACCTCATCCTCCACCACGGGGGCTACAGGCAGAACATGGAGCAGGGCGCCCCCTCTTGGCAGGGGGTTGCGGGATGGTGCCGCTCCAGGCTCCAACCCGACCTCGCGAGGGGCCCCGGCCAGGTGGGGCCCGCTAAGTGAGGAGGAGCTGAAAATCGAAGCCAACCAGCTGCAGTTCATGACCAGTGGAGGAGCTCATGGTACGCCCGTTCCGCTCTGAGCAAGGCCATGATGGAAGGATGACAAAGGCGCAAGTTCGGGGCGCCCTGGTGACGGACCAACTCCCATGGCTGACCCAACGCCGTGGGCAGCAACCGAGCCAGCAGCGCTGGAGCTTGGCAGGTGCAACAGGACGAGAGGGAGCTGCTCCTCAGGAGATTTCACGGCCTTGGCAGAAAGGGTCCTCAGGGGATAATTGTCAGGAAAGGAAGGCGACACACGGAAGATCACTGAGATAAGGTACTTACTCGTCGATGGCAATATACTTTCATCGCTTCAACGGCCCGAAGATGCTATTGCCGCTCGGGGATCCCTTCCTCTTGCGGAACTCCTCGAAGTCCACACAAAGCCGACCGAAGCGCTGGACATGGCAGCCAGCGCGGAGCGAGGCTGAGGAAGATCTTGGAGGGACAACTTCAGGGGTGCCCGGCTGCGGTGAACAGTCGGGCGCCGTCTCACCACAACCTCCCGAGGCCTCCGGGGCTTTGACCTCGGGAACCACATGCTGCGTCGCCACAGAAACCGACGCCCCAGGGGAGGGATCACGAGCTTCCGAGGACGACACCCCAAGATCACCACGCGGCATGCGCTCCTCAGCACTTGGGTCATCGGCCTCCGTTGGAGCTCGCCCTCCTGCACCCTCACTCGGGGCGAGCTCAGCACCAACGACGAGGAAGGGAACCACATCGATGGGGTTCTTGCGGGGCTCCACCAGGTCGATCGGGCGTAGCCCTCACTCATCAAAGGAGGGCATACTCTCAGCAAATTCGGCGTTGTTCTCGCAGTGGTACAGTAGACAGCTCTTCTTGGGCACGTCGTCCAGCAGGGGGCACCCGTCAGGACCGCAAGCACTGTTTGTCGTGTCTTAAGAGAAAGCCCCTCCTCCTGAAACCTCGTAT
>NC_041386.1:221353087-221354621 GCF_002162155.2 Triticum dicoccoides | reverse complement strand
GGGGGGACGGCGCTGAAGCAGAGCGACTCGGCGCTTGACGAACTCCTTCACCACCATAGGCGCAGCCATGCCATGGTCCTTTAACCACCTGAGCCTGAGCCAGACGGGAATGAGACATGGGCTCGCGAGGCTCTGGTGGCCCCAACTGGAGTTGGGAATAGTAGGCCCTAGCGGAACCTGGAGCAGAAGGCTGAGCACACCGGCGTCGACAAACACCCATCGTGTCCGAAACTCGCTCGTGGATGGAGGAAGCTCAAAGTCGATCCCCTCGCCCGCCATCGCGGCCACGACCTGGAAGCTCACGCACCCCGAGCTCTACCGAGGGTCTATCAGATGCAGTGAGAAGAAGTGGCGGAAGTGGGCCACCGAAGGAGCAATGCCCACCATGGCTTCGCACACAAAGGTGAAGACAGCGAGAAGAGTCAAAGATTGAGGGCCGAGATGCAGCATGTGGATCGGATAATGCTCGAGCACCGCGTTTAAGAAGGCATAGAAGGGGGGAATCGGGCCAGCCCAGAGGGCATCTATGAAGATTGGGACCTCAGTGGCTGCCTGGGCAATGCGAGCGTGAGATGCAGGCCAAGCCACCTTCTCTCCCCACTCGTTGAAACTAGAAGCAAGCATGGGGCACACCTTGTCCATGGCCTCGTCGTTGAGCACTAGAGGGCAGCCGAGCGCAGGGGTCGTCATGAGGTCCGGGGGCACCCCTCTGCGGAGGCTGAGGCGAGGGACCCTGAAGAAGGGTGAGGAAGTGTCGCTTCCCTAGGGTGACGCCCCCGCCTTGTCGCCCATCGCCTCCATTCCAGAGCCAACTGCCATGTGCCCGGCCGATTGTAGCGCCCCGAGACCGATGTGCCAGGTGTCCTCTAGTTATTCGCTGTTGTTGCCTTGTCATTGCTTGTGTGTCATGCATTGCATATCATGTCATCATGCGCATTTCATTTGCATACGTGTTCATCTCATGCATCCGAGCATTTTCCCCGTTGTCCGTTTTGCATTCCGGCGCTCCTATCTCCTCCGGTGGTCCTTTCTACCTTCTTTTCATGTGTGGGGGTTAAACATTTCCGGATTGGACCGAGACTTGCCAAGCGGCCTTGGTTTACTACCGGTAGACCGCCTGTCAAGTTACGTACCATTTGGACTTCGTTTGATACTCCAACGGTTAACCGAGGGACCGAGAAGGCCTCGTGTGTGTTGCAGCCCAACACCCTTCCAATTTGGCCCAAAACCCACCAAAACTCTCTCCATCATCTAGCGCGTTCGATCATGATCGCGTGGCCGAAAACCGCACCTCATTTGGACTCTCCTAGCTCCCTCTATGCCTATATATAGACCTCGCCCCGAAAATCCCGGGTCTCATCTCCCCCTAACCCTAAAATTCCTCGCGCCGCCGCCGGACATGTCCGCCTCCCTGCCGGACACCACCCCACGCCAATAGACGAGCGCCATGTGGCGGCTCCTGCCCCCGCCGCCGCCGAAGCCCGCCGGGCCCAAGGCCGGCCCTCTCCGCCCCGCGCCCGGGCCCCGCCTCCTC
>NC_041386.1:221289746-221352658 GCF_002162155.2 Triticum dicoccoides | reverse complement strand
GTGCTCCGGCGACCGTGCCGCGCCGGCGCCGCCTCCTCCACGTCGGCGAGTCCCTGGGTCGGACCTCTCCTCCGGCCGCCGTCCGCAGCTACTCCGGCAAACTCCCCTACTGTTCCGGTGACCTCGGTTCCCGTGCACAAACTGGATCCAGATCTGGATCTGAGGTTGACCTAATCTTGCCTGAAACCCTAATATTTTGCGTTTTTCATCGTGCTATAACTCCGCATCCATAGCTCCGTTTTGTGCGTGTAGCATATCAAAATGTTCGCCTCAGAGAGTACATCATTTCATGTAATTGCATCATTTTCATTTGAGCTCATTTTGATGCCCGAAATGCTGTTGGAAGAGAGCTATTTGAGTTAATTGTCAGATCTGCTGCACCAAATAGCAAGTTGTCATTTTTTCCATGATTAATATGTGCATGATATGCTCCTGAGCTCTACATGTGTTTTGTTATATGCCATGCCATCTTTACAGAGGTGCTTACCATGTATTTTTGTGATATGTGTGGTGACTAGCACAAGCTTGCAAAGTAGAGCATTCGTTAATGCTGATTTCAGGGACTTAGAAATTTCACCAAGTCCTTGATCTGTTTTTATCAATATGCCATATGTTCATGTTGTTTCCTGGTGATCTGTGCCACTTTTGAGGATGATCAGTAATGATGATTTGTTAATGTTGTGGTGCTCTACCCATCCATGTCTTTGTTTGCAATTATGGAGCTCTACTTTTGCTATTTCGTAATTCCTGGTAGATTGTCTACTTGTTAGCGATTTTGCCGAGGATGTTGTTGTTGACCCATGCATGCTATGTTGTTGTTCTTGCCATGGCTAGCTTCTATAATATGTATTCTTGATGGGTGTATGCTTAGATTGTCATGCCTTGCTCCGTAGTGAGTGCATCGAGCTCGTGAACATGCCTACTCGTTAACAGATTTGCATGCTCTAGTTTTTCACTAAGTCTGTAACCTGATTATGTTTTTGCCATGTTCGCATGCTTGCAATTGGATTTTCTGATCCCGTTTGGCTCAAGGTCACTAAGGGACTTTTGTTAAACTCTTTGAGTAGATTCATGTCATTCCATGCTTTGCCATGTTAAGTTCATGTAGCATATAGTTTTCATGCTCCAAAGTGAGCTACCTGACCTGAAATTCCAGACTTGTGTTAATTTCACTAAGTCTGAAACCTGTTTACCATTTGCACTTTTGCCATGCTTGTTTGAACCTGTTAATGGATGAATTGGCTGTAGCTTAGTGTTCATATTTTGTCAAGCATTATGAGTGGATCGCTGCCATGTATTTTGTTGCTATGTTTGAGTGCCGTAGCATAATTATCTTGATGCATTTAGATGGCTACTTGCTGTTTATCGCAGACCGGTGCCATATTTGTTTTGCTTGCCATTTCCAAACCGTGCATCCGATTCCGGTGTTCTTTATATCAATTTCAACCGAAATCATCTCCTCTTTCCAGTGGCACTCTTGGATTTCCATGTTGAGGCCAGGTTCATTCATTCCCTTGCAAATCATGCATATGCATCGCATACCGCATCCAGCATATCATACCATGTTCATGTGGTTGTTGTTTACTATGTTGTGTGTTTCTTTCCGGTGATTCTTCGCGTTCGTTCCGGTAACGTCGCGTTTGTGAGGACCCGTTCGTCTACGTCCATTTTTCTCCTTCATGGACTCGTGCTTCTTCCTTGCAGGATTTCAGGCAAGATGATCATAACCTCGAAATCACATCTATCTTTGCTTGCTAGTTGCTCGCTCTTTTGCTATGCCTATGCTGTGATACCTACCACTTGCTTATCATGCCTCCTATATTGTTGAACCAAGCCTCTAACACTCCTTGTCCTAGCAAACCGTTGTTTGGCTATGTTACTGCTTTGCTCAGCCCCTCTTATAGCGTTGTTAGTTGCAGGTGAAGATTGAAGTTTGTTCCTTGTTGGAACATGGAGATAGTTCCTTGTTGGAACATTGTTTACTTGTTGGGATATAAAAATATATCTTATTTAATTAATGCATCTATATACTTTGTAAAGGGTGGAAGGCTCGGCCTTATGTCTGGTGTTTTGTTCCACTCTTGCCGCCCTAGTTTTTGTCATATCGGTGTTATGTTCCCAGATTTTGCGTTCCTTACGCGGTTGGGTAATAATGGGAACCCCTTGACAGTTCGCCTTGAATAAAACTCCTCTAGCAATACCCAACGTTGGTTTTACCATTCGCCACCTAGCCTCTTTTTCCCTTGGGTTTCGCGGACTCAAGGGTCATCTTTATTTTAACCCCCCTGGGCCAGTGCTCCTCTGAGTGTTGGTCCGACCGAGCAGACTGCGGGGCCACCTCGGGGCAAATTGAGGTTTGGTTTTACTCGTAGGATGTCTCATCTGAGTGTGCCCTGAGAATGAGATATGTGCAGCTCCTATCAGGATTTGTCGGCACATTCGGGCGGTGTTGCTGGACTTGTTTTACCATTGTCGAAGTTGTCTTGTAGAACCGGGATGCCGGGTCTGATCGGAATGTCTCGGGAGAAGGTTTATCCTTCATTGACCATGAGAGGTTGTCATGGGCTAAGTTGGGACACCCCTGCAGGAATTGAACTTTCGAAAGCCGTGCCCGCGGTTATGGGCAGATGGGAATTTGTTAACGTCCGATTGTAGAAAACCTGAAATTGACCTTAATTAAAATGCATCAACCGCGTGTGTAACCGTGATGGTCTCTTTCCGGCGGAGTCCAGGAAGTGAACACGGTGTTGGAGTTATGTTTGACGTAGGTTGTTCTTGGATCACTTCTTGATCATAGTTTCTCGATCATGCTTTGCCTTCTCTTCTCGCTCACATTTTCGTATGTTAGCCACCATATATGCTAGTCGCTTGCTGCAGCTCCACCTCATACCTTTACCTTACCCATAAGCTTAAATAGTCTTGATCGCGAGGGTGCGAGATTGCTGAGTCCCCGTGACTCACAGATACTTCCAAAACCAGTTTGCAGGTGCCGATGAGTCCGTGGAGATGACGCAACCAAGCTCAGGAGGAGCTCGATGAAGATCTTGTCCTTTGTGTTGTTTCGTTTTAGTTGATCAGTAGTGGAGCCCAGTTGGGGTTGATTGGGGACCTTGTCGCTTTTGGGGTTCTTCTTTTATTTTGGGTTCCATAGTCGAACCTTGATTGTATCTGGTTGATGTAATGCTTTATTCATGTAATTGTGTGAAGTGGCGATTGTATGCCAACTATGTATCATTTCCCTTTTGTATTACATGGGTTGTTTGCGAAGATTACCTCACTTGCGACATTGCTTTCAATGCGGTTATGCCTCTAAGTCGTGCTTCGACACGTGGGAGATATAGCTGCATCGAGGGCGTTACACCGATCCTGAGGGCACGGCCAAGCCCGTGCTCAAGAAGCCCGGGCGTGTGCTACCTCTTGAGCACTGCGTTGGTTTTCCCTTGAAGAGGAAAGGGTGATGCAGCAAAGTAGCGTAAGTATTTCCCTCAGTTTTTGAGAACCAAGGTATCAATCCAGTAGGAGATCACGCTCAAGTCCCACACACCTACACAAACAAATAAGAACCACGCAACCAACGTGATAAATGGGTTGTCAAGCCCTTCACGGTCACTTACCAGAGCGAGACCTGATAGATATGATAAGATAATTTTTTTGGTATTTTTATGATAAAGAAGCAAAGTAAAATAAAAGGAAAAAGAAATAACTAAGTATTGGAAGATTAATATGATGGAAGATAGACCCGGGGGCCGTAGGTTTCACTAGTGGCTTCTCTCAAGAGCATAAGTATTATGGTGGGTAAACGAATTACTATTGAGCAATTGATAGAATTGAGCATAATTATGAGAATATCTAGGTATGATCATGTATATAGGCATCACGTCCGCGACAAGTAGACCGAAACGGTTCTGCATCTACTACTATTACTCCACACATCGACCGCTATCGAGCATGCATCTAGAGTATTAAGTTCATAAGAACAGAGTAATGCCTTAAGGAAGATGACATGTTGTAGAGGGATAAAGTCATGCAATATGATATAAACCCCATCTTTTTATCCTTGATGGCAACAATACAATATGTGTAGGTTCCCTTTCTGTCACTAGGACCGAGCACCACAAGATTGAACCCAAAGCTAAGCACTTTTCCCATTGCAAGAAAGATCAATCTAGTAGGCCAAACCAAACTGATAATTCGAATAGACTTGCAAAGATAAACCAATCATACATAAAAGAATTCAGAGGAGAATCAAATATTGTTCATAGATAATCTAGATCATAAACCCACAATTCATTGGATCTCGACAAATACACCGCAAAAGAAGATTGCATCGAATAGATCTCCAAGAGAATCGAGGAGAACTTTGTATTGAGATCCAAAGAGAGAGAACAATCCATCTAGCTAATAACTATGGACCCGTAGGTCTGAAATAAACTACTCACACATCACCGGAGAGGCCATGGAGTTGATGTAGAGGCCCTCCGTCAATGCCCCTCTTGCAGAGCTCCGGAAAAGGCCCCGAGATGGGATCTCTCGGGTACAGAAGGTTGCGGCGGTGGAATTAGGTTTTCGTGGTGCTCCTGGATGTTTGGGGGTTACGTGGACTTATATAGGAGCAAGAAGTACGTCGGTGGAGCAACGGAGGGCCCACGAGGGTGGAGGGCGTGCCCAGGGGGTAGGCATGCCCCCTGCCTCATGCCCTCCTCCGTTGTTTCTTGACGCCCACTACAAGTCTCCTCGATCACGTTTGTTGAGAATATCACGTTCCCGAAGGTTTCATTTCTGTTTGGACTCTGTTTGATATTCCTTTTCTTTGAAACCATAAAATAGGAAAAAATAAAAGCAATTTGGGCTGGGCCTTCGGTTAGTAGGTTAGTCTCAAAAATGATATAAAAGTGTAAAATAAAGCCCATTAACATCCAAAATAGATAATATAATTGCATGGAGCAATCTTAATTTATAGATACGTTGGAGACGTATTAAGCATCCCCAAGCTTAATTCATGCTCATCCTCGAGTAGGTAACTGATAAAAGAAGAATTTTTGATGTGGAATGCTTTCTAACATAATTCTCAATGTAATTTTTCTTTATTGTGGCATGAATGTTCAGATCCAAAAGATTCAAAATAAAAGTTTAATATTGACATAGAAATAATAATACTTCAAGCATACTAACTAAGCCTTTATGTCTTCTCGAAATAACATGCCCAAAGAGAGTTATCCCTACAAAATCATATAGTCTGGCTATGCTCTATCTTCACCACACAAAATATTTAAATCATGCACAACCCCGATGCCAAGCCAAGCAATTGTTTCATACTTTTGATGTTCTCGAACTTTTTCAATATTCACGCAATATATGAGCGTGAGCCATGGATATAACACTATGGTGGAATAGAATGGTGGTTGTGGAGAAGACAAAAAGGAGAAGATAGTCTCACATCAACTAGGCGTATCGATGGGCTATGGAGAAGCCCATCAATAGATATCAATGTGAGTGAGTAGGGATTGCCATGCAACAGATGCACTAGAGCTATAAGTATATGAAAGCTCAACAAAAGAAACTAAGTGGGTGTGCATCCAACTTGCTTGCTAATGAAGACCTAGGGCATTTTGAGGAAGCCCATCATTGGAATATACAAGCCAAGTTCTATAATGAAAAATTCCCACTAGTATATGAAAGTGATAACATAGGAGACTCTCTATCATAAAGATCATGGTGCTACTTTGAAGCACAAGTGTGGAAAAGGGATAGTACAATTGTCCCTTCTCTCTCTTTTTTTATTTGGGCCTTCTTTCTTTTTTTATTTTTGGCCTCTTTTCCATTTCTTCGTCCGGAGCCTCATCCCGACTTGTGAGGGGAATAATATTCTCCATCATCCTTTCCTCACTGGGACAATGCTCTAATAATGATGATCATCACACTTTATTCACTTACAACTCAAGAATTACAACTCAATACTTAGAAAAAAATATAACTCTATGTGAATGCCTCCAGCGGTGTACCGGGATGTGCAATGATGCATGAGTGACATGAATGAAGAACTATGAATGGTGGATTTGCCACAAATACGATGTCAACTACATGATCATGCAAGAAAAATGATAATGATAATGCGTGTCATAATAACGAAACGGTGGAAAGTTGCATGGCAATATATCTCGGAATGGCTATGGAAATGACATAATAGTTAGGTATGGTGGCTGTTTTGAGGAAGGTATATGGTGGGTTTATGGTACCGGCGAAAGTTGCATGATACTCGAGAGGCTAGCAATGGTGGAAGGGTGAGAGTGCGTATAATCCATGGACTCAACATTAGTCATAAAGAACTCACATACTTATTGCAAAAATCTATTAGTTTTCGAAACAAAGTATTACAAGCATGCTACTAGGGGGATAGATTGGTAGGAAAAGACCATCGCTCGTCCCCGTCTGCCACTCATAAGGAAGACAATCAATAAATAAACCATGCTCCGACTTCATCACATAAAGGTTCACCATACGTGCATGCTACGAGAATCACATACTTCAACACAAGTATTTCTCAAACTCACAACTACTCAACTAGCATGACTCTAATATCATCATCTCCATATCTCAAAACAATTATCAAGTATCAAACTTCTCATAGTATTCAATGCACTTCTATGAAAGTTTTTATATTATAGAAAATTTCCATGTTGTTCTATAGGACTCTCAAAATAATATAAGTGAAGCATGAGAGAACAATAGTTTCTATAAAACAAAACCACCACCGTGCTCTAAAAGATATAAGTGAAGCACTAGAGCAAAAACTATATAGGTCAAAAGATATAAGTGAAGCACATAGAGTATTCTAATAAATTTCAAATCATGTGAGTCTCTCTCAAAATGTGTGTACACAAAGGATTATTGTGGTAAATTAAAAGCAAAGACTCAAATCATACAAGACGCTCCAAGCAAAACACATATCATGTGGTGAATAAAAATATAGCTCCAAGTAAAGTTACCGATAGACGAAGACGAAAGAGGGGATGCCTTCCGGGGTATCCCCAAGCTTAGGCTTTTTGGTGTCCTTGAGTTTTACCTTGGAATTCCATGGGCATCCCCAAGCTTAGGCTCTTGCAACTCTTTGTTCCATAATCCATCAAATCATTACCCAAAACTTGAAAACTTCACAACTCATAACTCAAAATAGAAAATCTCGTGAGCTCCGTTAGCGAAAAAAAGAAAACACCACTTCAAGGTACTGTAATGAACTCATTATTCATTTATATTGGTGTTAAACCTACTCTATTCCAACTTCTCTATGGTTTATAAACTCTTTTACTAGCCATGGATTCATCAAAATAAGCAAACAACACATGAAAAACAGAATATGTCAAAAACAGAACAGTCTGTAGTAATCTGTAGCTAACGTGGCTTCTGGAACCCCAAAAATTCTAAAATAAATTTCTGGAAGTGAGGAATTTATCTATTAATAATCTTAAAAAATAATTAACTAAATATCACTTGCCAAATAAAAATGGAAGCAGTTCTCGTGAGCGCTAAAGTTTCTGTTTTTTACAGCAAGATCAAAAAGACTTTCCCCAAGTCTTCCCAATGGTTCTACTTGGCACAAACATTAATTAAACACAAAAAACACAACCAAAACAGAGGCTAGATAAATTATTTATTACTAAACAGGAGCAAAAAGCAAGGAATAAAAATCAAATTGGGTTGCCTCCCAACAAGCGCTCTCGTTTAACGCCCCTAGCTAGGCATAAAAGCGAAGATAGATCTAGGTATTGCCATCTTTGGTAGGCAATTCTTCAATGAGACACCTATAACTCTTAGGAGTTTCTTTATTTTTATTAATTATCAAACTCCTAGGCACAAAATCAAGAAAATCATTTGTAGCAAACGTTTCCTTAATGATAGCAAAAAGATTGGGATGAACACTTATTGATTTTAAATCCGCGGTTTCCTTACTAGAGGATTCACCCTTATTTTTAGGAACATAAACAAGCTTGGCAATTTTAGTAGGAGGATTTGGAGTATTTTTAACAGAATAAAAAGCGGATCCCAAGTTGGTGATAATTCCCTCAAGTTTATCGATTCTAGTAGAATCTTGATCTATTCTTTCATTAACTATGGGTTCTTTTTCCTTAAAAAATTTCAGAGTAACTCCCACCTTAGATCCATATTGGGTAATTTGGTTGTGGATCTTTTTATCCAAATTCTCAATCAACTCTACAGTAGCAACTTTATTCTCAATAATTTCAAGCCTTTGCATCACATGTTACAAAGTTAACATAGTTCCATTAACCAAAAGAGGTGGTGAGCCAAACAAATCTATTATAGCGTTATAAGAATCAAAAGTAGGGCTACCCAAGAAATTCCCTCCGGTAATGGTATCAAGAATATATCTGTACCATGGAGTAGTGCCTACATAGAATTGCGGAGAATAACGGAAGTAGATTCCTTCCTGATAGATCTATTTTGAGCATTGCAAATTCTATACCAAGCATCTTTTAGATTTTCTCCCTCCCTTTGTTTAAAATTAAGAACTTCATTCTCGGGAGACAACGGAGAACATAGAGGACTAGCCATAACGACAAGACAAGCAAGAAAGCGACAAACGGAAAAGAGAGGGCAAATAAAAACGGCAAGGGTGAAGTGGGGGAGAGGAAAACGAGAGGCAAATGGCAAATAATGTAATGCGAGGGATAAGGGTTTGTGATGGGTACTTGGTATGTCTTGACTTAGCAACGACACCTGAAATGACTCGTTGTTGGGAGTCAAATCTTGACTTGACTTGGCGCGAATCTCCCCGACAACGGCGCCAGAAATGGCTCGTTGATGGGAGATAAAATTTGACTTGACTTGGCGTGACCCTCCCCGGCAACGGCGCCAAAAATCCTTCTTGCTACCTCTTGAGCACTACGTTGGTTTTCCCTTGAAGAGTAAAGGGTGATGCAGCAAAGTAGCGTAAGTATTTCCCTTAGTTTTTGAGAACCAAGGTATCAATCCAGTAGGAGATCACGCTCAAGTCCCATGCACCTACACAAACAAATAAGAACCTTGCAACCAATGCGATAAAGGGGTTGTCAAGCCTTTCACGGTCACTTACGAGAGTGAGATCTAATAGATATTATAAGACAATATTTTTGGTATTTTTATGATAAAGATGCAAAGTAAAGTAAAAGGCAAAAGAAATAACTAAGTATTGGAAGATTAATATGATGGAAGACAGACCCACGGGCCATAGGTTGCACTAGTGGCTTCTCTCCAGAGCATAAGTATTACGGTGGGTAAACGAATTACTGTCAAGCAATTGATAGAATTGAGCATAGTTATGAGAATATCTAGGTATGATCATGTATATAGGCATCACGTCCACGATAAGTAGACCGAAATGGTTCTGCATCTACTAGTATTACTCCACACATCGACCTCTATCCAGCGTGCATCTAGAGTATTAAATTCATAAGAACAGAGTAACGCCTTAAGGAAGATGACATGATGTAGAGGGATAAACTCATGCAATATGATATAAACCCCATCTTTTTATCCTCGATGGAAACAATACAATACTTGTCGTTTCCCTTTCTGTCACTGGGATCAAGCACCGCAAGAAAGCTAAGCACTTCTCCCATTGCAAGAAAGATCAATCTAGTAGGCCAAACCAAACTGATAATTCGAGGAGACTTGCAAAGATAAACCAATCATACATAAAAGAATTCAGAGGAGAATCAAATATTGTTCATAGATAATCTGGATCATAAACCCACAGTTCATCTTATCTCGACAAACACACCGCAAAAGAAGATTACATGAATAGATCTCCAAGAGAATCGAGGAGAACTTTGTATTCAGATCCAAAGAGAGAGAAGAAGCCATCTAGCTAATAACTATGGACCCATAGGTCTGAAATAAACTACTCACACATCATCGGAGAAGCCATGGAGTTGATGTAGAGGCCCTCCGTGATCAATGCCCCCTCCGACGGAGCTCCAGAAAAGGCCCCGAGATGGTATCTCTCGGGTACAGAAGGTTGCGGCGGTGGAATTAGGTTTTAGTGGTGCTCCTGGATGTTTGGGGGTACATGGACTTATATAGGAGGAAGAAGTAAGTCGGTGGAGCAACGGAGGGCCCACGAGGGTGGAGGGCG
Organism: Triticum dicoccoides; assembly: GCF_002162155.2. Lineage (NCBI taxonomy): Eukaryota > Viridiplantae > Streptophyta > Magnoliopsida > Poales > Poaceae > Triticum > Triticum dicoccoides. The sequence goes on along the minus strand of NC_041386.1, from coordinate 221,342,529 downwards.
CGCCCAGGGGGTAGGCGCGCCCCTGCCTCATGCCCTCCTCCTTTGTTTCTTGACCCCCACTCCAAGTCTCCTGGTTCACATTTGTTGAGAAAATCATGTTCCCGAAGGTTTCATTCCATTTGGACTCCGTTTGATATTCCTTTTCTTCGAAACCCTAAAATAGGCAAAAAACAGCAATTTGGGCTGGGCCTCCGATTAGTATGTTAGTCCCAAAAATGATATAAAAGTGTAAAATAAAGCCCATTAACATCCAAAATAGATAATATAATAGCATGGAGCAATCAAAAATTATAGATACATTGGAGACGTATCAGGGTGCCCCCTCCTAGCCAATAGGAGGGCATACATTGTTGATGACGAATAAGTACTTTACCTTTCTTTTCCTTTCCATCCTTGATGTCGTGCTCACAATATTCTCCTCCTGGTGACTAGGCTGAGACCGATGGTGAAGAGGAAGAAAGAGGAGGCCAGGGCCCCCGAGGCCGCGGTGAACCTGGCGCGGGCGGAAGATGCCGCCTCGCGATCACCCGCGATAGAGTGAGCCCCTTGAAGCTCGGTGGCAAGCAGATTCCAGAGGCGCCCGTCTCCGACGCACCGGCGAGGAGTTCAAGGGCTCTAGAGCCCCCTGTCTCCCTTGTTGTTGTAACGGCGCCAGTCCAGGCGACGATGCCACCTCCTCCCCAAGTCCTCACGCTGGCAGACTATGGCTCCTCCGCCATGCCTGGACCAGCTCCGGACTGACTGATCTTCAAGGCATCGACCGGCGCATGGCAACAGGGCATCTGGGGCTGATCTCGGGGTAGCTCCAGGCTGACTCGTTCGTGAGGGCGGCCTATGGCCAGGCCGAGGCTGTCATCGCAGAGGGCAGGAAGGAGGCCGGCGAAGCAACAGCGGCTCGTGACAGAGCGCTGACCGACGCAACATCTACTAAGAAGCGTTGCCGCATGGTGGAGGCCGAGCTGAAGGCCCTCCGCGATGAGAAGGTCGCCCGCACCCGTTGGCTTGAGGAGCAGGAGGCAGACCTCAAGGCCCGGGAGACTGCGCTTGCTGACCGCGACGTCGAGCTGTAGCAGGCAGCCCAAGAGCAGGCCGCAGAGCGGAGCCTCCTGGGGAAGCTGAAGGAAGAGACGGAGACGGCCCAGGAGTCCCACACGAAGGTTGTCTCCGAGGAGAAGTCCCTCACCGCAGCTGAGAAGGCGGTCACCGCGGGGCGCGACGCCTTCATCTCCCTCGAGCTAAGGAACCGCATGGCACTGCAGACCCTTTATGGCAAAGGGTACAAGGAACCACTAGCGACTCCGGAGGAGGGCCCCGCCGGGCTGCTCCACAAGCTCGCCTCGTCGCTCGAGGGCATCATCGCCGGAGTGGGCACCATGGTGGAGGGGGAGACCCGCGCGCTTTTTAGCTCGGCCGCGACACGGATCTTCAGCCACCTCCACCCTCAGGATCCAAGCGTCGACCTTGGCGCGTTGCTTGAACCCATGGCCCCTGACTTCCACGATGCTGCTTCCGAGGCCATGGGGAAGCAGGTGGAGGCCCTGCTGCAGAAGTTCCTCTGCGTCGACGCCACGACCGGGGCCGGTGGTGAGGATGAAGGCGATGTTTTCGACGACAGCCCCCCCCCCTAGGCGAGTGACGGTGGCGTCCAAGGCTGAAGAAGATGTTTGAAGGCGGCACTTCCTCCCATTTTAACCCTGCAACATTTACCGCGCCTCGTGGAGGCATGAGAACTTCTGCTTTGAGTTTCAAGAGACAATATGTTTTGTAATAATCTACTAGGATTTTGCAATTTCCTTTCCGTTTGCTTTAGTGTTCTGTGTTTGGGTGTCCGAATCACCAGGACAAGACCAAGAGGTGAGGGTCTACCTGACCAGTGAGGCCCTTGAGTCGTGAACGTCGTTTTTAGCGTTCTGCGTCAGCAGGGCCCGGCCCTACGCATACTGATGACCCACAAGTATAGGGGATCAATCGTAGTCCTTTCGATAAGTAATAGTGTCGAACCCAATGAGGATCAGAAGGAAATGACAAGTGGTTTTCAGCAAGGTAATATCTGCAAGCACTGAAATTGTAAGTAGCGCGTAGTTTGATAGCAATATAATTTGTAACGAGCAAGTAATGATAATAGTAACAAAGTTGCAGCAAGGTAGCCCAATCCTTTTGAGACAAAGGATAGGCTCAAATGATCTCTTATGATAAGCAAATTGTTTTTGAGGGTACACGGGAATTTCACCTAGTCACTTTCATCAAGTTGGTTTGATTTGTGTTCGCTACTTTGATAATTTGATATGTGGGTGGATCGGTGCTTAGGTGTTGTTCTTACTTGAACAAACCTCCTACTTATGATTAACCCCCTCGCAAGCATCCGCATATATGATAAAAGTATTAAGAATAAATTCTAACCATAGCATTAAACTTTTGGATCGAATCGGTCCCTTACGGAATAGCGCATAAACTAGGGTTTACGCTTCTGTCACTCTTGCAACCCATCATCTAATAACTACTCCACAATGCATTCCCTTAGGCCCAAATATGGTGAAGTTTCATGTAATCTATGTTCACATGACACCACTAAGGGAATCACAACATACATACCATCAAAATATCGAACACATATCAAGTTCACGTGATTACTTGCAACAAGATTTCTCCCGTGACCTCTAGAACAAAAGTAACTACTCACAAATGATAATCATGCTCAAGATCAGAGGGGTATTAAATAGCATATTGGATTTGAACATATAATTTTCCACCAAATAAACCATATAGTAATCAACTACAAGATGTAATCAACACTACTAGTCACTCACAAGTACCAATCTATAGTTCCGGTAAAAAGATTAAACACAAGAGATGAACTATGGTTGGAGAGTGTAGGGTCAAAAGTATTTCTAGAGGGGGGGTGATTAGACTACTTGACCAAATAAAAATCTATCCTTTTCCCAATTTTATGTCTTGGCAGATTTTAGCAACTTAGCACAAGTCAAGCAATCAACCTACACATGCATGTCTAAGAGTATAGCAGCGGAATGTAAATCATTGCGCATGAAGGTAAAGGGAGGAGTTTATAGGGAGCAAACGCAATGTAGATACGGAGATTTTTGGTGTGGTTTCGATAGGTGGTGCTATCAACCCACGAAGGGTAACGGCTGCGCGAGTCCACGGAGGGCTCCACCCATGAAGGGTCCATGAAGAAGCTACCTTGTCTATCCTACCATGGCCATCGCCCACGAAGGTCTTGCCTCACTAGGGTAGATCTTCATGCAGTAGGCAATCTCCTTGCCCGTACAAACTCCTTGGTTCAACTCCACAATCTTGTTGGAGGCTCCCAAGTAACACCTAACCAATCTAGGAGACACCACTCTCCAAAAGGTAATAGATGGTGTGTTGATGATGAACTCCTTGCTCTTGTGCTTCAAATGATAGTCTCCCCAACACTAAACTCTCTCTCATAGATTTGGATTTGGTGGAAAGATGATTTGAGTGGAAAGCAAATTGGGGAAGATTAGAGATCAAGATTCTTGTGCTTGGAATGGAATATCTTGGTCTCAACCCATGAGTAAGTGGTTCTCTCTCAGAAAATGTATGTTGGAAGTGTAGGCACGTTCTGATGGCTCTCTCCACAGATGAAGAGTGGGTGGAGGGGTATATATAGCCTCCGCACAAAATCTAAACATTACACACAATTTAGCAAACTCAGTGGGACCGAATCATGAAACTCGGTCGGACCGATTTAGTTCAAAATGTGAACGTTAGGCTTTTTAGTGGGACCGACATGTCAACTCAGCGGGACTGATTTCATTAGGGTTAGGGCATAACTTAATCTTGGCGAGACCGGTCACATAAACTCGGTAAGACCGATTTATCTAATAGGCAAACAGAGAGTTGGTCAGGAAAACTCGGGGGACCAAATCGCTCATTTCGGTGGGACCGAAATGTTACAGAATGGAAATAGAGAGTTTGCATTGCGAACTCGGTGGGACCAATCGCTCATCTTGGTTAGACCGAAATGTTACAAAAGGAAACAGAGAGTTTGCAATCCCATCTCGGTGAGACCGAGATCCCTATCGGTGAGACCGAACTGACTAGGGTTTCTGGTAGTGGCTATGTCAAATGAACTCGGTGGCGCTGGATAGATCAAATCGATGGGTCTGAGATTTACTTTTGGTTTGGGACATATGTGGATATGAGGAAGTGGTTGAGGGCTTTTGGAGCATATCACTAAGCATTTTGAGAAAACAAGCCTTTAAGCAACACCTCATCCCCTTTTAATAGTATTGGCTTTTCCTATGGACTCAATGTGATCTCGGATCACTAAAATGAAAATGTAGAGTCTTGAGCTTGAGCCAAATATGTGTCCTTTGCATTTTGAATGGTCCACATTCCTAGTCCATGCCATGCCAATCATTGAACTTTCTGAAATGATCATCTTGAAAGAGCATTAGTTCAATGAGCTATCTGTTGTTAGGAATTACCAAAACCACCCACGGATAGTTGCACTTTCAATCTCTCCCTTTTTGGTAATTGATGACAACATATAGATCAAAGCTTCGACAAATGATAATAAGATTTAAATGCATCATCTCTTTGAGAGGAATGTGATAAGTAAGAGCTCCCCCTAAATTTGTGCATTATTTAAAATTTGCTTTTGAATGCAAATGCACAATCGATTAGGATCATGGGTTACTCTTCCATGTCACATACATCTTGGTGGAGCGCTCAAAATGATAGAAGGTAAAAACATGCACTCATCACCAAGGCAAAGTGAATGATCATACATAATAGTTATAAAGGATAACATCATTCAAGCACAAGCATTAATGTAGGATATGATCAAACACATGATCACATAAGTATCTCACACACATAGACATAGAGTATCAAGCAAGCACACAAAAAGTATCAACCAAACGACAAAGAAGACAAACGAAGAAAAAGCTCTCTCTCTATCTCGAAGCCTATGATCTATACATTTCTCCCCCTTTGGCAACAAGTTACCAAAAAGTTTGAAAATGCATACTGCTATGCGTTTCTCTAGGCTTGATCTTCGGGAGGAGGCATTGAGAGGACTTCAAGGACGAATGCATCTATTGAAGTTGGTGGAGTTGGTGGAGTGGCAACTGGAGGTGGCACTGATGTTGTGGCTGCAGGTGCTGATGTAGTAGCTCTTGTGTCAGCCATGGGCACTGCAGCAGATATCTGACCTCTTGGCACTCTTGGAAAGGCATCTGTGGTAGCTTGCCCTTTCCTCTCCTCAGCTTCTTCCTGGAGCTGCTCAACTGTTGTCTGCATCTCTGTCACTTTTAGATCAAGATCATAGAACATAGTTTCAATGATCCTTTCCAAGCTCTCTTGGTTCTGAGTCAGGGTGGCCAAGCCCTTCTCTATACTCAAGGTTGCTTGAATCAGATATGTAAGTTGATCTTGTTTTCTCTTGAGAAACACTTGAGATGCCTCCTTAGCACTTGGCATCTTTGAAGCTTTCTCATCTTTGGATTTCCCTCTTTTCTCTTATGCCTGTGGAGATGTAGGATCTTCTTCAGTCATGACAATAGTGTTGTCCTCAAAATCTGGTCTCAAGGGTATATGCTCCTTGTCCACAAGATAAGTGCATGTGCCCATCTTTGAGTTGATGAGCATTTGAATTTCTGGAGCATACCCACATGATCTCTTCTGATCTGCAGTTGTCCTCTTGATTGTTTCCATAATCAGGCTCATGAGTTTGAACTTTTGGGGCACATCAAACAACTGCAGCAAGTTGATAGAATGACCTCTGGTCATCTTGTGATCTCCAGATTTGGGCAATAAGGTATGCCTTAGGATAGTGTTGATTGTGGCCAAACCAGATAACAGATAATGAACAGACCCTAGCTTATGAGTTTCCAATGCTTTGTCTGGAATTTCTTTGTACATGTTGGCCATTGAGTTGTGGTCTTTCTTCTTCTTGGCATAGACATCCAAGTCATCCTCATGCTCTTCAGGGGCATTGATCAATTTGGCCCACTCAGCAACTCTTGATTGGTACCTTGTACCCTCATACATCCAAACAATTCTACCATCAGGATAGAAGTGTGTTGTGGAGTAGAATTGCATAATGAGCTCATCATTCCACTTGGTCAACTTCTGACCCATAAAGGCATCTACTCCACATGATCTGAAACTTTCATGCACTCCTGGAAAATGATCTTCATTGCTGTCAATATATTTCCAATCCACCAACTTCATATCACAGACAATGGGCTTCTTATCAAGCAAGATGGTCTCATAGAAATCATGCTGCTCTTTGGTGTCGAACCTGTAATCCACAACAGTACTTCTCCTCACAACATATGGATCAGTTTGTCTCCAAAGTCTAAGACCTGCATCCTTCCTGATATTCATGACTTCTGCCACTAGATGGCTGCCATCATGATCTGGAATATTGGGTTTGAGTTTCCTAAGCACTTGGGCTTCAACATCTTCTTTATCAATCTCAGGCAATGGGGCCTTATTCTTCTTAGTAGCTGGAATATTTCTTGTGCTCCTCTTGGGTGTAGTCTTTGGAGCTGGAGCAGAAGCTTTGGGAGCTATCTTGGGCTTAGAAGGGGCTGCCCCAAACTTGATGGCGTCCCCCATCAGCTTTTGTGACATGGGTGCTGGTGCAACATCCTCTTCCTCTTCTTCCTTAGATTGATCTGCCGTCATAGATGATCTCCCAGTGACTTTGGCCATAGTCTTCTTGACCCTTTGTTTTATTTTCTTACCCTCTCTAGTAGCCTCTTAAACATTTGACTTGCAAGTTTCAAGAGTTGAGGCCCTGGCTCTTAAGGTTGGCACCCTCTGTGCATACCAGGCTTTGTTGCAGCAGCAACAGCTTATTCCTTTTTCAGCAATTTGTTCTTGGAGCTCACTTCCTCCTTAGCAGCCACATAATCCTCATCCTCTGAGTCTGAGTTTCTCTTCTTCCTTGTCCTTGTAGCTGCCATGGGCAAATTGCTTGGAGTGCTCCTGCTACCCTCATCATAGCTGCTAGAGGGACTAGTGCCCTCACTCAGGTTCATCTGCTCTTCTGACTTGTTTTGGCTATCACTCTAGTCCGACATATTGGCAAAGCAAAATGACTGCTGACCCTGTGAATAGATATACATAAGGCAAAGTGGATGAGCATCACAAAGTGCAGAGTTTTTGCAAAACAAATGAGTCAAAAACTTAGTTTTAGTTTTCCACAGAAAGCATTTCGGAGCTACCTATTAGTTAAACTCGGTGACACCGAAGAAACTTTTGGAGTCTAAACTAGTGAAATCGGTCAGACCGAGACACAGTTCGGTGACTCCGAGATTGCTAGGGTTTCACAGAGAGTCGAACTTGGTCACACCGATTTGAAACTTTCGGTCAGATCGAAAAATGCAAGTGCAATGGCCCAGGCCAAATCGATGAAACCAATTTCCACAACTCGGTCGGTCCAAGATGAGTTTGGCAGAAACCTAACCCTAAATTTTCAAATCAAAACTAGTCTAAGGGATGTTCTTGCTGGACAGGATGATCTCATACGTGGTAAAGGACATGGTGTTTGCTTTGTGCTAAGAATCGAAATAAGGAACATCACAAAGTTTCGAACTCATACCCTAGTTTGGCGGTGAGTTCACTACGGCGGCGACGGCGGGGTTGAATGCCATTGACAGTGCGGAGACCAGCGGCAGGAGGTCGCTGGCAACAAGAGGACGATCCAGAGACCCGAGGCGGTAGAGCAGGACATGCGCGGGTTGAGGGGTTTAGAAGAAATTTCCAAAATTCAACCCTACGGTATATATATCCTAACACTTTCGGTGTGACTGAGTGGAACAACTCGGTGGCACCGAGATGCAGAATCGCAAGCGGCTACTACAACTCGGTGTGACCGAAAAGTTCTAATTGGTTGCACCGAGATAGAAAACCTAGATCAACTCAGTGAACTCGATCAGACCAATAAGGATGAATCGGTCAGACCGAAATGCACAGAGAGGTTTTGGAAGTTTAAGTCTATGACGAACCGGGGACTCCGAGTGCTCCTCACACAGAGTGTTCGAATCTGACTTGATCAAACTTTGTGATGTAGCCTGAATAGAGTTTCAGATGATAAAAGCATAAATAGCTAGAGGAAGTTCTTAGACATACTTGTCCATCCATTTGGCAAAAGAAAAAGAGCCAAACAATCAAAGCAACAACTAGATGTCCTCGAATGAGTAAAATATGCAATCAACATGCTCACACAATAAAATGGCAAATGAAATATGTGATAAAGCATCCACAAACACTCTAGCATCTATCAAGCAATTGGCGATGACAAGGTCATCTATATATGAGTATATTAACTTATGAGTTGAATGAGAACATTTGATTGTAGGTCATACTCATCGTTTAAGCACAAGTGGGGTTACCACTTTTATATAAAGCATTGTTGTTTTCACACCATTAGAGTTGTTTTACCTCTAATCTTAGAGTAAAGCTTCCCCTAAATGTGATATCCCCCCTAAGAGGGATGAACTAACCTTGGGTTTTGTCGATGATGACTTCATGTATATGTTGAAGATGTGGATGCTCAATATTGATGTAGATCATTCGGAGCAATCCTTTGAAGTGAGTTGCACTTCAATACCTACATGGGTTACTCCCACAAGGAACAAACAAGGGTATCCATAGACATAGAGTGAAGTTCACACAAGATGATGTCCATGAAAGCATTAGGTTACCTTGTCCCTTGTATTATCAAGAAGAGGGTTTGTGACTCCTTGAACTAGTGCAAGATGTGGAAGTTGTTTGCACTTGTTCTCGCCAAAATGATATGAGTGAAGTATGTTGGCGGAATCACCCTCAATAACTCTCTAGTTCTTCTTCTTCGAAATCCGTATCATCTTGATGGGAATCTTTGGAGTTGTAGTCGTACTTGATGAAGTGGAACTTGATGTAGTCTTGGGAACCCACTTGACCAAGGCCTTGGGAGCTTCTTGAAAGGCATCAATCTCCTCTTGAAGCTTGTCCTTGCCCTTTTCCTTGTGGTCTTGTGGTGGAAGATCATCTTGAGCTTGTGTCCCTTGGAAAGAAGTAGGATCATACTTCTCTTGTTGAGGAACAAACTTCGTATTGGGGTATTGATCTTCTTCCCACTCAACTCCATTGGCATTGAACTTTTATTCAAAACCAACACCTTGATTCTTCCGGTGCCTTCCTTTCTTACGTACAATTTCCTCAAATTTCTTACTTCTGGCAAGGCTCTTGTAAACACCTTTCTCTATAATTCCCTTCAATAAGCTATTTTCTTGCTCAAGTGTGACTTGCCTAAGAGAATCATTAGTGGAATCAAGAGAAATACTACAAGCAACAATATTGGATTTAACATGATTATTGTTACTACTAGAAGAAGACTCTTTCTTCTTGTTGTTGCTAGATTTTACTTGTGGCATGTAAGTAGACAAGAGTAAACGCTTGGCAATTTAAGAAGAACTTTTCTTACGAAGATCATCATTGATTGCCTTTAAGAACCCATGCTTTTGCTCAAGGTTGAGATTTTCAAAGCGTAGCTTCTCATGAGTCTTTAAAAGCTCTCGATGATCTTCTAAGGTAGTTTCATGAGCTAACTTAAGAGTATTTAGTTATTTACTTAGATGCTCAATCTCCTTCTTATCATCGTCATTCGTTTTATCTTGATTAGCATGATTAATAGCAATTTCATCATAGTTTTCACCACTAGAGTTTTCAAGAAGTAAATCATCATCACCTAGCAAATCATCTTCATCACTATTGAAATCAACATATTCGGGATGTGACACCTTTGGGGCTTTAGCCATGAAGCATCTTCCGATTCCTTCATTTGGTGAGTCAAATATGTCATAGGAGTTGGTTGACACAGGTGCTAGACCGGCAACACCTTCATCTTGACTATATTCGGAGTCGGAGTGATAACTTCTCTCAGAGTGATTGTCGGAGTCGGAACCAGATACCTATTCACCAACATGAGCTTGATGTCTTTGTTTTGTGTAGCTCCTTTATGACTTGTCCTTTCTTTCTGAATCCTTGCTTCTCCGAGATGTTCTTCTTTCATAACGATCATCTCTACTCCTTATCTCTCTTGGAGGTGATTCTTCTCTTCTACTTCTCCTTTTGGGTGAATCTTCTCTTCTTTTGTAGGGGGTCGTACACTCATTTGAGTAGTGTCTGGGTCTTCCACATTTGTAACAATTATGCTCACGACTCGAAGATCTTTTTTCATTGTAGGACCTTGACTTTGAACTTCTTTATTTGCTTCTACTCTTGTAGAACTTATTGACATTCTTCACCATTAGGATCAATTCTTCATTGAAGGTTTTGTTTCTCACTTGGTGATGTAGGAGCATCAAATGAGGCTTTGTAAGCACCACTTGACTTGTTGTGAAGCTCTTCCTTATCCTTGAGTGACATCTCATGAGCACCAATTCTTCCAATGACTTCTGTTGGCTTGAGATCTTTGTAATTGGGCATCATTTGGATCAATGTGCACACGGTATCATATTTTCCATCCAAGGCTCTTAGGATCTTCTTAATGATGAATCTATCGGTCATCTCTTCACTTCCTAAGCCGGCAATCTCATTTGTGATGAGAGCAAGCCTAGAGTACATTTCCGTGACACCTTCACCATCCTTCATTTTGAACTTGTCAAGTTGACTTTGAAGCACATCCAATTTAGATTCCATGACAGAGTCGGTACCCTCATGCATATGAATCAAAGTATCCCAAATTTCCTTTGCATTCTCAATATGGCTGATTTTGTTGAATTCTTCGGGGCACAATCCATTGAAGAGGATATCACAAGCTTGAGTGTTGTATTGCAGCATCTTCAACTCTTCCACGCTAGCTTCACGGTTCGGTTCTCTCCCATCAAAGAATTCACCTTGCAAGACAATACACACAATAGCCCAAATGGCGGGGTTATGTCCAAGAATATGCATTTTCATCTTATGCTGCCAACTAGCAAAATTAGTACCATCAAAGTAAAGACCTATACGGTGGTAATTTTCCTCGCTAGATGTAACATCCCGGGTGTCAAGCTACAACAAACTCCTGCTAATGGTGCCACGTTGTCATAATTAAATTTTGCTAATCATCACTTTGTCCCAAGCCGACCTCAAATTCAAATTAAAAGACAAGTCAAAATATTGTTTCTCCAAACTATAATACTAAAATATTCGCATTTTAGTATAAACCCCCCTGATCTTTGTCATGTTAGAACCAATATTATTTAAGTTGTTAAAATGCCCCTAGAAAATAAACAGTGGACCAACAGCCATTTTAACTGACCTTTTCAATCTCTAAAAATGCTTAAGCAACTCCAAAATGCTTGGAGACTTTTTGTACAAGACCAAAATACTGCAATGGAATTATGTACCAAGTTCCACCCCTGGAAAAATTCATTTAGTACTCCAACTAAATACAAAGCAAAGGCTAGAAAAGAAAATAGAAAAGAAAAGTGAAAATACTAAATCCTACTGGGTGCATGGGCTGAGAGTGCTACAATACATGGGCCAGCCCACCTTGAGGCTTTTCCCTTCCTATACAGTGCAGAGGAGTGGGCAGGGGCGCGCCGTGGCGCACATCCACGCCTCCATGGCCGCGGATGTCGCCGTGTCGATCATCCGCCGACACCCCTAAGTAGGATAAGATCCCCCCGTCATGGTAGACAAACCCTAGCACACCATATCCCTCTTGCTCGCCCTCCTCTTCTCCGTCTAGATCGCGCCCGAGCCATTGTTGCCACGCCATCATCGTCCTCGCGGCCATTGGCCTCCCTGGCGCCCGAGAGAATTTCCAGGAGCTTCGGCATGGACGACTCCTTCGTCTACTTGCTTCGATTCGAGTAGGGGCACCCCAGAAGCTCGCCATCGCCCGTCTTCTCCGCCACGGCTGCCGTATCTGGTCACGAGCGCAAAGCGTCCGGCCACCTCCGCGCCTCCGGCCATGTCCACGAACCCCACTGTGAGATCCTCCTCCACCACCCCTGCTTTTCCCCCTCGATCCACTCCGTTTGCCGCTGCTCCCGTGCCTGCTGTTTAGTCGCCCCGTGCTTCAGCCGCCATAGATGGGAGTTCGTCTCGTCCACGCACGCACTCTACCGTTCACACACGGCTGCGCTTGCGCCGTGCCTACCGCCGATCCCCTGTGACGGGGTTACATAGATCGTGAGTCTCTGCTCATTACCGCGTGCTCCTAATCCACTACGATTTGGATATTTGATCCGAGGGGCCTCTGGCCTGATAGCACTAACCATCACGTGGGCATTGTATGGGCGTTCTGCATCATATACATCAGTCGAAGCTTAATAGACGTCAGCGACTGAGCGGCGCGCGCCGGGTTGGACTGGTAAGCACCTACCTTTTTGAAGGAGGTAGCTAGGTCTGCTCACCGACCGCCCACGCAACATGCAGGATTTCCCGAGGAGATGGCCCATGACCCCTGGGGGCATAGGTTTAGTCCGGCGTGCTTGACCTCTCTATTAAGCCTAGGTCGGGTTGCGGCGTATTATTTGGCCGAGGCCGGGCATGACCCAGGAAAGTGTGTTCGGCCGGAGTTAATCGAGCATGGTGGGTAAGTTGGTGCACCCCTGCAGGGAAGAAAACATCTATGGATAGCCTGTACTATGGTAACGGATACTTGGAGTTGTATCCCGATCGATACAACTACAAGTGGATACTGGAGATGAGACATGGAGATGAGACCTGGATATGAGATGATAACTGGATAGTATGGATCTGGGATTGCTCTCCCGCTTGGAGTCGAGAAAGGATCTCTGGCCGAGGTTGATAACACTACTACTTTACATTATGTTGATCTGTACTCTTCTAGATGCTTGAAGATGCTAGTCTTCGATAGGCTAGGCTTTCCCCTTCCCTTCTGGCATTCTGTAGTTTAGTCACCAGATACAACCCTTTCCTTTGATATAGATGCATACTTAGTTTAGATCTGATGTAAGTCTTGCGAGTACTTTGGATGAGTACTCATGGTTGCTTTGCTACATCTTTTTCGCCCATACCCGATTGTTGCGACCAGATGACGGATCCCAGGAGCCACGACACCACTGATGACTACTACTACCCGGAGGATGCCTACCACTACGTGAAGACCATAGACGACTAGGAGTAGTTAGGAGGCTCCCAGGCAGGAGGCCTTGCCTTTTCGATCGTTATTGCTTTTGTGCTAGCCTTCTTAAGGCAAACTTGTCTAACTCATGTCTGTACTCAGATATTGTTGCTTCCGCTGACTCTTGTGTATTCGAGCTTATGTATTCGAGCCCTCGAGGACCCTGGCTTGTAATATAAAGCTTGTATTATTTTAATTTGTGTCTAGAGTTGTGTTTTGATAGCTTCTCGTGACTCCTTGATCTTGATCGTACACATTTGCGTGTATGATTAGTGTACGGTTGAATCGAGGGCGTCACACTAGACGCCATACTCTCGTAGGTTGTGAAACCAAGGTTATGATCACCAAAGCTATGGAAATCAAAGCAAATGAAGACCAAAGCTCTGATACCACTTGTAGGATCGAAAGTATGTCTAGATGGGGGTGATTAGACTAGTTCACCAAATAAAAATCTATCCTTTTCCCAATTTTTAGTCTTGACAGATTTTAGCAACTTAGCACAAGTCAAGCAATCAACCTACACATGCAAGTCTAAGAGTATAGAAGCAGAATGTAAATCATTGCACACGAAGGTAAATGGAGGAGTTTAGAGGGAGCAAACGCAATGTAGACACAGACATTTTTGGCGTGCTTCTGATAGGTGGTTCTATTGTACATCCATGTTGATGGAGACTTCAACCCACAAAGGGTAACAGCTGTGCGAGTCCACGGAGGACTCCACCCACGAAGGGTCCACGAAGAAGCAACCTTGTCTATCCCACCATGGCCATCGCCCACGAAGGACTTGCCTCACTAGGGTAGATCATCATGAAGTAGGGGATCTCCTTGCCCATACAAACTCCTTGGTTCAACTCCACAATCTTGTCAGAGGCTCCAATTAACACATAACCAATCTAGGAGACACCACTCTCCAAAATGTAATAGATGGTTTGTTGATGATGAACTCCTTGCTCTTGTGCTTCGAATGATAGTCTCCCAAACACTGAACTCTCTCTCACATATTTGGATTTGGTGGAAAGATGATTCGAGTGGAAAGCAACTTGGGGAAGGATAGAGATCAAGATTCTTGTGGTTGGAATGGAATATCTTGGTCTCAACACATGAGTAGGTGGCTCTCTCTCAAAAAATGTATGTTGGAAGTGTAGGACACGAGCGCGAAGCGTCCGACCACCTCTGCGCCTCCGGCCATGTCCACGAACCCCACTGTGAGCTCCTCCTCCACCATCCCTGCTTTGCCCCCTCGATCCACTCCGTTAGTTGCTGCTCCTATGCCTGTCGTTTAGTCGCCCCATGCTTCAGCCGCCATAGATGGGAGTTCGTCCCGTCCACGCACGCACTCTACCGTTCACACATGGCTGCGCTCGTGCCATGCCTACCACCAATCCCCTGTGACAGGGTCACATAGATCGTGAGTCTTTGCTCGTTACCGCGTGCTCCTAATCCACTATGATTTGGATATTTGATCTGAGGGGCCTCTGGCCTGATAGCACTAACCATCACGTGGGCATTGTATGGGCGTTCTGCGTCGTATACATCAGTCGAAGCTTAATAGACGTCAGCAACTGAGCGGCGCGCGTCAGGTTGGACTGGTAAGCACCTACCTTTTTGAAGGAGGTAGCTAGGTCTGCTCACCGGCCGCCCACGCAACGTGCAGGAGTTCCCAGGGAGATGGCCCATGACCCCTGGGGGCATAGGTTTAGTCCGGCGTGCTTGACCTCTCTATTAAGCCTAGGTCGGGTTGTGGCATATTGTTTGGCCGAGGCCGGGCATGACCCAGGAAAGTGTGTCCGGCCGGAGTTAATCGAGCGTGGTGGGTAAGTTGGTGCGCCCCTGCAGGGAAGAAAACATCTATCGATAGCCTATACTATGGTAACAGATACTTGGAGTTGTATCCGATCGATACAACTAGAACTGGATACTTGAGATGAGACATGGCGATGGGACCTGGATATGAGATGATAACTGGATAGTTTCGCTCTCGGGTTGCTCTCTCGCTTGGAGTCGAGAAAGGATCTCTGGCCGAGGTTGATAACACTACTACTTCACGTTATGTTGATCTGTACTCTTCTAGATGCTTGAAGATGCTTGAAGATGCTAGTCTTCGATAGGCTAGGCTTTCCCCTTCCCTTCTGGCATTCTGCAGTTTAGTCACCAGATACAACCCTTTCCTTTGATACAGATGCATACTTAGTTTAGATCTGATGTAAGTCTTGCGAGTACTTTGGATGAGTACTCATGGTTGCTTTGCTACATCTTTTCCCCCATACCCGATTGTTGCGACCAGATGACGGATCCCAGGAGCCACGACACCACTGATGACTACTACTACCTGGAGGATGCCTACCACTACGTGAAGACCATAGACGACTAGGAGTAGTTAGGAAGCTCCCAGGCAGGAGGCCTTGCCTTTTCGATCGTTATTGCTTTTGTGCTAGCCTTCTTAAGGCAAACTTGTCTAACTCATGTCTGTACTCTGATATTGTTGCTTCCGCTGAGTCTTGTGTATTCGAACTTATGTATTCGAGCCCTCGAGGCCCCTTGCTTGTCATATAAAGCTTGTATTATTTTAATTTGTGTCTAGAGTTGTGTTGTGATATCTTCCCGTGAGTCCTTGATCTTGATCATACACATTTGCGTGTATGATTAGTGTACGGTTGAATCGAGGGCGTCACACTAGACGCCATACTCTCCTAGGTTGTGAAACCAAGGTTATGATCACCAAAGCTATGGAAATCAAAGCAAATGTAGACCAAAGCTCTGATACCACTTGTAGGATCAAAAGTATGTCTCGATGGGGGTGATTAGACTAGTTCACCAAATAAAAATCTATCCTTTTCCCAATTTTTAGTCTTGGCAGATTTTAGCAACTTAGCACAAGTCAAGCAATCAACCTACACATGCAAATCTAAGAGTATAGCAGCAGAATGTAAAATCATTGCACATGAAGGTAAATGGAGGAGTTTAGAGGGAGAAAACGCAATGTAGACACAGAGATTTTTGGCGTGCTTCTGATAGGTGGTGATATTGTACATCCATGTTGATGGAGACTTCAACCCACAAAGGGTAACAGCTGTGCGAGTCCATGGAGGACTCCACCCACGAAGGGTCCACGAAGAAGCAACCTTGTCTATCCCACCATGGACATCGCCCACGAAGGACTTGCCTCACTAGGGTAGATCATGACGAAGTAGGGGATCTCCTTGCCCGTACAAACTCCTTGGTTCAACTCCACAATCTTGTCAGAGGCTCCAATTAACACATAACCAATCTAGGAGACACCATTGATGATGAACTCCTTGCTCTTGTGCTTCGAATGATAGTCTCCCCAACACTGAACTCTCTCTCTCACATATTTGGATTTGGTGGAAATATGATTTGAGTGGAAAGCAACTTGGGGAAGGATAGAGATCAAGATTCTTGTGGTTGGAGTGGAATATCTTGGTCTCAACACATGAGTCGGTGGTTCTCTCTCAAAAAATGTATGTTGGAAGTGTAGGCACGTTCTGATGGCTCTCTCCACAAATGAAGAGTGGGTGGAGGGTTATATGTAGCCTCCACACAAAATCTAACCGTTACACACAATTTACCAAAATCGGTGGCACCAAATCATGAATCTCGATCAGACCGATTTAGTTCAAAAATGTGAACGTTAGGCTTTTCGGTGGGACCGACATGTCAACTCGGTGGGACCAATTTCATTAGTTTTAGGGCATAACGTAATGTCGGTGAGACCGATCACATAAACTCGGTAAGTCCAATTTCTGTAATAGGCAAACAGAAAGTTGGTCAGGCAAACTCGATGGGACCGAATCGCTCATTTGGGTGACACCAAAACGTTACGAAAGGGAAACAGAGAGTTTGCATTGCGAACTCAATGGGACCAATTGCTCATCTCGGTTAGACCGAAATGTTACGAAGGGAAACAGAGAGTTTGCAATCCCATCTCGGTGAGACCGAGATCCCTATCTGTGAGATCGAACTGACTAGGGTTTATGGCAGTGGCTCTATCAAATGAACTCGGGTGCGCCAGATAGATCAAATCGGTGGTGCCGAGTTTGACTGTTGGTTTGGGACAAATGTGGATATGAGGAAGTGGTTGAGGGCTTTTGGAGCATATCAGTAAGCATTTTGAGAAAGCAAGCCATTAAGCAACACCTCATCCCCTTTTAATAGTATTGGCTTTTCCTATGGACTCAATGTGATCTTGGATCACTAAAGTGAAAATGTAGAGTCTTGAGCTTGAGCCAATATGTGTCCTTATCATTTTGAGGGGTCCACATTCCTAGTCCATGCCATGCCAATCATTGAACTTTCTAAAATGATCATCTTGAAAGAGCATTAGTTCAATGAGCTATATGTTGTTCGGAATTACCAAAACCACCCAGGGATAGTAGCACTTTTAGAGAGGAGATGGTGATGTTGAAGATGTTGATGAAGATTGCCCTCAGCAAGATGGGAGAGTTGTTGGTGATGATGATGATGATTACTTCCCCCTCCGGGAGGGAAACTCCCCCGGCGGAATCGCTCCGCCGAATGGCAAAAGTGCTCCCGCCCAAGTTCCCCCTCGAGACGGCGGCGCTTCATCCCGAATGTCCTCTCCTTATTTTTTTAGGTCAAAATGACTTGTATACCAGAAGATGGGCACCAGAGGTGGGCTGGGCTGAGCACAACCCACCAGGGCGCGCCTGGGGGGCCAAGCGCATCCTAGTGTCTTGTGCTCACCAGGTGGCCCCCCTCGGTAGTTAATTGCTCCAGTATTTCTTATTTATTCCATAAAAATTCTTCGTGAAGTTTTAGCCCATTTGGAGTTGTGCAGAATAGGTAGCTTGACGTAGCTTTTTCGGGTCCAGATTTCCAGCTACCGAAATTCTCCGTCTTTGTGTGTACCTTGCAAATTATGAGAGAAAAGGCATTAGACTTACTCCAAAAAGCATTATTATGCATAAAACATTATAAATAACAGTAGGTAAACATGATGTAAAATGGATGCATCAACTCCCCCAAGCATAGACCTCGCTTGTCCTCAAGCGAAAACCAAAATCGAAAAACATGTCCACATGCTTAGAGAGAGAGAGGTGTCAACAAAAAACAAAATATGGAAATAGAAGCATCATGTAAATTATTATAACAGCAACAAACTTTAACATAAAACCTTTATCATAGAACTTTGATCATAGACTTCTCATGAATAAGTAACAATTCATCTCAACATCGAAGTATAAAGCATAAAATATATTGGAAACTAACAAACTATGTTCTCAATCAACTTTGCAACTACATTTCATCATCTTTTTAGGAAGGGTCGCGTACCGGAACTTTTAGGAAAGTCCACATACTCAACCATCATATAGTTTTCCATGATTGCTAACACTCAGCGCATACACCTGAGCAAAACGTTTCAACCGGACACATAGAAAGATAGGGGCTTATAGTTCTGCCTCCCAACGTATTCACCTCAAGGGTGATGTCAACAATAATAACTCACGCTACCCATATCCAACTGGATATATGTGCCTAGATATTTCCTCACCACATGATGCTTGCCAAAAGAGAAAATAAAAAGGAATAGAGAGAAGAATTTTGACTCTTCCATAGAAGTGAATACATAAAAGTATAAGATAGGCCCTTCACAGAGGTTGCCATGAGTTTTTTGTTTGTATGCTCAATCCCTTAGTGCAAAAGAATGTCACATTATATTGCCCCTTGTGATAGCAACCTTTATTATGCAGCTTGTCGCTTTTATTCTTTTCCATCACAAGTTCGTACAACGCTCAATTTTCTCTTACACTAAATGATCTAACACTTTTAGAAGCAATTTTTATTGCCTTATTGCACCGATGACAACTTACTTGAAGGATCTTACTCAACCCTTAGGTAGGTATGGTGGGCTCTTGAAAATAAGATTAGGGTTTAAGGGTTTTCATTGCACATGTAGTATCTCTACTTGGTGCAGAATTTTTGGCTAGCAAAGATGAGGGGCAAGCACCATATGTTGAAGAATCTATGACAATATAACTTGTATGTGAATATGAACAAACAAAAATCATTACGTTGTCTATCTTGTCCAACGTCAACAATTTTGGCATATAATATTTTGATGGGGGCTCACAATCACAAAAGATTTCCAAGATAGTATATTTGCATGTGAATCTTCTCTTCCCTTATTAATTCTTTCATGTATTGCATCATTGACCAATGCTATGTTTGTCAATCTCCAATCAAATTTTCTACTTATACTTTTCCTTATGTGGTGTATTTACTTACCATAAGATTAGCATATGATCTTTTTCATTTATTTCCTTTCTTTTTATCGAAACATCAAAGTAAAGAAACCAAAACTCAAACTAAACTTTATTATATATCTCGCACACGATTACAAAGATAGATCACTAAGCAAACTCTCGAAAAGGAAGGGTCGAACTAAACTTTTATTCATCTAAAGCAAAAGATAACTATGGATCGAACTAAGATAAGTAAAGGGAAAAGATAGTGGAGATGATACAATACCGGGGCACCTCCCCCAAGCATGGCGAAAGCCAAGGGGAATGCCCATACCCGATACTCTATTTCCTTTTGGTGATGAAGAAGGAGGTGGTGGTGATGAAGTGGCGATCTTGTCCTTCATGATCAAGAGATTCTCCAATCTACGGATGACGCTTCGGAGGACGATGATGTGCTCTTGCAATAGAATATTTTCACGGGTGAGATATTTATTTTGCACACGAACGATGACCTGAAAGGCTTCGATCTCTGTGGGGGTGAGATGATCATAGTAAGGTTTAAGGATATCTTCCTCTTCCTCCTTAGCAGGCTAGGCCTGCTCAACCATCGGGGTTTGGTCTCCGATAGCCTCCTTGCTCTTGTCCCCTATGATAGCTTCTACGGCTTCTTCTCTCTTCAGCTCGGTCTTCATCAACCATGCATCCTCTTCCACGTTGTTGGAGGAAGATGAAGACATGATGCCTGACTCAATGGATCTGACCAAAAACAACAAGAAAAGAAAAC
This sequence comes from Triticum dicoccoides, assembly GCF_002162155.2. NCBI lineage: Eukaryota > Viridiplantae > Streptophyta > Magnoliopsida > Poales > Poaceae > Triticum > Triticum dicoccoides. The sequence goes on along the minus strand of NC_041386.1, from coordinate 221,322,401 downwards.
AGAAGATTTCTCTGTGATACGGTGTTCAATAGGTTCGGGAGGTTTATAAAGATTTTTTTATCTGCGGAAACAAGCAAACGGAAGAAAAACGGAGTCCAGAAGGTACCCGTGGTGGGCACAAACCACCTGGGCGTGCCTGGCGGTGCGCCCTGGTGTCTTGTGCCCATCAGGGTCACCTTCCTGGTAGTTTCTTATTTTCCTAATTTTTAAAATATTCCAAAACTGACAAAAAATATTTTTGCGGATTTTTTGGAGTCCGTTTACTTACCATATCACGTACCTTCTCTTTTTAACTATTTTGGAGTGTTCCAGGAGTTTTCTTTTATGTGCTCTTCTGGTGTCATAGTTTGGATAATATTGGTTTCAACATTAACGGGCATACCTGAGATATAATGTTTTACTCGTTGCCCATTAACAACCTTCGGGTTAGTACCTTCGGCATTATAAATTTTGATGGCTCCATATCGATAAACCTCCTCGATAACACAGGGTTCTTACTATTTGGAGAGGAGTTTTCTTGCAAAGAATCTGAAACGAGAGTTGTACAAAAGAACATATTCTCTAACTTTGAACTCGCGCTTTTGGATTCTTTTATCATGCCATCTTTTAACCTTTTCTTTGAATAACTTGGAATTTTCATAAGCTTGGGTTCTTCATTCATCTAATGAGCTAATATCAAATAACCTATTTTCATCGGCAAGTTTGAAATCATAGTTGAGTTCTTTAATTGGCCGATATGTTTTATGTTCTAACTCAAGAGGCAAATGGCAAGCTTTTCTATAAACCATTTTATAAGGAGACACACCCATAGGATTTTTATATGTTGTTCTATAAGCCCAATGTGCATCATCTAATTTATTAGACAAATTCTTCTGGGACATATTGACTGTTTTTTGTAAAAATAAAATATTTCTCTATTGCTAAGTTCAACTTGACCACTAGACTAAGGATGATAGGGTGATGCAATTCTATGGTTAACATCATACATGGCAAGCATTTTAAGGAAAGCGCCATGAATAAAATGTGAACCACCATCAGTCATTAAATATCTAGGGACTCCAAACCTTGGGATAATAACTTCCTTAAGCATTTTAATAGAGGTGTTGTGATCAGTACTACTAGTTCGAATAGCTTCTACCCACTTTGTAAAATAATCAACACCAACAAAAATATGTGTATACCCATTAGAGGAAGGAAAAGGTCCCATGTAATCAAAACCCCAAACATCAATTGGTTCAACAGCAAGTGAGTAATTCATAGGTATTTCTTGACGCTTACCAATATTAACTATTCTTTGACATTCATCACAAGATGAGAAAAACTTACGAGAATCCTTGAAGAGAGTAGGCCAATAAAATCCAGATTGTAATACCTAATGAGCACTTCTGTCTCCCGCATGATGTCCTCCATAAGCTTCGGAGTGACATTTCCATAGGATTTGTCCCTGTTCATGCTCAGGTAAACAACGTCAAATAATACCATCTACTCCTTCTTTTTAAAGATGTGGGTCATCCCAAAAGTAATGTCTTAAAACATAGAAGAATTTTTTCTTTTGTTGGTAAGTAAAGCTAGGTGGTATGTATTTAGCAACAATATAATTAACATAGTCAGCATATCAAGGTGTACTATGAGAAACATTTATTGTAGCTAATTTCTCATCAGGAAAACTATCATTAATAGGTTGTGGGTCATCAAGATTATTTTCAAGCCTAGACAAGTTATCAGCTATGGGGTTCTCTACTCCTTTTCTATCAATGATATGCAAATCAAATTCTTGTATCAAGAGAACCCACCTAATGAGTCTAGGTTTAGCATCTTTCTTTTCCATAAGATATTTTATAGCAGCATGATCAGTGTGAACAATAACTTTAGAATCAACAATGTAAGATCTGAATTTATCACAAGCAAACACCACTTCTAAGAATTCTTTTTCAGTAGTAGTATAATTTCGTTGAGCACTGTCTAGAGTCTAACTAGCATAATGAATAACATTCAATTCTTATCAACTCTTTGTCCTAGAACAGCACCAATAGCATAATCACTAGCATCACACATCATTTCAAAAGGCAAGTTCAAGTCAGGTGGTTGAACAATAGGTGCGGAAATTAAGGTTTTCTTGAGTGTTTAAAAGGCTTCTAAACAATTATCATAAAAAACAAATGGCATATCCTTTTGCAAGAGATTTGTAAGAGGCCAAGAAATTTTAGAGAAGTCTTTAATAAACCTCCTATAGAAACCAGCATGACCGAGGAAACTACGAATACCTCTGATATCTTTAGGACATGGCATTTTCTCAATTGCATCAACCTTAGCTTTGTGCACCTAATTACCTCTTCCAAAAAATTTATGGCCCAAAACAATACCTTCGTTAACCATAAAGTGGCACTTCACCCAATTCAAGAAAAAAAATTGTTTGCTCACATCTCTGTAAACTTGATCAATATTGCTCAAACAATCATCAAAAGACATCCCATAAACAGAAAAGTCATCCATGAAAACCTCAACAATCTTTTCACAAAAGTCAAAGAATATAGGAGTCATACATATTTGAAAGGTAGCAGGTGCATTGCATAAACCAAAAGGCATACGTCTATAAGCATAAGTTCCAAAAGGACATGTAAAAGTGGTATTTTCTTGATCAGGTTGAGAAACAGGTATTTGTGAAAAAACAGAATATCCATCAAGGAAGCAAAAATGTGTGTTCTTAGATAATCTTTCTAGCATTTGATCAATAAAAGGCAGAGGGTAATGATCTTTTCTAGTTGCTTTGATTAATTCTCTAAAATCAATTACCATTCTATAGCCTGTAATAATTCTTTGTGTAATAAGTTCATTATTATCAGTAGGAACAACAGTAATACCTGCTTTCTGAGGGACACAATGAATAGGACTTACCCATCTAATATCAGCTATAGGATAGATTATACCTTATTCCAGAAGTTTTAATATTTCCGTTCTTACCACTTCTTTCATTCTTGGATTTAACCGACGTTGGTGATCAATGACGGGTTTAGCATCAGGTTCCATATTAATCTTGTGCTGACATAGAGTGGGACTAATGGCCTTAAGATCATCAAGAGTATACCCAATAGTAGCACGGTGCTTCCTTAGAACTTTCAATAATCTCTCTTCTTCATGTTCTAAAAGGTTAGCACTAACAATAATAGGATATGTCTTCTTCTCATCAAGATAAGCATATTTCAAAGTGTCTAGAAATTGTTTTAATTCAAACACAAGATCACCTTTAGGTGGAGGAGGACCTTCTGGAGTTTCAATAGGCAAATTGTGTTTAATCAGAGGACGTTGTTCAAAGAAAATCTTATCTATTTCATTTCTTTCATGCATATGCATATCATTTTCATGGTCTTGTGGATATTGTTCTAAAGGATCAGTAGGAGGCACAACAATAGAAGCAAGACCAATAATTTCATCCTTACTAGGTAATTCTTTTTTATGAGGTTCTCTACTAAACTTGGAAAAATTAAATTCATGAGACTCATCACCAAAGCTAACACTGACAGTTTGTTTCTCACAATCAATTTTAGCATTAACGGTGTTCAAGAAAGGTCTACCAAAGATAATGGAACAAAAGTCATCTTGTGGGGAACCAAGAACAAGAAAATCAGTAGGGTATTTTATTTTCCAACACAAGACTTCAACATCCCTAACAATCCCAAGTGGTGTGATAGTGTCTCTATTAGCAACTTTAATAGTAACATCTATGTCTTCTATTTTAGCGGGTGCTATATCATTCATAAATTCTTGATATAAGGTAAAAGGAATAATGATAATAGTGATCTCGTATCTTAACTTAGACAATAGGCATGCCAACAACAGGTCTATGTTTATCTTTTTCATCGGGTTTGGCAATTATAGCAGCTTCATCATAGAAGCAAATAACATGCCCATCTATATTTTCAACCCGGAGATCTTTAACCATAGAAACACTAGGTTCTACCTTGATTTATTCAGCTGGTTCAGGTGTTCTAATATAACTTTTATTGACCACTGTTGAAACTTTAGCATGTTCCTTTATCCTAACAGGGAAAGGTGCTTTTTCAATATAAGCAGTAGGAACAACTGGATCAACATTATAGATTATAGTTTCATATTTGGCTATTACTAGCACTTTAATTTCTTCTTTAATAGGTGGGTGATATTTGTACCACTTCTCTTTAGGAAGATCAACATGAGTAGCAAATGATTCACAAAAGGAGGCTACTATCTCAAAGTCAAGTCCATATTTAGTGCTAAACTTTTGAAAACCATCGGTATTCATAAAAGATTTAACAGAAACATAATTAAGCTTAATACCTGACTCTTTACCTTCATCGAGTTCCCAATCTTCAAAGTTGCGTTTAATTCTTTCCAAAAGATCCCACCAGAATTCAATAGTTTTCTTCATGAAGGAACCAGTACAAGAAGTATCAAGCATGGATCGATCATCATGAGAAAGCCAAGCATAAAAGTTCTAAATGATAATTTCCTTAGAGAGTTCATGGTTGGGGCATGAATATAACATTGACTTAAGCGTGCCCCAAGATAGAGCGATACTTTCTCCTTCATGAGGCCAAAAATTATATATATAATTCCGATCACGATGAACTATATGCATAGGATAAATAATTTGGTGAAACTCCAATTTCAATCGATTCCAATTCCAAGATCCAATATCATCGCATAGCCTATACCATGCCAATGATTTTCCCTTCAGAGATAAAGGGAAAACATTATTCTTAACTTCATCTCCAGGTAAACATGCAAGCTTAAACAATCCAAAAATTTCTTCCACATATAACGAGTGCATATCAGGATGTTCAGTTCCATGTCCTGCATAAGGATTAGCTAGCAATTGTTCTATCATACCGGAGGGAATTTCATATTTAATATTTTTAGTAGGTGCAGTAGGTTGAGGGGTGACTAATTGTGGTTCCAGTCGAGCTGAAGATAGCCCAAACAAACCCCTCAAAGGATTGTTTTCCATAGTAACAAATAACAATAAATTTCAGCACGTAGTCATAATTTTTCCTTACCAATTTCCAATTACCAAGAGCACTTCACTCCCTGGCAACAACACCAGAAAAGAGCCTTGATGACCCACAAGTATAGGGGATCAATCATAGTCCTTTCGATAAGTAAGAGTGCCAAACCCAATGAGGAGCAGAAGGAAATGACAAGTGGTTTTCAGCAAGGTAATGTCTGCAAGAACTGAAATTGTAAGTAGCGTGTAGTTTGATTGCTAGATAATTTCTAACGAGCAAGTAACGATAATAGTAACAAAGGTGCATCAAGGTATCCCAATCCTTTTGAGGAAAAGGACAGGCCAAAACGATCTCTTTTGATAAGCAAAGTGTTCTTGAGGGTACATGGGAATTTCACCTAGTCACTTTCATCATGTTGGTTTGATTTGTGTTTGCTACTTTGATAATTTGATATGTGGGGTGGATCAGTGCTGAGGTGTTGTTCTTACTTGAAAAAACCTCCTAATTATGATTAACCCCCTCGCAAGTATCCACAACTACGAGAAATGTGTTAAGAATAAATTCTAACCATAGCATTAAACTTTTGGATCTAAGCGGTCCCTTACAGAATAGCGCATATACTAGGGTTTAAGCTTCTTTCACTCTCACAACCCATCATCTAAGAACTACTCCACAATGCATTCCCTTAGGCCCAAACATGGTGAAGTGTCATGTAGTCTACGTTCACATGACACCACTAAGGGAATCACAACATACACACCATCAAAATATCGAACACATATCAAGTTCACATGATTACTTGCAAGTACATTTTCCCGTGACCTCAAGAACAAAAGTAACTACTCACAAATGATAATCATGATCAAGATCAGAGGGGTATTAAATAGCATATTGTATCTGAACATATAATCTTCCACCAAATAAACCATATAGTAATCAACTACAAGATGTAATCAACACTACTAGTCACCCACAAGTACCAATATATAGTTCCGGTAAAAAGATTGAACACACTAGATGATCTAGGGTTTGAGAGGAGATGGTGTTGTTGAAGATGTGAATGGAGATTTCCCTCCCCAAGATGGGAGAGTTGTTGGTGATGATGATGACGATGATTTCCCCCTTCGGGAGGGAAGGTCCCCTGGCGGAATCACTCCGCCGGATGGCAAAAGTGCTCCTGCCTAGGTTCCGCCTCGAGTCGGTGGCGCTTCTTCCCTAAAGTCCTCTCCTTATTTTTTTCAAGGTCAAAGTGACTTATATACCAGAAGATGGGCACCGAAGGTATGCTGGGCTAAGCACAACCCACCGGGGCGCGCTTGGGGGGCCAGGCGCGCCCTGGTGTCTTGTGCTCAGCAGGTGGCCCCCCTTTAGTAGTTATTTGCTCCAGTATTTCTTATTTATTCCATAAACATTCCTCGTGATGTTTCAGCCCATTTGGAGTTGTGCAGAATAGGTGGCTTGACGTAGCTTTTTAAGGTCCAGATTTCCAGCTGCCGGAATTCTCCCTCTTTGTGTGTACCTTGCAAATTATCAGAGAAAAGGCATTTGAATTACTCCAAAAGGCATTATTATGCATAAGAACATTATAAATAACAGTAGGTAAACATGATGCAAAATGGATGTATCACATACCTCACCTGTCGTTGGGGCATGAGGATCACCAAGATGAGACCAAGGGGTGAGGGACTACGTAACAAGTGAGGCCCCTGAGTCGCGATGCTCAGGGGTCCCCCCTTGACGTACAAACAACTCTCCATACCTTTCCTCGTCGGGCTTTCGCTCGGGAGTGACGCGCGAAGACCAGGTCCATGGGACTTGGTGAGGTGGTGTAAGCCAGGCGAGACCTGAGCGTAGCCCCCATGCCCAGCCCCCTCGCACGACCCTCCTGAGGGGAAAGCGGTTTGGTGAGGCTGAGCAGTGAGCCTGGTGGCTCTCCCGTGGTTACTGTAGCCACTACGGTGCCCTCAGTTATTTATTCACCAGTGCGGAGCATAGTGATTCTGCTCTTGCACGGGCATAGCCGCTCCTCGACCGTGTCGTCCACTAGCACGGAGCATGGGGCTTCCACTGGTACGTGGCTGGGAGCTCCCTCTAAGGGAATACTCTAGGGTGTGTAAAGCCCCGTCATGGCACGTGGCTTGCATGGCAGGACTAGAGGAGGTGTGGATGGGCACTTGTGATCCAACGCGGGACTCATGAGGCCCTACCACAAGGTGGGTTGCGCCTACATTTTGGTTCGGAACATTTGCAAGGTTCCTTTGAGATGGTTAGGTAGCCTGCGCCGAGTGAATCTCCAAAGGATATTGCATGAGAAGGCCAAACACCAACGACCCCAGGCGGTGACGTGAACGGGATCGGCCCGCCAGACAGAGCTCTGCCATTGGGTTTGTCGATGTTGCAGGGACAGACCCGAGCACAGACGCCGTGCCCAGTCTTCTCATGCACAAATCCTAAGGAAAGACAACCGGCGCGTGGCTTCCACGACGGCGAGGCACTGGGTCGCGTGCCCTAACACATCCGCTCCCGATTAGCTCATGCGAGAACAAGGAACCAAGGACCATGGGAGGTGACGCGCACGGGAGTAGGCTCGCGAGCCAGAGCTTAGCCACTTAGGTTTAGCGACGCTACAGGGACGAACCCGAGCACAGACGCCGTGCCAGTCCTTAATCATGAGGCGGTCATGGGTGGGTTTGCGAGGGCGTACAATGTTCATGGCAGCAAAGCGTTGGACAGGCAGGTGATGTCATAAAGCAACTCATGAAAGGGTAAGGCCAGTTCTGATATATGCGAAAAATGATACGTGCCATAGCGACGGACCCATACTTATAGAGGCATGATCGCCAGACATCCCATCCTCCTGGGATCCTCGGTGGAGCAGATGCTTCTTCTTCTTCTTGGTGATGAGCTCCGGGGGGTAGACAGTGCCTTCGTCATCCAGGTTCTTGTCCACCGCAGCCTGGTAGGCACGCTCGAGGGACCACATTGCATCCTTTTTGTCATGGGCGACCGTGATGATGCTGCCGCTCCCTTGCATCTTGAGGACATTGTAGCCGTGGTGAGTCCCGGCCATGAACTTGGCCAGGGATGGATACCCAAGGATGGCGTTGTACGGGAGGCGAATGTGGGTGACGTCAAAGTCGATGAGCTCAATGTGGTATTTGTCGCGCTTGCCGAAGGTTACAGGGAGATGAATCTGCCCTATGGGGACGGTGGAGCCGTTGGTCACCCCCGAGAAGAGCCTGGTAGGCTGAAGCTGGTCATATGGCACCTGGAGCATGTTGAATGTCTCGACAGAGAGGACATTGAGCCATGCGCCACCATCGATTAATGTCTTGGTGATGAGGATGTTGCTGATGGTGGGCGATCAGAGCATTGGGAGCGCGCTGGCAGTGGCCGCACACTTGAGCTGGTCAGCAGAGTCGAAGGTGATGGCGTACTTGGACCATCTGAGCGGATGCAATGCCTCGAGCTTGGGAAGGGCCGCGTTCACCTCACGAGCGAACTACTTGAAGATGCGATGGGAGGCGGGGGCCTAAGCGCCGCCTAGGATGGAGGCAATGGAACGAGGCTCTTGGAAGCCCCCGGACCCATCATCTTGGCAGTGGTCGTCATTCCTCCTTTGTGGCGGCGGGAGCGGAGGAAGGCCAGCATTTCCCTAAGGATGGTACTCACGAGGTTGATCCCTTTAGGGGCCATTCCGAGGCTGGCCCTACCAGCAGTCCTCACGAGGCTGATCACGCTAGTCTTGGCAGGGGTCGCGGTTGTCCAAGCGTCCCCCACTTCGGCCTCCTCCACAGCCATAGTCGCGCTCATTGCCCTCGGGGCGCTAGCCAAGGCGCCCAGCTCGGATGGCCCTGAGCTCTTGGCAGTCATTGGTGTTGTGGTTGTGCATGTTGTGGAAGATGCAGAACGGCTGGCTCCCCTTGGAAGACTCTGGGTGGTCGCAGTCGCGCTTCATCTTAGGTTCGGCCGCGAGCACAGCTAGGCCCTTGCGCTTCATGTCCTTGGCCTTGGCCTTCTTATCTTCTGGATCGGCCTCCAGGAGCTCAAGGAGGGAGAGGTGACCTTCCTCGGCCCTCATGCATCTGGTTGCCACATTGAACATTTCCAGAGCCGAGTACAGGTCCTCATGTATGGAAGGCTCTTCCTTCATCTTGTCATCCCGAATGCCATCGTTGAACGCCGAAATGATGGCCTCATTTGACACCTTGGGAATCTTTAGGCGAACGTTGGTGAAGCGCTGGATGTATTTGTGCAAGGTCTCCACTGGCTGCTGCTTGATGCGTCGCAGGACGCCCACAACAGGGCCGCGGTCATGAGTGCCCTGGAAGTTGGTGATGAAGCGCTCCCGCATTTCATCCTAAGAGGAGATCGATCCCGCGAGGAGGTTCAGGAGCCATGAGCGCGCGCCATCCTTGAGGGCCATGGGAAACCAGTTTGCCATGACCTTCTCATCGTCGTTGGTCGCCTTGATGCTTAGCTCGTAAAGTGGGAGGAACTCGGCAGGGTCGGGGGTGCCGTCATAGTGCGGAGGCAGGTCTGGCTGGAACTTCCCAAGCCAGACGACGCGGTGCAGCTCCGGGGTGAACGCGCCGCAGCCGCCATGCTCACGGGCGCCCTCCGTAGAGGAGGAGCCTAGTCTTGGCGTCCGTGCACCGTCACCTCGGGTAGCACGCGGTCTTGACATGGCGGTGCTGGGAGCGCACGCGCCTCTCCTTGGGGCCGCTGCACCACTTGGCAGCTTTCTTCATCGCGAGCTGGCGCCCTGTTCGGCGGGTCGCGTCGTGGGGCCTCATGCCTTGGCTCAAGGATGGCATCTTGCCTGGGAGGTGGAGGAGGCGCACCATGGGCCACGTCACCCGCAAGAGGCGGCAAGGGAGGCAGCGAGCGAGATGGCGCAGGGGCCTCCATAGGGGTGCTGACAAGCTCGGCGATGCCGTCTAGCCAGTCCTCGTAGAGGCCATTGGTTGGGTGATAGCGCAGAAGCTCGCGTGCCATGAGCGACGCATCCTGTGCATTCGCCGAGCTGTGACAAGCATGGGAAGACGAAGCAGCCGCTAGAGTCAGTGATGGAGTGGCGGTGCGTCCATCACGCCACATAGAAGCCTGCAGCGATGAAGCTTGCTGCTCATGAGCCGCGGGGCCTGTGTCGGCATTTGCCGCAGGCGATGGGGAACGACAGGGGGCGCCGTCGCCCACAAGTGATGTCTGGGCGACGCGGGCACCGAGCGCAGCTCGGCACTTAGCACGAACTCGATGAGCGTCAGCCACGAGAATGGCGGAGTGGTGGCGAATCGGCCGGTGGGAGAGAGGTTCTGACACACCCCTACCTGGCGCGCCAAATGTCGAATTCGGGGCTCCGCAGACCCAAGAAAGATTCGAACTCTAGGGTGCGTGTGAAGAACTCGGTCTCCCCAGCCTACCAACTCGACGCTCTCACAGCCGCGCTCGGTGAACAGGGAAGGAAGGAGACATGGTAGTTTACCCAGGTTCAGGCCACCTTGCGGTGTAATACCCTACTCCTGCTTTGTGGTGGATTAGCCTCGCGGTGGGCTGAGTATGAACTAGTACAGAGGGTGAACTACCTTAGGAGGTCTGTTCTTGTGTGTGAGCAGCTAAGGAAGGAGTGGATTTGATCCCCTCCCTATGGTGGTGGCTAAGCTATATTTATAGTGGCCTTAGTCCTGTTCCCCCAAAATGAAGGCGGGAAGGGATCCCACAAAGGCCAATTTTGAAGGGAGACAAATAGTACATCTCATCTTGGTGAAAGGTGGTCTTCGCCAGCAAAGCTTCTGGTCATGACGTCGTGGTGGGCTTGGCGATGACTTCCGTCCTAGCGGTCTTGGTCTTGTAGCATGGGAATGGAAACCTTTGGCTGATTCCTTGGGACTCTGCGCCTGCGCTTGCCTCCTTGGCACCAAAGAGGAAACATGTTGTATTGCGCCCGCTGGCACCCGCCTTGCCGTCGTCATCATGGCTTATGCCATCCGGACCTCATGAGATGGGTGCTTGCGTAGGAATCTTTGGTCCTCAAGAGCCACCCTAGGGAGGCCGCTCCCTCTAGAGGTCTTGGCGTTGTCTGCCTCGTGATGCTTGGCCCCTCACGAGGGTCTTGTGTTGTACATGCTGAAGATGGGCCGTATGTACCAGGCCATTTGTAAGTCCATCTAGTGCCACCCCTAGTTGGTTTTGGAGTATTGACGACAAATTTGGTTGAGGGAGTAATGTGTTTGTGAGAATTGCAGAATAACACAGGTAGTAGTCCCTTACTGATTCGGTTTACCTACCATAGATGACCCCTAAAAATGTGTGAAGACATTGAAGACAATGGTGGTTTGTGAAGACATTCACAGTGAAGATTATGACATGAGAAGACATTCATGTGAAGACTATGGAGTACAAAGACATAGTTGTTTTGTAGTTTCCTTTTCCTCTTTCTAGAGTCATAGGAACCACCGTACCATTAAGTGGGGTCCAAGTGAACAAACTTAGAGTGACTGAAGTGATGCCCAACCAAAATCCTATGTCTTCGAGTGAAGACAATGAGTGCAAATCTTATCCAAAGCCGAATGAGTCAGCTTTACTTGTAGCCCAAGTCAAGCTGCCGCATGTGTTTGAAATCCGACCGTTGGACATGTGTCGGTTCCATAGTGACCCAGGGTCATTTCGGACAAATCAGGTCGGGTTGCCTCCTGGCTATAAATAGCCCACCCCCTACAGCATAAATTGGTGGCTGCTCAAAGCTAGTGTACGGCTTTTGTCATTTGAGAGCAACCCACCTCGAAGCATTTGAGAGAGAGAGAGATCCTTGCGAGGACAAAGCCCAAAACACCCAGAGCCAAAGAGCGTTAGGCATCAGTGAAGTCATTCTATATGCATGACCTGAAGACTTGTTACACTTGAGGATTGTGAATCCTCTAGCCGGTTAGGTGTCACATTCTGAGCATCCAAGAGCCATTATGGATTGCCAGTGAACGAAGTCTGTGAAGATTTGGAAGTCTACCTTGAAGATTTACTAGAGTGATTGGGTGAGGACTGAGTGTCATTAGCTCAAGGGGAATAAGGTGAAGACGCGATCTTCTGAGTTAAATCTCAGCCTCCCTAACCAGACGTACAGTTGTCACGGCAACTAGAACTGGTCTACCAAATCCCTGTCTTCACCAAGCAACTGATTCCATCTCCCACTTCCCTTTACTTTACAGTTTGTCATCGTGAAGTCAGTGCCTGCTTGTATGATCTGATTGACTTCACTTAGTGAAGACTGTTCACTGTTTGGCTTTATATTGTCTTCCATCCTGATCCATACTACTTAGCTACTGATAGTCTTCGTGCTCTCATATCATTGATTACATGACTATGGTTTGTCTAGGGTAGTGTACTTTCTGCTGCATATCAATAGGTCATTTCTGCTAGTTGTCTTCAAAGACCTCGTGTTTGGAAGACTTCCATAAAAAATGCCTATTCACCCCCCCTCTAGTCGATAACTAGCACTTTCAATTGGTATCAGAGCAAGGTGCTCCCTTGTTTTGTGTGATTCGGCTTAATCACCTGGAGTTTTAGCTACGTCGACTTCAGGGATAATCAAGGTCTTCGTTGCGTGTCCAGTCTTCGATGGCACTGATTACCCATACTGGAAGAATAAGATGTGTATGCATCTTGAAGACATTGATGTCGACCTCTGGTATCTCGTCAAGAATGGCCTTCCCAAGGTCGGTGAAGGTGTCATCGCTGCTGATGTCAAGAGGTTCATTCGACAAGATTTGACAGCCAAGAACATCGTCTGTGGTCATCTGACCAAAGGACAATATGGCTATGTGAGTGCACTGGGAACTGCGAAGCTGTTCTGGGACTAGCTCTCCAAGGTCAACGAAGGAATTTCAACTCAAAGAGATTCAAGGATTGATGTTCTTCGCAACCTGTTCAATCGCTTCAAGAGAAACGACAATGAGAATGTCCAGCTCACATTTGATCGCCTCACTGACATCACAAATCAGCTTCGCGCACTTGGTGCCACTGAGATCACCAAGCACGAAATCATCAAGAAGCTCCTGAGATCACTTGATAGCTCATTCGACACCCTGTCCCTGATGATTCAAGAACGTCCTGACTTCAAGAATCGGGATCCGTCTGACATACTTGAGAGGCTCAACACACATGAGTTCCAGTTTTCTAAGAAGAGAGATATCTATGGCCCCAACTATGGCCGACCTCGGGCTTTGAAGGCAAAGGTTGTGTCTTCATATGAAGAAGAATCTGGCTGTAGTTCTAGGGATCCTCAAGACATTGGAAAGGAGCTAGCTATGCTCATGAAGAAGTTCCAAAAGTTCTCCAAAAAGAAAGGTTTCGTAAAGTCTTCAAGATCCAGCTAAAGAAACGATGAAGCTTCCTCTCGTGATTACAAGAAGAGAACATGCCACAAATGCAAGAAACCTGGTCACTACATCTCTGAGTGTCCACAATGGGACAATAAGACCAAGAAAAAGAAGAAGAGCAAGGAATATGATTCTGATGACAAGAAGAATAAGAAATCCTCAAAGTCTTCTTCAAAGTCTTCATCAAAGTCTTCATCACACAAGAAGAGCTCATCAAGCAAGGCTCGTGCATTTGTCGGCAAGGGGATGGATTCAGAGGAGGAGTCTGCTTCTGAGGAGGCGGAGGTCGAGTCTGAGGAGGTGTCCGATTCAGGCGTGGCAAGCCTGGCTCTAGCTTCACCTTATGTCGCCAAGTCCATCTTCAACACCGAAGATAATGGCCTTGTCACCGACGTTGATGCTGATGATGAGGATGGCTCTGCTCCTACCTACTGCTTCATGGCACGTGGTGCCAAGGTAAACTCACGCGATGCTTACTTTCAAACATCCAGTGAAGATGATTCTGAATGTGAATCTAAACCTAGCTACAAAACACTTGCTAAAATTGCAACAGAACAACAAAATGCTATGGAACATATTCAAAAGTTGCTAGACAAAAGCAATGACCTGTTGGACGCAGAAATGACTCGAACTCAGTCCTTAATTGAAGACATTAATAATCTTCATGTTAAGTACGAAGAACTTGAAAGTCATCATGAAACACTTTCAGCTACTCATGAGAAGCTTTCCTATGATTATCTTCAGAGGAAGCAAGAACTTGAGAACCTGTGAGCCTCTCATGAAGATCTTCAAAAGGAGAACGAGTCACTTCACGCTCAACAGATCAGTACCACTCAGGAGGACTTTGAGTCACTGTCGGTGTCAAAACCGGCGGATCTCGGGTAGGCGGTCCCGAACTGTGCGTCTAGGTCAGATGGTAACAAGAGGCAGGGGACATGATGTTTTACCCAGGTTCGGGCCCTCTTGATGGAGGTAAAACCTACGTCCTGCTTGATTAATATTGATGATATGGGTAGTAAAAGAGTAGATCTACCACGAGATCAGAGAGGCTAAACCCTAGAAGCTAGCCTATGGTAAAACTCTCTGGTTTATATAGACACCGGAGAGGGCTAGGGTTACACAGAGTTGGTTACAATGGTAGGAGATCTACATATCCGTATCGCCAAGCTTGCCATCCACGCCAAGGAAAGTCCCTTCCGGACACGGGACGAAGTCTTCAATCTTGTATCTTCATAGTCTAGGAGTCCGGCCGAAGGTATAGTCCAACCATCCGGACACCCCCTAATCCAGGACTCCCTCAGTAGCCCCTGAACCAGGCTTCAATGACGACGAGTACGACACGCAGATTTTCTTCGGCATTGCAAGGCGGGTTCCTCCTCCAAGTACTTCATAGAAGATTTTGAACACAAAGGTAGTGTCCGGCTCTGCAAAATAAGTTTCCACATATTTCCATAGAGAGAATAATATTTATACAAATCTAATCTGCTGACGTATTCCATGGCGTGACATCACACCACGACCAAGTCTTTATTCGAATCGTTTTATCGTCCCACCTTAGTGCGTTTAGCGAGGCGGTTTCCTTGGCACGTCTTGTTAAAGCAGAGATCGTGTCCCCTTATTCCGGGATTCTCATCAACATGGGCGTGGGTAACCCAACCGTACCCATTGGTATATTTTCTCGATCAAAGGCGAGTCCCAAACGGTCACGGGGAAGGCCCTTGATATTCAACCTCTTATAAAGAGACCAAGGCCTTACTCCTTTATTTCAATCTCAAACAAGTTCGCCCTTCGCCTCGAGTTCCAACACCCAAGGCTCCAGATTTCAGGCGCTTCAGACCTTTGACAATGTCCGGTTCCGAACTTCGAGGCCGATGGATGCCTTCCTCCGTCACGGAGGAGGACGTGCTGAAGTTGAGAGAGGCCAGGTTCTTGACCGGCTAAATCTCGCATAGGTTGCCTGCTCATGGGCAGGTCATTCCCACTCCCAAGCCTGGTGAGAGTGTGGTGTTCATGTCTCACTTCCTTCGGGGGCTAGGCTTCCCGACGGATCCCTTCGTGAGGGGGCTCATGTATTATTGTGGGCTGGAATTTCACGACTTAGCCCCGGAGTCCATCCTCCATATTTCCTCATTCATCGTCGTGTGTGAAGCCTTCCTCCATATCACTCCTCACTTCGGACTATGGCTCAAGACCTTCAAAGTAGAGCCGAAGACGATCGAGGGACGGCATGCGGAGTGCGGAGGTGCTTTTATAAGCAAGAATGCTGATACTCCATGGCCCGAGGGCTCTTTTCAAGAGGAGTCCAGCTTATGGTAGCGAGAGTGGTTTTATATTACCGCTCCCAGGGCCCCTAAGTGGGTGGCGCCACCTGCCTTTCGCTTGGGTCCCCTGCCACGACTGGCGTCATGGGTCAATACGGGGCTGGACTGGGGGCCGGCAAAGGACGTGCCCCTGTTGCAGGGCCACATCCGAGATCTCCTAGAAAGAGACACCAGTCTGGTCATGGTGACACAGGTTATGTTAATTCGCCGAGTTCTGCCCTGCAAACATCGCCCCCTCCGCCTGTGGGAGTTCAACCCGGAGGGACCATGAGTTCTCCAACATTTTCTTGGCATGACGCCCGTGGAGATGTACAAATTGTTCTTCGGATCACAAGTAGTGTGTCCGGATTCTACGGAGGACGCAGGTCTGAGCTGCAATCATCCGGATACTCAAGTAAGTAGCCTTGTGCCCGGACTCGCTATACGTATATTTATCATAAAATTGCCCCTAAAGGAGCTGTCCTTTAAACAGGAGTGGATAGCGAAAGCAAAGGTAATCAGGTGTCCGGCCCCCCTCACCAAGACCATGCCGGGTCCCGTGCTAGTCAGGATGTTGGAGGTTGTGCCTTCAAAGGGAAGCGAGGGAGGGGACAAGGGAGCTACAACCTCCTCAAAGGAGGTTGTCCGGAAGGGAGGAATCGAAAATTCCTCTCCTAAGGGGAAGAAGAGGACCGCCTCTGAAGACCCGGAGACCATGGCCTTAAAGCGGGGGAAGAAATCTTTGCCAGAGGGTCCTGTGCTGGGGGATACTTCGGCCGAATTATGCCCTCAAGGGGATCAGCCCTCCACCGAGCCGTAAGTAGAGAGTAGTTTTCTTTTTAAGAAACGAGAGAAATCCCTGCTTTATATCTGAGAAAAGTAATCGAAAATTTACCTTGTAGCTCGGACCTTAGCCCCTCTCAGCAGATCTCGTCTTCGGGGGATCTTCTTCCGGAGATGATGGAGAGTGGAACGCCTCCTCCTGCCGTACCGCCTTGCGAGGCGGGCGACCCTGAGGTATTGTCGCGGAGGGTTTCTCCGAATCCGGCGGGGCCGGAAGGTAGTCATATGGCCCCCAAAGCCCTCCGCATCCGGCCTTCAAAAAGGGCCATCGGACGAGTCCTGCGCTGTCTGGTGCGCGGTCGGAGGAGCTGAAGGATCTGCTAGGGTGACCATGTATCTCAGAGGAGCACCGTGCATTGATGGGTACGGTGATTGAGAGGATTTCATCCGCAGAGAGCGGATTGCACGAGGCTGTCAGAAGTTTACTAACAGGTTTTGAGGTACATGAAATAATGTACCCTTTTTGGACAGTTGCGCATAAATAAGATGCGCCCTGTGTAGATAGTAGCCCCTGAGACTCTGTGTGTTGTCAAAAGTGAAGGCGCACAAAGGATCATAATCCCAGGTCTAATATGCCACATTTATACGTAGGTGGCGAAGTGTCAGGTGGCCAGCCGGTCTGATGGATTTGCCGAGCTAAAGCGGCAATTTGACGTGGCAAATGCCGACATCGCGCTTGTCAACAAGCGGCTTGACGAGGCACAAGGTATGTAATTCCTTCGGCGGCGCCTGGTAAGAGGAGCTTTATTCCAGTATCTTACAATGTGTGCGCTTGATGCAGATGGTGCTGCTGCCATGGAGATTCTTCGGGCGGAACGTGCCCGAGCCAAGGAGCAAGACAGGAAAAGTGATGCGGCTGCCGGAAAGGCAATTGAAGAGCTGAAAGCCGAGCAGGCTGCTCACTTCCGAAGCAAGAAGGAAATGGCCGAGATGGCCGTGAAGCTGAAGAACACTGATGACGGTTGCAAGCTTCTTGAAAAAGAAGATTGGGCGGAACAGACGGACCTGAAGAAGGCCGTTGCCGATGCCAAGGATGCTCGCTCTACGATGAGAGCTGTGAAGGAGGAGTTGCGTCAGGCCGGAGAGATCGCGGCTGGAAAGCCCTTTATGCTGCGGAGGAAGTTCTGTGATCCTAAACATGCTTTGTTAGACCAGATGTGGAGTACGGCGGACACCTAACTGGATTTAGCAGCGAATGCCGCAGATGCGGCCGAGCACTTCCGAGATCAAGAAGATCGCGAAGTGGAAAAGATCTTCTGGTCGCAGCTCCACAATCCAAAGCGTCCACTGTCATTAGCCGATCGTTTTGCCGAATGGGCCGAGCTAAATAGGTTGTCCGGACTCGCCATGAAGTATGTCGTGAGTCATCTGTGGCCAAAGAGACCAGAGCCAAAAAGTTATTTCAACTTGGTGCAGTCGTTCCTTGGTGCGGCGCCGCATATCAATGCGATGAAGAGGTCAGCATGCATAGAGGATGCGCGGATGGCTCTTGCCCGTGTCAAGACATATTGGGCGGAAATTGAAGCCACCGCTGTTGCATCCCCAGACTCGGATGGAAGCCGAGTACCTGCCGAGCGCTATTTTCAGGAAGTTCTGCAAGGCACTCGTTTAATAGAGACGTAGTGCTCGAAGGATACTATATTCGAATAGCATGTATTATTGTAAAACAATATTTTGATAAATTGTATAAGCCTTTTATACTTGTGCCTGCAAGTATTATGATACCTCCTGTGCGGCCGTTTAACATATATGTATATATAATGTGAAAGATGGCAGTCGTCGGCTTCAGCCCCCACGCACATAATGCGGGGGTGTTCGCAGAAGGCGCATTTTCACACTTGATCCAACGTCTTGGTCCTACAAAGGAGGTGATAGTGCAGCGAACTAGGCAATCGGACTATCATGCTTTATCACTTTCACTTAGCCATAGGAGTTTGACATTGAGGCTACTTATATAGCCCCTGGTGGCGCCTGCGCTCGCCCGAACTCGGGGCGCGTATGTGCTTGGCCGGGAAACGGCCCTTCGTTAATGCGGAGGAATCCTAAAGATTCTGGTATGTCATTGAGTGGTTGACCAGTCTCACGCTATATCACGACAGTCAGTTTTCGGCTTTCTCTACTGAGGTGCTCGCCTGGCCGAACCAGGGCACAATCACAGTAGTTCTCCTGGTGCCGCCTTAGCCAATAGAGCAGAACGTAAGGCAGCAAAACACAGGAGTCGGGCAAACCCAACATTTGACCAAACACATGATTCGGAGCTGATGCATATAAGGCCAAACTCGCGACGCCTAACACTCCCTAAGGTATTCGGTCTTTATGAGGGCGGGCGGGATAACGGCCTTAGTAACAAGCCCCTAGTGTCCAAGTACGCACAAAACTCTGACGTGGCCACATGCCAAAACGCCAGCCTCCTCCTTGGTTATACCAAGAAACCAGGGGATGCGTATCAACAAGAGACAGTAAAAAAGGTTTACGCAGGGTCTTAATCTGAAAAGAATCCTTGGAACGGGTCCCTACTGCACGTCTGCGCATGTGTCTCCGTTGTGCCGTATCCTGGACGGGCGTAGCACGGTGTTCATCTGTAAAAGAGAGGAACTGAGTTAAAGGAAGATCGTGCCGAACATGAGTTATACTAAATAAACAAAGTATGAATCAAAATGGGTAAAATTGAGCTTTATTGTCTCTTGTTTTATATGCGCGGAGCCCCTAATACAGGGGTATACGGCTATTAAGCCTTTATCAATTGTATGTTTATGCCGGACTCATCTAGCCGTGTCCGTGGTCTTGACGACCTGTTTAGATGGTTTGGCTGGTGAAGCCGCTTTATTGTGGGGCTGTCAAGGCAGCCGCACTGTTTTCCGCGTGGGAGGAACACTCAATGTTTTCCCTTTAATGAGATGATGCCTCGTGGACCGAGCATCTTAAGCGTAAGAGATGCATAATGCGGTATTGCGTTAAAGCGGGCGAAAGCTTCGCGTCCCAGTAGTTCTTGATAGCTACTTGAGAATGGGGCGATGTGGAAAGTTAGCTGTTCGCAATGGAAGTTATCGGGGGGCCGAACATAACTTCTAGCCGGAGAGAACCCATGCAACGGGCATCCGGGCCTGGCGTTACCCCTTGAAAGGAGGTTTTGCTATGGCGAATTTTTGTTGGGTCTATCCCCATGTTGCGGATTGTGTCCTGGTATAACAGGTTTAGACCACTGCCACCGTCCATCAGGACATTTGTAAAATGGAGTCCGCCGATTATTGGATCTAATACCAAGGCAGTCGAGCCTGCATTCTGGATACTTCTAGAGTAATCCTGATGGTCGAAGGTGATTGGTTTTAACAACCATTGGCGAGACTCCTTTGGGATAGGCCGTATGGCGCGTATCTCTTGTGGCGCCGTTATGTTCGTCACGTGAAGTAAGTTTACTGTTTTGACTTCTTGTGGGAAATCCTTTTGTTTCCTGGTGCTCTGCTTGTGGGGTTCATCATCATCCTCACTTGGTGTGTCGAGCCCCTTGTGTCCGGCGTTGAGCTTGCCGGCTTGCTTGAAAACCCAACAATCTCTATGGGTATGGTTCGCAGGCTTCCTGGAAGTACTGTGTATTTGACATGTCTTGCCCAAGATTTTGTTTAAGTTGGATAGCTCGTCCCTGTTATCCTTGAGGGGCGGCTTTCTCTGATTCTGCCGTGAGCTTTTGAATCCGGCATTGACCGCCGTGCTCTTTGGGTTGTTTCCTTTATTCCGGCGCTGGTCCTTGCTGCGTCGGGGTTTTCCGTTTCCATCCCTAACTTCGGATGTACTTGGGTCGCAGGTGCTGCATCTTGCCAACTAGCTGTCCTCTCTTGCGCAAAAGCGGGTCATGAGGCTTGTTAATGCAGCCATTGTTCTTGGCTTTTCTTGGCCGAGGTGTATGGCGAGCCATTCGTCTCGAACGTTGTGCTTAAAAGCTGCTAGGGCTTCGGCGTCCAGATAGTCGACTATCTGATTCTTTTTAGTAAGAAATCTGTTCCAGAATTTCCGGGCTGACACTCCGGGCTGTTGAGTTATGTGACTGAGATCGTCTGCATCCAGAGGGCGGACATAGGTCCCTTGAAAATTTGCCCGGATAGCATCCACAAGCTCTTCCCAACTTCCAATGGTGTTTTCGGGAAGGCTTTTGAGCCAATGCCGGGCTGGCCCTTTAAGCTTGAGGGGTAAGTATTTTATGGCGTGGAGGTCATCTCCTCTGGCCATGTGTATGTGGAGGATATAATCCTCGATCCAGACCCCAGGGTCTGTTGTTCCGTTGTACGCCTCTATGTTTACGGGCTTGAATCCCGCTGGAAATTCATGGTCCAGCACCTCATCGGTGAAACATAGGGGGTGTGTGGCACCCCTGTATCTAGGTGTGCCATGATGTTCGGATATTTGTTGTGTTGTATTGCTTACTAGAGCTTGCTTTCTTGGCCCGTATATAGATCTGGCTGGGTTGTCTTTTTGATGTGGATCCTTTGGTGGATTGCGTGCCGGCTTGTGTGCGGCACCGCTTGCCGCTCCATGCTGGCCATGCAGTCATCCATCCGACCGGATGGCTTTCCTATTTTTTGACTGCGGGGGCTCTAAGGCCTACTCGTCAAATGTAGGTAGTAGCTTTCGCTTTGGATAGCTTTTTGTGCGGCGACTGCTGGCATATTTGTCTGCGGTGTTGCATACTTTGATCCATCTGATTCTGAGTGCATCTTCCGCAGTTTTGAGCTTCCGCTTCCGCTTTTTCAGGCTATGCGCAGTGGTGACGAGCCTTTTGTGGAGGTTCTTCTGCTCCATGAGTTTATCCGGCGTAAGGTTGTCCGGACTGTTGTTTTCGCCGGGGACGGGGTGTTCGGTTTGTTTGTCCAAGTTTCCCTGTTCGAACGCTTGCTCGAAGGCATGTTCGTCGTCCGCCGGCTCGTCCTGCTCTATGGCTGGGTCTGTATGACTGTTGTCTCTGTCGAGGCGGGGCTTGGAGTGGCGCTTACACAGCCGCTTTGGTTGCTTTTCGAGTGAACGATCCCTCGTTGCATCCCTGTGTTCCTCGTCGTCGCCTCCTTTGGGTGTGTCCACCATGTATACATCATGAGATGACATGGCTGTCCAGTGCCTTATAGGCGTTGGTTCGTGTTCATCTCCTACATCGTCGTCCATACCATCGATGTCTTCGGTGTCGAAGTCAAGCACGTCGTTTAAATTGTCGACAATGGCTACGAAGTGGGTGGTGGGTGGGCTTTAAATTTCTTCATCATCCGCATCCCAAGCTTGTTGACCATAGTACGGCCAGGGCTCTCCTGATAAAGAGAGAGACTTTAGTAAATTCAGAATATCGCCAAAGGGAGAGTGCTGAAAGATGTCCGCGGCGGTGAACTCCATGATCGGCGCCCAATCGGGTTCGATCGGTCGGGGCGCGGAGGGCTCGGAGTCTGGAGAGGAGTCCGGCTCCTTGGAGTCACGGGCTTTGCAGAGAATAGGGCAGGTGTTTGGCTCGATCGTTGTAGAGATTGCAGCCCCCGAGGTGGTGTCTAACCACCTATCCTCGATTGGTGTGATCGGCTCCGAGCTAGGGTGTAACGCCCTCGATGCGGTTATAGCTCCCACGTGTCGAGGCACGACTTAGAGACATAACCGCATTGAAAGCAATGTCGCAAGTTAGGCAATCATCACAACATCCCATGTAATATAGATAATCAAAAGGGGAGATACATAGTTGGCTTACACTCGCCATGTCAATCAAGTACATAAATAGCATTACAACATTCAAACACTCATGGTCCGACTATGGTGCCAAAATAAAAGATACCCAACATGCGACACGGTCCCGATCACCCCAACTGGGCACCACTACTGATCATCAGGGAAAGACACGTAGTAACGGCGTGAGTCCTCGTCGAACTCCCACTTGAGCTCAAGCACGTCATCTGGAACGGAATCATCAGGCCCTGCATCTGGTTTGGAAGTAATCTGTGAGCCACAGGGACTCAGCAATCTCGCACCCTCGCGATCAAGACTATTTAAGATTATGGGTAAGGCAGGGTAAATATGTGGAGCAGCAGCAAGCAACTAGCATATATGGTGGCTATCCTGTTCGCAAAAGAGAGCGAGAAGAGGAGGCAAAGCGCGAGCGAGTAACTAAAGAACAGACTGCGGCAAGCATTACTCCAACACCGTGTTCACTTCCCGGACTCCGCCGAGAAGAGACCATCATGATAACTCACACTGTTGATTCATTTTAAATAAATTAAGGTTCAAGTTATCTACAACCGGACATTAACAAATTCCCATCTGCCCATAACCGCGGGCACGGCTTTCGAAAGTTCAAATCCTTGTAGGGGAGTCCCAACTTAGCCCATGACAAGCTCTCACAGTCAACGAAGGAATAGACCTTCTCCCGAGACATTCCGATCAGACCCGGTATCCCGGTTCTACAAGACACTTCGACAAGTTAAAACAAATCCAGCAACACCACCCAGATGTGCCGACAAATCCCGATAGGAGCTACACATATCTCGTTCTCAGGGCACACCGGATGAGCAAGACGTCGGGTAGGCCAGCCCAGAGTTGCCCCTGGTAGCCCCGGACATCACTCGGTTGGACCAACACTCAGAGGAGCACTGGCCCGGGGGGGCTAAAATAATATGACCCTCGGGCTCCGGAAACCCAAGGGAAAAAGAGGCTAGGTGGCAAATGGTAAAACCAAGGTTGGGCATTGCTGGAAAAGCCTTAATCAAGGCGAACTATCAAGGGGTTCCCATTATAACCCAACCGCGTAAGGAACGCAAAATCCGGGAACATAACACCGATATGACGGAAAACTAGGGTGGCAAGAGTGGAACAAAACACTAGGCGAGAGGCCGAGCCTTCCACCCATTACCAAGTATATAGATGCATTAAGATAACATGGCAATATAATGATATCCCAACAAGTAAATAATGTTCCAACAAGGAACGGTCTCCAATCTTCACCTGCAACTAGCAACACTATAAGAGGGGCTGAGCAAAGCGGTAACATAGCCAATCAACGGTTTGCTAGGACATGGTGGGTTAGAGGTTTGACATGGCAATTTAGGAGGCATGATAAGCAAGTGGTAGGCATCGTAGCATAGGCATAGCAAAAGAGTGAGCATCTAGCAAGGCAAAGATAGTAGTGATTTCGAGGGTATGATCATCTTGCCTGCAAAGTTGTCAGAGTTGACTGGATCCTCGAAAGCAAACTCAATGGGCTCCTCGTTAGTGAAATCGTCTCCCGGCTCTACCCAAACAATACAAACAAGCAAACGGAGCACAATCAACCACGTGCAAACTCAAACAACAAGATGCAAATATTGGTATGCTATGCGGGATGCAATATGCGATGCATATGCAAGATTTGATAAGGAATGCATGAACCTGGCCTCAACTTGGAAAACCAAGTGTGCCACTAGAAAGATGATATGAAATCGCTTGAAAACGATATAAAGGACGCCGGAATCGGAGTTACTGTTTGGAAATGGCAAGCAATTCAAATATGACCACGTTCTCCGATTTACAGCAAGTAGCCACCTAAATGCAACAAGATGAACATGCTACAACACCCAAACAAGACAACAAAATACACGGAAAGGATATGTACATGATGCTTAACAAAAGTCTAGCAATGAGCTACGGCCAATTCATCCATTAACAGGTTCAAACAAACATGGAAAAAATGCATTTGGTGAACAGATCTCAGACTTAGTGAAATTAACACTTGTTTGGATTTCAGATCAGATAGCACTCTTTGGAGCATGAAAACTATATGCTACAGGACCTGAACATGGCAAACTAAAGCATGGCATGGAGCTACTCAAAGAGCTTAACAAAAGTCCCTTAGTGACCTTGAGCCAAAAGGGATCGGAAAATACATTTGCAAGCATGTGAACATGGCAAAAATATAATCAATTCTCAGACTTGGTGAAAACTGGAGCATGCTGAAACAGATATCGAGTAGGCATGTTTACGAGCTCGATGCACTCACTACAGAGCATGTCATGAAAATCTAAGCATACACCCATCAAGAATACACAAAATACAAGCTATAAATGGCAAGAACAATAACATAGCATGCACGGATCAACTACAACATCCTCGGCAAAATTGCTAACAAGTAGACAATCTGCCCAGATTCACGAAATGACAAAAGTAGAGCTCGATTGACTCAAGCTAGGGTGATCCATAATTGCAAACAAAGACATGGATGGATAGAGCACTACAAGATTAACAAAACATCATTACTGATCATCCTCAAAATAGGCACGGATCACTAGGAAACAACATGAACATATGGCCATTGAGATAAACAGTCCAAGGACTTAGTGGAAATGCTACGTCCCTGAAATCAGCATTACCGGATGACTCACTTTGCAAGCTTGTGCTAGTCACCACACACATCACAAAAATACATGGGTTGCACCTCTGGATAGATGGCAAAACATATAACAAAACACATGTAGAGCTCATGGGCATAACATGCACACAATAATCATGGCAAAAATGACAAATATCTAATTGAAGTAGCAGATCTGACAATTATCTCAAATAGCATTATTCTAACAATATTTAGGGCATCAAGATGAACTCAAATGAAAATGATGCAACGAGATGAAATGATGTGCTCTCTGAGACGAACATTTTGATATGCTATATGCCCAAAACAGAGCTACGGATGCAAAGTTACGATGCGATGAACAAGAGCAAATTATTAGGGTTTCGGGGCAAAAGTCAACCGAGAAACTTCTAGATCTGGATCCGGTTTGGTGCGCTTCCCGAGGTTCGTCCTCGCCGGAGATGGAGTCTACCGCCGGAGTCGTACTTGCCGGCGACGACGCGGAGGACGGCGGGGGGCGGCGGAGGCGGAGATGGCCGTAGCTGGCCTTGGGGCGGCGGGCGAGGACGCGGCGGCCCAGATCCGCCGGAGGAGGCGAGGGCGGCGCCCTGGCGCGACGGCGGGCGAGGGAGCCGGGCGGCGGGCGGAGTGGATCGGGCGGGGCCCGGTCGGACGGCGGTGAGGGCCGGCGCTGGGCCTGCGGGCCCGCGTCGGTGGCGGCGGCGAAGTGGTCTCCGTAGGGACACGTGGCGGCGGCTGATTGGTTGGCTGCGGCGGGCGGATGCGTCCCACTCCGCCCGGACGTGTCCGATGGCGGCGGAGACGAATTTTTTTTAGGGTTTGAAGGAGGGGATCTGGGATTTGGAGGAGGGGGTCTATATATAGAGGTAGAGGGAGCTAGGAGTGTCCAAATGAGGTGCGGTTTTCGGCCACGCGGTCGTGATCGAACGCTCTAGATGATGGAGAGGGTTTTGGTGGGTTTTGGGCCAAATTGGAGGGGTGTTGGGCTGCAACACACACGAGGCCTTTTCGGTCCCTCGGTTAACCGTTGGAGCATCAAACGAAGTCCAAATGGTACGAAACTTGACAGGCGGTCTACCGGTAGTAAACCAAGGCCGCTTAGCAAGTCTCGGTCCAATCCGGAAATGTTTAGTCCCCACACACGAAAGAAAGGTAGAAATGACCACCGGAGGAGAACGAAGCACCGGAATGCAAAACAGACAACGGGGAAAATGCTCGAATGCATGAGATGAACACGTATGCAAATGCAATGCACATGATGACATGATATGAGATGCATGACAATGACAACAACACACGGAGACAAAAACCCGAACCCGAGAAAATAAAATAACTTAATGCCGGAAATGGCAAGAGTTGGAGTACATATTGGGGAAAATCATATCTGGGGTGTTACAACACTCCACCACTATGAAAGGATCTCGTCCCGAGATCTAGGACTGAAAGAACGCCGGGTACTCAGAACGGAGGTGATCCTCACGTTCCCAAGTAGCTTCACGGTCGGAATGGTGTGACCACTTGACTTTGAGGAATTTGATTGTCTTGTTGCGAGTCTTGCGTTCAGTCTCTTCAAGAATAGCCACGGGGTGCTCACGATAAGAGAGATCTTCTTGGAGCTCAATGTCCTCGAAGTTGACGGTGCGGTCAGGAGTCTTGAAGCACTTTCGAAGCTGAGAGACATGGAACAGGTCATGCACATTTGCAAAGTTTGAAGGAAGCTCGAGTTGATAGGCGAGATCGCCTCTCTTGCTGACAATCTTGAAAGGTCCCACGTATCTGGGGGCAAGCTTCCCTTTGATACCGAAGTGACGAGTACCTTTCATAGGAGAGACGCGGAGGTAAACATGATCTCCGATCTCGAAAGCCAGGTCACGGTGCTTACTATCATAGTAGCTCTTCCGGCGGGATTGGGCTGCTTTGAGGTTATCTCGAATGACTTTGCACATTTCCTCTGCCTCTATGATTAAGTCATTTCCGAGAAGCTGACGTTCACCGGTTTCAGACCAGTTGAGAGGGGTATGGCTCTTCCTGCCATACAGAATTTCAAATGGGGCCTTGCCCGAACTTTCTTGAAAACTGTTGTTGTAGGAGAATTCAGCATAAGGAAGAGAATCCTCCCACTTCATTCCGAAAGAGATCACACAAGCCCTGAGCATATCTTCAAGAATCTGGTTGACACGCTTGACTTGACCGCTAGTTTGAGGATGGAAAGTTGTGTTGAAGAGGATGTTGGTGCCCATGGCCTTCTGAAAAGAATCCCAAAACTTGGAGGTAAAGATGCTGCCACGGTCTGAAGAGATCACTTGTGGAATACCATGCAGAGAGACAATCCGAGAGGTATAGAGTTCCGCCAATTGAGCTGCAGTGATTGACTCTTTGATAGGCAGAAAGTGAGCCACTTTAGTGAGTTTGCCGATGACCACGAATATAGCATCATTGCCATGTTTGGACTTTGGAAACCCAGTCACGAAGTCCATCTCAATGTGGTCAAACTTCCATTCTGGAATGGCAATAGGTTGGAGGAGACCAGCTAGCCTTTGGTGTTCTGCCTTCACTCTTCTACAGACATCACACTCATTCACGAACTGAGCAATCTCGCGCTTCATTCGAGTCCACCAATAAGCCTGCTTGAGGTCCTGATACATCTTCGTGCTCCCAGGGTGGATGGAGAGGAGAGAATTGTGAGCCTCGTTCATGATCACTTTATGAAGGTCACCTTTGGGCACAACAATACAATCCTCGAAGAAGAGAGTGTCCTTGTCATCAAGGCGGTAGCACTTGTACTTTGGTTGACTCTTGGCAATCCCAATCTTCACCTTCTTCACCATAGCATTAAGAAGTTGGGCTTGGCGAATCTGGTCTTCCAAGGTAGGAGAGACTTGAAGGTTGGTGAGGAAACCTTGAGGAACAACTTGCATATTAAGTTTGTGGAAAGCTTCACAAAGCTCGGGTTGATAAGGCTTGAGAATCAGACTGTTGCAATAAGCCTTCCTGCTCAATGCGTCAGCAATCACATTGGCCTTGTCTGGAGTATACTCGATACTCGGATTATACTCTTGAATCATTTCGACTCATCGAGTTTGCCTGAGGTTGAGATTAGGCTGAGTGAAGATGTACTTGAGACTCTTGTGGTCAGTGAAGATGTCCACTTTTCTTCCCAATTAGAGATGTCTCTAAGTCAAAAGAGCATGCACAACTGCCGCCAACTCGAGATCATGAGTGGGGTAGTTCTTCTCATTGGGATTCAACTAGCGAGAGGTATAAGCCACAACTTTCTTCTCTTGCATCAACACTGCGCCAAGACCTTGGAGAGAGGCATCACAAAAGACCTTGTACGGCTTGGATTCATCAGGCGGAGTCAGAACTAGAGCGGTGACCAATTTCTCTTTAAAAGTGTTGAAAGCAATGTCACACTCCGGAGACCAAACGTATTTGACGTGCTTCTGGAGAAGATTTGAGAGAGGCTTAGCGATCTTAGAAAAGTTTTCAACGAATCTTCGACAATAGCTTGCGAGACCGAGGAATCTATGGAGTTGCTTCACGTTCTGAAGAGGTTCCCAATTCACAATTGCAGACACCTTCTCAGGATTCACCGCAATGCCCTTGGCAGAGATGATATGACCAAGATAGAGAACCTCATCGAGCCAAAATTCACACTTAGAGAACTTGGCATAGAACTTGTGTTCCCTGAGCTTATCGAGTACCAAATGCAAGTGCTTGGCATGATCTTATTTGTTCTTCGAAAAGACCAGAATGTCGTCGAGATAGACCAAAACGGAGTCATTGGTGTTGGCGTTGAAGATGAAGTTCATCATGTGAGAGAAAGTCAGAGGAGCGTTGACGAGGCCAAAAGACATGACAGTGTATTCATATGAACCAAAGCTTGTCCTGAAAGTCGTCTTGGGAATATCTTGCTCACGGATTCGAATCTGATGATAACCCATACGGAGATCAAGCTTGGATAATACTTGGGCACCTTTGAGTTGTTCGAACAGCTCGTTAATGTTGGGAAGTGGGTATTTGTTCTTGATGGTCTTCTTGTTCAATGGACGGTAATCAACACAAAGTCGGTCCATTCCATCCTTCTTCTTCACAAAAAGAACACCACAACCCCACGGAGAAGAACTAGGCCGGATGAGACCCATTCTCTCTTGAACATCGAGTTGCTTCTTCAGCTCCTTCAACTCTTTAGGTCCGAGCTTGTAAGGACACTTGCACACTGGTTCCGTGCCAGGCTCAAGATCAATGACGAATTCAACTGGCCGGTGCGGAGGCATTCCTGGAAGCTCTTCTGGAAAAACGTCCTGATATTCGCAAACGACTGGAATTTGCGAGATAGCATCCAGTTCACCCCTCTCATTGAGAGAAAACAGACAGATGGTATCATCACGAGCAGCAAAGACAATTACATCCTCAGACGAATGAGTCAATTGAATCTGCCTGGCTGCACAATCAAGATGCGCCTTGTGCTTAGAAAGCCAATCCATTCCGAGAATAAGATCAATATCCGAGTTACCAATAACCATTGGAGAAGAAAGAAACTTGTAATCGCCCAACGTGATAGTAACATCGGGAGCCAACATTTTAGTGTTCATGAACAAACCTGGAGAAGAAACCGCTATCGGCTTAGGCAAATCAATAGTATGCACATCATGCATGGATGCAAAAGGCTTCGATAAAAATGATAAAGATGCACCCGTGTCAAAAAGAACTCTTGCGGGAATGTCATTAATAGGAAGGTTACCCATAATCACATCCGGCGAGTCCTCTGTCTGAGCTGCATTCAGCAAGTTGACCTTGGCGGACTCGGTGTTATGCTTGACCATAGCTGTACTTGCCGATCTCACAGCAAGTTGACCTCTGATTGAAGCATTTGTTGGCATAGTGGCCCTTCTGTTGGCACTTGTTGCACGTGACCTCTGAAAGCGGACGGTGATACGGAGCACTCGATCTTGGAGCTTGAAACGAAGTCTTGTTCTGAAAGCCAGGGTTGGGTGGGTGGGAAGATCCACTGCCACCTTTGCTCTTCTGCTGATACGGCTGACGGGACGGAGGAGAAGGAAGCCAATACTTCTGCTGCTTGGCCACTTGAATAGAGGAAGAAGGAGTAGCATCTCTGACTCGCTTCTTGGAAGCATCACACCTCAGTTGAGTGGCCTCTTGCTTCAATGCCATGTTGTAGAACTCATCGTACCTCAAGGGCTCAAAGAGAACAAGAGCTAGCTGAATTTCTTCTCTAAGACCACCCCTGAACTGGTATATCATGCTCTTCTCATTAGGGACGTCCTGCTTAGCAAAGCGGGCGAGCTTCTAAAACAACTTGTTGTAGTCATAGACAGACAAAGAGCCTTGCTTCAGGTTGCAGAATTCCTCACGCTTGCTTTCAACCATGCTCTGAGGAATATGATGAGCTCTGAAGTCTTGACGGAATTCATCCCAAGTAATCGCACGTCCACCTCTGGAATCTTTGTACTGCTGGAACCATTCTGCAGCTTGATCTTTGAGTTGGAAGGAAGCGAACTTGACGAAGTCCTCAGGCCTGACGTTACTGCACTCGAAATGCTTGCACAGATCCATGAGCCAATCTTCAGCATTAGTTGCCTCAACACAATTGTTGAAAATCTTTGGCCCGTTAGCAAGGAACTGGTTGAGTGCAGCAAAGTGATTCTGATTGTTGCCTTGGTTGCCTTGGTTGCGTTCTTGAAGAATTTGCATGATCAACTGTGTGTTTGCATTGGTTGCGGCCATCACAGCTTGCCATGCCTCCGGAGGAGGAGGAGGTGGTGGCGGATCCTGATTCTGATTCTGATTGGTGCTCTTAGCGGGAGCCATCCTGAAGAGGGTGACAACCATTAGCACATTGACAGATAGCAAGAAGCTGAATCCAACAAAATGAAAATTGCAACATAAGGTCTTCACATCCGAACAAAATGAACGAATGCACTCCTATTGAAATGGTCACATATCCATAAATTGAGAAGCCACTTAGAATTTAGGTGGAGGAATAAATCAACAAGGTACGGATCAAGAACGAATACTCGGTAAGAAATCCCAATCTCAAACCAAATATCTGTGGAAGAAGAACTAGAGCTACTTGAATTCCCACCTATGAAACTCCCGAACCTTTCCGGTTATGCAATCAGGTGTTGGGGATACAGGGGAAGCATAATATCTCACCCAAATCTAGCAAATCCTACATCCAGCTGTATCCATCCTTCAACACATAACCGAGAAAAACTTCGGAAACCATCTACCTCAACCTTCGAAAAGCATCCGTTATACAAGTTATGGCGATACTCCCGAACTCCCGCCCCAGTACTGGGTGGCGTCGAGGTTATCTCACCAACAAACTGCATAAAAGAGATTTTCGAGGTCGGCGTACTAAACTCAGGTATTCCAGAACTGCAACGATAAAATTGTGACGACAATACCTCGGAGCTCAACTCCCCGGGACACTGCCACAACCCCTAAAGACAGGAGGCACCAAGAACAATGTTCTCGTCACAAAACCATCGGAACAATTCCAAGATACCCGCGTGATCCTAAATTTTTCTTAGTGAAATTTGAGAAGAGAAGAGTCAAAACTCTACGTCAGGATGCCTTACCAGAGCGATGAGGAGACTGGGAAGTAAAAAGAATTCCTAAACTCTCCGATATATAATTCCTAAATGACTCAAAACATTTTGTAGACACAACTCGGCCACTAAAAACGATCAAGCAATGGGGCTCCTAAGGTTGGGGAAGGCTCTGATTACCAACTTGTAACGCCCTCGATGCGGCTATAGCTCCCACGTGTCGAGGCACGACTTAGAGACATAACCTCATTGAAAGCAATGTCGCAAGTTAGGCAATCATCACAACATCCCATGTAATATAGATAATCAAAAGGGGAGATACATAGTTGGCTTACACTCGCCACGTCAATCAAGTACATAAATAGCATTACAACATTCAAACACTCATGGCCCGACTACGACGCCAAAATAAAAGATAACCCAACATGCGACACGGTCCCGATCACCCCAACTGGGCACCACTACTGATCATCAGGGAAAGACATGTAGTAACGGCGTGAGTCCTCGTCGAACTCCCACTTGAGCTCAAGCGCGTCATCTGGAACATAATCATCAGGCCCTGCATCTGGTTTGGAAGTAATCTGTGAGACACAGGGACTCAGCAATCTCACACCCTCGCGATCAAGACTATTTAAGCTTATGGGTAAGGCAAGGTAAATATGTTGTGACGCCCGGATAATCAAGCTACAGTAACCTCTGCTAATGAGGCCACGTCACCACTCTTACTGTTGTAGATCTCACGATGATTCAATCCCGTTCGAATTCAAAATTTAAAATCAAGTCAAACGGTAAAGTTTTCAAACATTAAAATTAAAATGTTCTAGAGGTGGCAAATAATGCTTAGGTAATTATGGTGGAGGATCACATTTTTTAAAAAAATAAGTAAAAGCACTAAACTAAATAAAACAGTGGCTTAAACAAATAATTAAATGCATTTTATAAAACATTAAACTATTTTATTAGGTATGAGAAATTCATGTGGCAATAGAGTATTTATAAATACTAATTTAGGGGCTAGTGGTATACTTCATAAAACTAAAATAAATAGAAACTAAGTTAGAAAGGAAAAATAGATAAAAGGAAAAATCTCAAAACAAAAAGAACACAAAAAAACAGACACCCCCCAACTGGGCCAGACGGCCCAGCTGGCCGACCCACTTGGCCCAGCCGGCCCCTCCCTCTGGCCTATAGGGCAAACCCTAGGCCGCCCCGATTCCCCAC
>NC_041386.1:221281619-221289402 GCF_002162155.2 Triticum dicoccoides | reverse complement strand
CGCCCCGACCCCGCCACTCGCCCCGATCCCCTCCTCCCGCTCCCTCCCTTGATCTGACGCGCGCCCGCGGCCAAGGTGCCCGACCCCGCTGCCTCTCCCCGGCGACCGCGCCTTCCCACCCCACGACACCGGCGCCCACCCCGGCGACGCCGAACTCCTTCAACACCGACGCCTCCTCGCCCTCGCGCCGAACTGCCCCGACGTCGCGCCGTTGCCGCTCGCCGTCACCTTGTCGGCGTCGCCTTCCTGCCTCTCCCCCGACCGGCTGCCCCGAGCACGCCTTTGCACATCTACAGGGCCCTGTGAGCCCTCATCCCCTTCCTCTCCTCCTCCCGTCGCCATAGGACGCCACCACCTATGCGCCTGAAACTCTCCGTTCGCTCCCGCGCGTGTGGCCTCGCCTGTCGTCCTCACCCCGCTCGCGCTGTTCGCCACCGCGGCCCGCGCCTGCGCCCCAGGCCTCGTCTTCGGCCACCTCCCCGCCCGCACTACCCAACGCACCCCGCCGCGCCGGCTTTCATCGCCGGAAACGGCCGGCCGGCGAGCCCCTCCGTGGCCACTGCCTCGCCCCCTGCGTGATGTGCGCCTGGGTGCGCCTCGCCCCAGCGCCCGTTAGCGCACCCGCTCCAGTGGCTAGATGGGCCACTAACAGCGGGCCCCACAGCCCTTCCTTTTTACAAAAAAATAGGTGTTAAAAAAAGAAGAATACAAATAATAATTAATTAATTAAGATAATTAATTAACTTAGTTAATCCTGTTAGTTAATCTAATTAACACTGTTAATTAGCCTTAATTACTTGATTAGGTAAACAGTCAATGGCAGTTGGGCCCCACTGCCTTGTTTGATCGGTCAACGGTGAACGCTGACCGCTGATGTAATGATGACGCAATAAACGTTTTCAAATTAAATTAATTTTTGATAAATCTAAAAATGATTAAATCTTTTAAAATTAATATAAAATAAACCGTAGCTCAGATGGAAAAACTTTGTACATGAAAGTTGCTCAGAACAACGAGATGAATCCGGATACGCAGTCTGTTCGTCCGCCACACCCCCCTAACCTATCGAACTCGCCACTTTCCCCCTCCGGCTCCTCTGCCCGAAAACGCGAAACACCGGGAATACTTTCCCGGATGTTTCCCCCCTTAACCGGTACCACCTCATACCACGTTAGGGCACGCCTAGCACCGTTACTTGTCTTGTCATGCATCGATATGCATCTGTTTACATGGTATTCATTGTTTCTTCCCCCTCTTCTCTCCGGTAGACTACGAGACCGACGCTGCTGCTGCCCAGTTCGACTACGGAGTTGACGACCTCTCTCTCTTGCCAGAGCAACCAGGCAAGCCCCCCCCTTGATCACCAGATATCGCCTATTCTACTCTATACTGCTTGCATTAGAGTAGTGTAGCATGTTACTGCTTTCTGTTATACCTATCCTGATGCATAGCCTGTCCTTGATACTACTGTTGTTACCTTTACCTGCAATCCTATTTGCTTAGTATAGGATGCTAGTATTTTCATCTGTGGCCCTACATTCTTGTCCGTCTGCCGTGCTATACTATTGGGCCGTGATCACTCGGGAGGTGATCACGGGTATATACTATATACTTTATACATGATACATGTGGAGACTAAAGTCGGGTCGGCTGGTGGAGCACCCGCGAGTGGATCTTTGAGGCGGAGCGGCAGGGCAGGTTGAGACCGCCTAGGAGAGAGGTGGGCCTGGCCCTATTCGGCGTTCTCGGATACTTAACACGCTTAACGAGATCTTGGTATTTGATCTGAGTTGGCTACGAGCCTATACGCACTAACCATCTACGTGGGAGTAGTTATGGGTATCCCGGCGTCGTGGTATCAGCCGAAGCACTTCGTGACGCCAGCGACTGAGTGGCGTGCGCTGGATTGGAACGTAATCCTGCTCTTGTATTAAGGGGGCTAGTTCTGCTTTCGGCCGCATACGCAACGTGCAGGTGTGCTATGGGCGATGGGCCCAGACCCCTGTGCGCTTAGGTTTAGACCGGCGTGCTGGCCTCTCTGTTGAGCCTAGGTGGGGCTGCGACGTGTTGATCTTCCGCGGCCGGGCATGACCCAGGAAAGTGTGTCCGGCCAAATGGGATCAAGCGTGTTGGGTAAGTTGGTGCACCCCTGCAGGGAAGTTAATCTATTCGAATAGCCGTGATCTTCGGTAACAGGACGACTTGGAGTTGTACCTTGACCTTATGACAACTAGAACCGGATACTTAATAAAACACACCCTTCCAAGTTCCACAGACAACCCGGTGATCGCTTTTCCACAGGGCGACGAGGGGAGGATCGCCGGGTAGGATATGCTATGCGATGCTACTTGGAGTTGCTACTTGGAGATGCTACTTGGAGGACTTCAACCTACCCTCTTCTGCCTGTTGCAAGACGAAGGTGACCAGAAGCGTAGTCTTCGATAAGACTAGCTATCCCCCTCTTATTCTGGCATTCTGCAGTTCAGTCCACTGATATGGCCCTTTACACATATACCCATGCATATGTAGTGTAGTTCCTTGCTTGCGAGTACTTTGGATGAGTACTCACGGTTGCTTTCTCCCCTCTTTTTCCCCCTTTCCTTTCTTTCTGGTTGTCGCAACCAGATGCTGGAGTCCAGGAGCCAGACGCCACCGTCGACGATGACCCCTACTACACCGGAGGTGCCTACTACTACGTGCAGCCCGTTAACGACGACCAGGAGTAGTTAGGAGGATCCCAGGCAGGAGGCCTGCGCCTCTTTCGATCTATATCCCAGTTTGTGCTAGCCTTCTTAAGGCAAACTTGTTTAACTTATGTCTGTACTCAGATTTTGTTGCTTCCACTGACTCGTCTATGATCGAGCACTTGTATTCGAGCCCTCGAGGCCCCTGGCTTGTATTATGATGCTTGTATGACTTATTTAAGTTTTAGAGTTGTGTTGTGATATCTTCCCGTGAGTCCCTGATCTTGATCGTACACATTTGCGTGCATGATTATTGTACGATTGAATCGGGGGCGTCACAAGTTGGTATCAGAGCCGACTGCCTGTAGGAATCCCCTTTCCAACTCCTTGGCCGAAGTCGAGTCTAGACATTGAAAACTGTTTTACTAACATGGCTGTGCGGCCCATGGGCCCACGTCGCCATTTGGGTGGTATTAGGATCTTTTACTCCTCGTCTATACTCTGGGATTCTGATCCCTCTTCTATTCGGGTTAAATGATTTTGCTAAAATCTAACTCTAGGTTCTCGCTACCACTTCCTGCCGGAGAACCCTTTTATTACGGATGGTCGACTGTTTCAACGGAATATTCTGACAATACTCTCCGATATTTTCTCGAGATCTTATGCCTATTGCTTTTGCAATTCCCTACCACCGAAAAATCCCTATGGATAAATACTTACGCCTGTCATTTTTACTTTTATTCCCAGTTGGTCTTGTTATTACAAGATACCCCGAAATACTCATCATTGTTTCGATAATCCTTTGAGCTTAACGCCTTGCTGTTCTTTGTCACCTGAATACCCCTACGGATAATTCTCGCACTTATCGAGTATCCGCTTATCCCCAGTTGTTCATATGCTTTTCAAAATACTTGGAAATACTACCCGATCTTCCGAGTATCCTCCTCAAACTATTGCTCGGCAAATACTTGTCTGCTTGCAATATGGATGCTTTCCATATGTGTAGCAATATGCATTAGTATCCTTTGACACCATCATTTTGATCCTATCGCTTCAACATGTGTGTGAAAGCACGCAATCATCAGTTGATCCTTTTAAATTATCTTCCCGGCTCAGACGTCATTTTAAACGTGGGCTGGTTCTTAACCAATCAGGCCTTGATCGGTTGTGTTTCTAAGTCTATTGAACTTATTCATTTTCAATCAGAACGATTGCTTCTGATCCCTTGATTTGGAAATCATAAAATTTCTTTGCATTAAGCTTTGATTAGTTAGTTGTTTCTAGAATCCAATGCCTTTGCATTGTTTCTTCCTCTGTTGAGTACCGATGCTTACAGCAGATCCTTTGAGAACCATCGGATCCTTTGTTAGATTTTACCCGACAACGTCCCTCATATTCAATCACTTTGGAAGTTCTTTCCCTGATACATGATGTCGTTGGTAAATCCTATTCTCTGATTTGGCCAACCATGCTTTGCTTTCGAGCTGGTGATATCTACTATTGAAGCTTGTGGTATATAATTCCACGATAACCTGATGGGTTGAACATATGCCTTCTCTAAACCGTGTGAACCCGGAAGTTTTCACGAGTCATACTCATCTGGTATTTCACCAGGTAAAACTTTCAACACTAATGCCTTTATCAAAGCGAGAAGTGAATGGAAGGTTATACATTGAAGAAGTGGAGTCGACCTTGAACCTTGCGTTCATGCCCATGGACACGATGTATAACTTATCATGGAAGCTGCTCGTAAAAATAATTACCCCTTGTTATAAGTTCATCTTGTATCCGTGGTTCGATCCTTTATGATCGTGGGTTCCGACCATGATCGTTCTCCTTTGATTCTATTTCTCGGACAAGTTAAAGTACTTGCCATCTGCAGATCAGTACGCCTTCCCAACCTCTATTTTGTTCTACCTTCGAGTATTACGCCCTGGTATCTCGAGGATATCAACTCATTGCACTTCATCTTATGAATTTCTGATGGAGTAGTACGTTTCCCCATCATAGTGACTCCACGGGTTATGGGTTGTCATCAACCGAGGACCCTGATTTGTGAATCGAATCAACACTGAGATTCGGTACCCCCAGTACTTTGTGGTTGAGAAGTTTAATACTCCATCCCGTCATTCCTAGCCTGATCGGCTACATCATTATCGTGCTAATTTTAACTGTGCTACCGGGTCCTTAATTCCGGAGCACAACATTCGACGATTGAGCTAAGCTTACGTCGGTTTCCTTGTCTTATCGTTCCATCTTGAACAACAAACTTGATCTCGGGTCTGTGTCCTACTCGTGGTTCCAACAACCTTTCGCTTCATCATTCGTTTGACTTGATGTCATCGTTGATTGATTACATCTTCGTGAAATCTCTCGACAAATGTGTCATGATCATCATCAGTATTCCAAGCTTTTCCAAGATATTAATTCAATTCGTGATGAGAAATACCATCCTTGCCCTCGATGAGTTGTGTTATCATCGGCCACTTATTGCCTTCCCTCCAACACAAACTTGTTCGTGTTTCGTGTTATACCTTGAATTCCTTGCTACCCAGCATTGTTCTTCTTTACCTTGGAGTATTACCACCCTTATGTCAAGAATGCCGTGGGAATTTCACCACCTCTTTAGGATTCTTGGTATAGTGATACTTCTCACCATCACCATTTTTCTTGGTCCTTGTGTTGATCCCGACCGGGGTACCAACAAGTGAACGATGCTGTTTGGATTCTGCACTTCTAGCAACCCTATTGCTTTGAAGTTAATGGTCGATAGTTCCATTCTAAGTCTATTGCTTATTGAGTCATCATTCGAACATTGATCGTGCTACCTAATCCAGATTCCTGGGTGCACCCTACTATCATTGTTCAGTTGTGTATGTTTTCCCTCGAGCATACATCGTTATATCATTTGATCCGACAAATGATATTTCCTTGTTCACCTAATTGTGGAAATTCATCCCTTGGAAATCTCGATGATTTGTTGTTGAGCCTATCAGCTACCACCTTATCCCTTCATTGGTTTAATGTTGGGCTTTTGTTTCGGAACTCGCTTCCGTAGTACATCTCCCGAGAATCTTACAATGTCATCTCGACAATTTGTGTTGCACCTTTCTTCTCAGGCATCCTGAGTCTGAGGTATCCTGACACCAATCCGATCTGAATCTCGGTCAGATATGATGGTTGGAACATATTTCCAAGAGTTATAGCAACGGTCTTTATGTGACCCGGTAAGGTGATGTCGTGCCTAACACACCTGGCCGGAGGCCCTATTGTTATAGATTCCTTTTCAGCAAGGTTATCCATTCTTCCATGAGGAAATTGTAAGACTTA
Source organism: Triticum dicoccoides (assembly GCF_002162155.2). NCBI lineage: Eukaryota > Viridiplantae > Streptophyta > Magnoliopsida > Poales > Poaceae > Triticum > Triticum dicoccoides. The sequence continues at coordinate 221,283,388 of NC_041386.1, read as the reverse complement.
TTCTATAAGTTGTTCCTGATGGATCCCTTTTGTTTCCAAAGTCTGATCTTTACCCAATGACCATGTCAATGCTATCTCGAAGCATGTCTGTGGTACTCCGATTTTCAATAAGAACATTCGAAGCCCAATGTTAAATGTTTCTTGCTCAATTATCCAAACACCATTGTATGGGTAATGTCATGAAATTTCTCTCCCCTTACCTAAAGGGTTTTCTACATTATCTCTTGTCGTGGATATCCTACTCTGCTTGTCCGTGGGAAGGGTATACCCCTGGTACATGTGTTAAACACATTTTCCTTTCCATTGTTCTGTTTGATCTGATGACCACATTCTCCTTTTCCATTGATTTGTTTAACCTTCCTGGTGATCCATATGATCTAAGCAGTAATATTCTTCTGCTTATGTAAACACCTTGGCGTATAACCGTGTCATTAAGACCCTGCTGCATTTGTCGGTAGCATTCCGGTGACCACCGATGGACGAGAACTTTGCCTATTGGTCCGCCTCGTTCAACGAGCAGGAAAATAGTTCTCTTCGTCCCTCGCCCTTGGTACCGATGTTGACATTGACATAACTGACAGGCTTTCCTCTGACCTGCATTGCTATCATGATCATGCATGATCACAACACCCTCCCTAAATTTTTTTACCCACATGGTGGGCCCATAACCCACAGTTCCACAGGATCGAAACCTGACTCTCCTGTACACCCCCTGTTTCCAAAGTTATTCCTCCCGCGTGGACTCGTATGTAATTCATGAGCCACCTTCCGATGAGATCATCAATTCTGGCATCAGACACAATAATTATTCCGTGGCTTTGAAACCATTTTCACCTTCTGTCTAGGCATTGAACGATTGCCTGGCTGCTTGAAACTTCTTATTGTACCTTCCAACTTCACTCTCGATGTGTTTTATTTGTTCAACTCGAGAGGTACTCATATGCTCCTTCATGGATTAATCCCAGATCATTAACCTTATAACATTTTGTCGTTGCTGACCTGCCTCGTTACCTATTCGTAAATACGATGAAGATCCCGAAGAAAGGATGCCGACTTCATCATGATGACCTAAAGCGGAGAAATGAAGACATCAATGTATTGGACCGATCTCTTCGAGAAGAGCAAGCCAGAATGAGAAGACCCGCTAGATTCGTTACCAAACCTTCCCCCCTTTCACTACCTCTTAAATCTCGGGACGAGATTTCTTGTAGTGGAGGAGAATTGTGATGCCCGGATAATCAAGCTACAGTAACCTATGCTAATGAGGTCACGTCACCACTCTTACTGTTGTAAATCTCACGATGATTCAATCCCGTTCGAATTCAAAATTTAAAATCAAGTCAAACGGTAAAGTTTTCAAACATTAAAATTAAAATGTTCTAGAGGTGGCAAATAATGCTTAGGTAATTATGGTGGAGGATCACATTTAAAAATAATAATAATTAAAAGCACTAAACTAAATAAAACAGTGGCTTAAACAAATAATTAAATGCATTTTATAAAACATTAAACTATTTTATTAGGTATGAGAAATTCATGTGGCAATAGAGTATTTATAAATACTAATTTAGGGGCTAGTGGTATACTTAATAAAACTAAAATAAATAGAAACTAAGTTAGAAAGGAAAAATAGATAAAAGGAAAAAGCTCAAAACAAAAAGAACACAAAAAAACAAACACCCCCCCCCCAACTGGGCCAGACGGCCCAGCTGGCCGACCCACTTGGCCCAGCCGGCCCCTCCCTCTGGCCTATAGGGCAAACCCTAGGC
>NC_041386.1:221275132-221281071 GCF_002162155.2 Triticum dicoccoides | reverse complement strand
GACCCCGCCACTCGCCCTGATCCCCTCCTCCCGCTCCCTCGCTTGATCTGACGCGCGCCCGCGGCCAAGGTGCCCGACCCCGCTGCCTCTCCCCGGCGACCGCGCCTTCCCACCCCACGACACCGGCGCCCACCCCGGTGACGCCGGACTCCGTTAACGCCGACGCCTCCTCGCCCTCGCGCCGAATTGCCCCGACGTCGCGCCGTTGCCGCTCGCCGTCACCTTGTCGGCGTCGCCTTCCTGCCTCTCCCCCGACCGGCTGCCCCAAGCACGCCTTTGCACATCTACAGGGCCCTGTGAGCCCTCATCCCCTTCCTCTCCCCCTCCCGTCGCCATAGGACGCCACCACCTATGCGCCTGAAACTCTCCGTTTGCTCCCGCGCGTGTGGCCTCGCCTGTCGTCCTCACCCCGCTCGCGCTGTTCGCCACCGCGGCCCGCGCCTGCGCCCCAGGCCTCGTCTTCGGCCACCTCCCCACCCGCGCTACCCAACGCGCCCCGCCGCGCCGGCTTTCATCGCCGGAAATGGCCGGCCGGCGAGCCCCGCCGTGGCCACTGCCTCGCCCCCTGCGTGATGTGCGCCTGGGTGCGCCTCGCCCCAGCGCCCGTTAGCGCACCCGCTCCAGTGGCTAGATGGGCCACTAACAGCGGGCCCCACAGCCCTTCCTTTTTACAAAAAAATAGGTGTTAAAAAAAGAAGAATACAAATAATAGTAAAAATAATAATTAATTAATTAAGATAATTAATTAACTTAGTTAATCCTGTTAGTTAATCTAATTAACCCTGTTAATTAGCCTTAATTACTTGATTAGGTAAATAGTCAATGGCAGTTGGGGCCCACTCCCTTGTTTGATCGGTCAACGGTCAACGCTGACCGCTGATGTAATGATGACGCAATAAACGTTTTCAAATTAAATTAATTTCTGATAAATCTAAAAATGATTAAACCTTTTAAAATTAATATAAAATAAACCGTAGCTCAGATGGAAAAACTTTGTACATGAAAGTTGCTCAGAACAACGAGATGAATCCGGATACGCAGTCTGTTCGTCCGCCACACCCCCTAACCTATCGAACTCGCCACTTTCCCCCTCCGGCTCCTCTGCCCGAAAACGCGAAACACCGGGAATACTTTCCCGAATGTTTCCCCCCTTAACCGGTGCCACCTCATACCACGTTAGGGCACGCCTAGCACCGTTACTTGTATTGTCATGCATCGATATGCATCTGTTTACATGGTATTCGTTGTTTCTTCCCCCTCTTCTCTCCGGTAGACTACGAGACCGACGCTGCTGCTGCCCAGTTCGACTACGGAGTTGACGACCTCTCTCTCTTGCCAGAGCAACCAGGCAAGCCCCCCCCCTTGATCACCAGATATCACCTATTCTACTCTATACTGCTTGCATTAGAGTAGTGTAGCATGTTACTGCTTTCTGTTATACCTATCCTGATGCATAGCCTGTCCTTGATACTACTGTTGTTACCTTTACCTGCAATCCTATTTGCTTAGTATAGGATGCTAGTATTTTCATCTGTGGCCCTACATTCTTGTCCGTTGGCCGTGCTATACTATCGGGCCGTGATCACTCGGGAGGTGATCACGGGTATATACTATATACTTTATACATGATACATTTGGAGACTAAAGTCGGGTCGGCTGGTGGAGCACCCGCGAGTGGATCTTTGAGGCGGAGCGGCAGGGCAGGTTGAGACCGCCTAGGAGAGAGGTGGGCCTGGCCCTGTTCGGCGTTCCCGGATACTTAACACGCTTAACGAGATCTTGGTATTTGATCTGAGTTGGCTACGAGCCTATACGCACTAACCATCTACGTGGGAGTAGTTATGGGTATCCCGGCGTCGTGGTATCAGCCGAAGCACTTCGTGACGCCAGCGACTGAGTGGCGTGCGCTGGATTGGAACGTAATCCTGCTCTTGTATTAAGGGGGCTAGTTCTGCTTTCGGCCGCATACGCAACGTGCAGGTGTGCTATGGGCGATGGGCCCAGACCCCTGTGCGCTTAGGTTTAGACCGGCGTGCTGGCCTCTCTGTTGAGCCTAGGTGGGGCTGCGACGTGTTGATCTTCCGCGGCCGGGCATGACCCAGGAAAGTGTGTCCGGCCAAATGGCATCAAGCGTGTTGGGTAAGTTGGTGCACCCCTGCAGGGAAGTTAATCTATTCGAATAGCCGTGATCTTCGGTAACAGGACGACTTGGAGTTGTACCTTGACCTTATGACAACTAGAACCGGATACTTAATAAAACACACCCTTCCAAGTTCCACAGACAACCCGATGATCGCTTTTCCACAGGGCGACGAGGGGAGGATCACCGGGTAGGATATGCTATGCGATGCTACTTGGAGTTGCTACTTGGAGATGCTACTTGGAGGACTTCAACCTACCCTCTTCTGCCTGTTGCAAGACGAAGGTGACCAAAAGCATAGTCTTCGATAAGACTAGCTATCCCCCTCTTATTCTGGCATTCTGCAGTTCAGTCCACTGATATGGCCCTTTACACATATACCCATGCATATGTAGTGTAGTTCCTTGCTTGCGAGTACTTTGGATGAGTACTCACGGTTGCTTTCTCCCCTCTTTTTCCCCCTTTCCTTTCTTTTTGGTTGTCGCAACCAGATGCTGGAGTCCAGGAGCCAGACGCCACCGTCGACGACGACCCCTACTACACCGGAGGTGCCTACTACTACGTGCAGCCCGTTAACGACGACCAGGAGTAGTTAGGAGGATCCCAGGCAGGAGGCCTGCGCCTCTTTCGATCTATATCCCAGTTTGTGCTAGCCTTCTTAAGGCAAACTTGTTTAACTTATGTCTGTACTCAGATTTTGTTGCTTCCGCTGACTCGTCTATGATCGAGCACTTGTATTCGAGCCCTCGAGGCCCCTGGCTTGTATTATGATGCTTGTATGACTTATTTAAGTTTTAGAGTTGTGTTGTGATATCTTCCCGTGAGTCCCTGATCTTGATCGTACACATTTGCGTGCATGATTAGTGTACGATTGAATCGGGGGCGTCACATATGTGGAGCAGCAGCAAGCGTCTAGCATATATGGTGGCTATCCTATTCGCAAAAGAGAGCGAGTAGAGGAGGCAAAGCGCGAGCGAGTAACTAAAGAACATCCTGCGGCAAGCATTACTCCAACATCGTGTTCACTTCCCGGACTCCGCCGAGAAGAGACCATCACGATAACTCACACTGTTGATTCATTTTAAATAAATTAAGGTTCAAGTTATCTACAACCGGACATTAACAAATTCCCATCTGCCCATAACCACGGGCATGGCTTTCGAAAGTTCAAATCCCTGCAGGGGAGTCCCAACTTAGCCCATGACAAGCTCTCACAGTCAACGAAGGAATAGACCTTCTCCCGAGACATTCCGATCAGACCCGGTATCCCAGTTCTACAAGACACTTCGACAAGTTAAAACAAATCCAGCAACACCACCTAGATGTGCCGACAAATCCCGATAGGAGCTGCACATATCTCGTTCTCAGGGCACACCGGATGAGCAAGACGTCGGGTAGGCCAACCCAGAGTTGCCCCTGGTAGCCCCGGACATCGCTCGGTTGGACCAACACTCAGAGGAGCACTGGCCCGTGGGGGCTAAAATAAGATGACCCTCGGGCTCCGGAAACCCAAGGGAAAAAGAGACTAGGTGGCAAATGGTAAAACCAAGGTTGGGCATTGCTGGAAAAGCTTTAATCAAGGCGAACTATCAAGGGGTTCCCATTATAACCCAACCGCGTAAGGAACGCAAAATCCGGGAACATAACACCGATATGACGGAAAACTAGGGCGGTAAGAGTGGAACAAAACACTAGGAGAGAGGCTGAGCCTTCCACCCTTTACCAAGTATATAGATGCATTAAGATAACATGGCAATATAATGATATCCCAACAAGTAAATAATGTTCCAACAAGGAATGGTCTCCAATCTTCACCTGCAACTAGCAACGCTATAAGAGGGGCTGAGCAAAGCGGTAACATAGCCAATCAATGGTTTGCTAGGACATGGTGGATTAGAGGTTTGACATGGCAATTTAGGAGGCATGATAAGCAAGTGGTAGGCATCGTAGCATAGGCATAGCAAAAGAGCGAGCATCTAGCAAGGCAAAGATAGTAGTGATTTCGAGGGTATGATCATCTTGCCTGCAAAGTTGTCAGAGTTGACTGGATCCTCGAAAGCAAACTCAACGGGCTCCTCGTTAGTGAACTCGTCTCCCAGCTCCACCCAAACAAGACAAACAAGCAAACGGAGCACAATAAACCACGTGCAAACTCAAACAACAAGATGCAAATATTGGTATGCTATGCGGGATGCAATATGTGATGCATATGCAAGATTTCACAAGGAATGCATGAACCTGGCCTCAAGTTGGAAAACCAAGTGTGCCACTGGAAAGATGAGATGAAATCGCTTGAAAACGATATAAAGAACGCCGGAATCGGAGTTACGGTTTGGAAATGGCAAGCAATACAAATATGACCACGTTCTGCGATTTACAGCAAGTAGCCACCTAAATGCAACAAGATAAACATGCTACAGCACCCAAACAAGACAACAAAATACAGGGCAGGGATATGTACATGATGCTTAACAAATGTCTAGCACTGATCTACAGACAATTCATCCATTAACAGGTTCAAACAAACATGGGAAAATGCATTTGGTAAACAGATCTCAGACTTAGTGAAATTAACACTTATTTGGAGTTTCAGATCAGATAGCACTCTTTGGAGCATGAAAACTATATGCTACAGGACCTGAACATGGCAAAGTAAAGCATGTCATGGATCTACTCAAAGAGCTTAACAAAAGTCCCTTAGTTACCTTGAGCCAAAAGGGATCAGAAAATACATTTGCAAGCTTGTGAACATGGCAAAAATATAATCAGTTCTCAGACTTAGTGAAAACTGGAGCATGCTGAAACAGATATCGAGTAGGCATGTTTACGAGCTCGATGCACTCACTACAGAGCATGTCATGAAAATCTAAGCATACACCCATCAGGAATACACAAAATACAAGCTAGAAATGGCAAGAACAATAACATAGCATGCACGGATCAACTACAACATCCTCGGCAAAATTGCTAACAAGTAGACAATCTGCCCAGATTCACGAAATGACAAAAGTAGAGCTCAATTGACTCAAGCTAGGGTGATCCATAATTGAAAACAAAGACATGGATGGATAGAGCACTACAAGATTAACAAAACATCCTTACTGATCATCCTTAAAAGAGGCTCGGATCACTAGGAAACAACATGAACATATGGCCATATGAGATAAACAGTCCAAGGACTTGGTGGAAATGCTAAGTCCCTGAAATCAGCATTACCGGATGCCTCACTTTGCAAGCTTGTGCTAGTCACCACACACATCACAAAAATACATGGGTTGCACCTCTGGATAGATAGCAAAACATATAACAAAACACATGTAGAGCTCATGGGCATAACATGCACACAATAATCATGGAAAAAATGACAAATATCTAATTGAAGCAGCAGATCTGACAATTATCTCAAATAGCATTCTTCTAACAACATTTCGGGCATCAAGGTGAAATCAAATGAAAATGATGCAATGATATGAAATGATGTGCTCTTCGAGACGAACATTTTGATATGCTATATGCCAAAAACGGAGCTACGGATGAAAAGTTACGATGCGATGAACAGGAGCAAATTATTAGGGTTTCGGGGCAAAAGTCAACCGAGCAATTTCTAGATCTGGATCCGGTTCGGCGCGCTTCCCGAGGTTCGTCCTCACCGGAGATGGAGTCTACCGCCGGAGTCGTACTTGCCGGCAATGACGCGGAGGACGACGGGGGGCGGCGGAGGCGGAGATGGCCGGAGCTGGCCTTGAGGCGGCGGGGGAGGACGCGGCGGCCCAGATCCGTCGGAGGAGGCGAGGGCGGC
>NC_041386.1:221194261-221274688 GCF_002162155.2 Triticum dicoccoides | reverse complement strand
GCGGAGTGGATCGGGCGGGACCCGGTCGGGCGGCGGTGAGGGCCGGCGCTGGGCCTGCGGGCCCGCGTCGGTGGCGGCGGTGAAGTGGTCTCCGCAGGGACACGTGGCGGCGGCTAATTAGTTGGCGGCGGCGGGCGGACGCGTCCTGCTCCGCCCGGACGTGTCCGGTGGCGGCGGATACAAAATTTTTTTAGGGTTTGAAGGAGGGGATCCGGGATTTGGAGGAGGGGGTCTATATATAGAGGTAGAGGGAGCTAGGAGTGTCCAAATGAGGTGCGGTTTTCGGCCACGCGATCGTGATCGAACGCTCTAGATGATGGAGAGGGTTTTGGTGGGTTTTGGGCCAAATTGGAGGGGTGTTGGGCTGCAACACACACGAGGCCCTTTCGGTCCCTCGGTTAACCGTTGGAGCATCAAACGAAGTCCAAATGGTACGGAACTTGACAGGCGTTCTACCGGTAGTAAACCAAGGCCGCTTGGCATGTCTCGGTCCAATCCGGAAATGTTTAGTCCCCACACTCGAAAGAAAGGTAGAAATGACCACCGGAGGAGAACGAAGCGCCGGAATGCAAAACGGACAACGGGGAAAATGCTCGAATGCATGAGATGAACATGTATGCAAATGCAATGCACATGATGACATGATATGAGATGCATGAAAACGACAACAACACACGGAGACAAAAACCCGAAGCCGAGAAAATAAAATAACTTAAGACCGGAAACGGCAAGAGTTGGAGGACATATTTTGGAAAATCATATCCGGGGTGTTACGTAGGGGTCGGAGCGGACACAGGTGCGGCCTCCAGGGCACAGTTCAGTGGCAGAGCTAAATCATGCCCATCATGACAGTGCGGCACGCTTGGCTGTGGCTCGAATCCGTCGAAGATCGAGTCTCCGCGGATGTCGGCCGTGTAGTTCAAACTTCCAAATCTGACCTGATGGCTAGGGGCGTAGCTTTCGATCTGCTCCAGATGGCTAAGCAAATTGGCCCGCAGTGCAAAGCCGCCGAATACGAAGATCTATCCAGGGAGAAAAGTCTCACCCTGGATCGCATCGCTGCTGATGATTGGAGAAGCCATCGGGCCTAAAAGGGACGTCACAGAGGAACTCTCAATGAAAGCACCAATGTCGGTGTCAAAATCGGCGGATCTCGGGTAGGGGGTCCCGAACTGTGCGTCTAGGTCGATGGTAACAGGAGGCAGGGGACACGATGTTTTACCCAGGTTTGGGCCCTCTTGATGGAGGTAAAACCCTACGTCCTACTTGATTAATATTGATGATATGGGTAGTACAAGAGTAGATCTACCACGAGATCAGTGAGGCTAAACCCTAGAAGCTAGCCTATGGTATGATTGTTGTTCGTCCTACAGACTAAAACTCTCCGGTTTATATAGACACCGGAGAGGGCTAGGGTTACACAGAGTCGGTTACAATGGTAGGAGATCTACATATCTGTATCGCCAAGCTTGCCATCCACGCCAAGGAAAGTCCCTTCCGGACATGGGACGAAGTCTTCAATCTTGTATCTTCATAGTCCAGGAGTCAGGCCGAAGGTATAGTCCGGCCATACGGACACCCCCTAATCCAGGACTCCCTCAACCACCATGTTTAAAATGTCTTGAGCGTGATAATGCTGTCTCTATTGCTGAATGTTCTTCTACTGCTGCTACTGTTGCTATATCTTCAACTGCTTTAGTAGTAACTAACCCCTCTTCTGAGGATACCACTACTATTGCTCATGAGAATGCTAGGTTCAAGACATTACTTGAAACAAGGATGTACAAAAGCCTCAAAGGGAATCAGACATTATGTGATGTCCTCAAGAGATAGATTCTGAACCGAAACCCTAGGAAAGAGGGTGTTGGGTTCGAGAGGAAAATGAACATTGATGGTTCTTACTAGAAACCTGAGCAGTACCCCAAAACAACATGGGTTGCTGCAAAGGGTCCTTCAGTGGATCCATCTACCTTACCTAGCTTCACTTGTGCTAACCCAATTATCATTGATGAACCCTTTGATGCAAACTGTAAACTATTCAATAATCAGAATGGTGAAGTATTTGCCAGGTATATTGGTACTAACTCCAGGAATGGATCACCTTTGAAGAAGATCTGGGTGCCCAAAAGATGTCTTGAGAAGCTTCCTGTGAATGTCATCATGACTCCTCCTGGGAAGAAGATAAACCCCAGACCAAAGGCTTCATATGTTCCAAAGGCTTCATATAGTCCAAAGGCTTCATATAGACAGAGGACTCATCAGAGTCACCCTAATGCCAATGTTTTGCAGGGAAACAATACTCAGACTTATGAATAGGAGTGTGTTTCATCAAACATCTATGTTCATAAGACCAAGAACTATTCTTCTTATTCTTTTGAGTATTATTCATGTCGGGGGTTTGGTGCGACATATGCCAACGAATGGCTTATCATGGTGGGGGCGAGTAGAATGTCGCCGGTGCCTGGAAATGGGATGAGGCGAAGACATGCACGCCGGTGAATCTTACCCAGCTTCGGGGCTCTCCGGGGAAATAATACCCCTACTGCTGCTCTACGGGGTCTCCGCATGATCACTATGGTCAAGTGTTTACACGGTTGCTCCTTGAGCTGTGTCTGGTGGTAGGAGAGGGCAAGGCTAGCTCTCTCCTTCTATCTAGTATGGTATAGAACTACTAGGATCCAACCCTTTGCATGGGTGCCCTGGGGGGTTTATATAGGCCTACCCCCCAGGGGTACAATGGTAATTCGACTGGGCGCGGGCCCAGCCGTCAGTGCCTCCGACCTCCGACTTCTCCGCCGACTGCTGGGGCCCGCCGACTGCTGGGGCCCGCCGACTGGTGGGCCCCCCCGACTGATCTGGTAGGGAGCCGACAGGCCGCGTCCGCCGCGGGCGGGTCTTGCCGGCTGCTGATTACTGTAGTCGTGCTCCTGATGACGCAAGCTTGGTCATGGGGTCGTGGCAACAGCCCCACCGCCTGGCGGGCGATCACTGTGGCCACTCCCCATCTCTTCTTGATTAATGGCGCGTGGGCCCCGGGGGAAGGCTCGGCCGACTTCCCCGGGCCGACTCCCGATGGGTCCGACTAGCGGTTCTCCCGCCGTCTCCTGAGGTCTCGCTGACTGGTGGGGCCCGCTGCCTCCAGGCTGTGCAGACAAGCCGTCGTGGGCGCAGGGCCCGGTACAGTGGTGCTGATGTCAGGGCCGGCCGAGCAACAGTGCCACACCGCGGGGAGATCTTCCCAAGTACGGCGCGCTGTAGCCATGCCTGCCCTTGGTAAGGGGCGGGGAGTGGGCTTCATTGTAGCCACGCCCCTGCCCCGTCCCCTTCGATGAGGTCACGGTTTGTTGGAGTCGTCGGACGACTCCCCAAAGCTGGCTTCTTTGGAAGTCGCCCCTGGGACTCGGCCGTGAGCAGGCAGTCGGCCGCCTTGCCGTGACTCCCCAGGAGGCGGCTCTTCACCATGTGGTCTTGAGGGGCGCAGCCTCCCGCGATGTCTTGAAAGGTTATGGGGCTCGGGTTGGCCTACCCGTGGCCCATTACTCCGATAGTAGTCCCCAAAGCTGGTGGGGCGCCGCGGACGATCGGCTGAGAAGCCTCAGCAGTTTCTCTCTCCGGGTGCTCTACACATGGTCTTGATTGACTTCTGCCGGGCTGACTAGAAGGAGTCGGACTCACCCAACTCGGACTCACTGAATTCCGCCTTGCTCAGTAGTTCGAACGTCGCGGCGAGTTTTCAAGTGGCGTGCTATCTAAGCTTCCAGGATGCCGCCCATTCTTGGCCAGTCATGCGAGGGCACGTCGCCAGGCCGTCCTGCCAGCCCACGCGCGCGATGGGATAGGCCCGAAGGCGGGGCCCGCCACTACCGCGCCTCGGCGCCCAAGCGGATCCGCTGCGGCCCCGGTGGATGGTTGGGATTCCCGTGAAGTTACTACGTGCAGTAACTTTACGTGGATCGTGGGGGTCGTGGGGTTGCGGATGCAGTAAATCCCCACGTCCGCCCCTAGGCTTCGTAGCCCACGGGGCTATAAGTAGGGGGAAGAGGGGGGCACGCGCGCCCCTCCTTCCCACTACCCATTGCTTTCTTCATCCTCGCAGCTCCTCGCTCTCCTGCTTCCTCTTCTCTTCTTCGCTCCGCCGCACGCCCAGGCTCCGGCGAACGCTGCGGTGACAGCTTCGTGATGAGTTCTTCCTCCGCTGCCGCGCCTCCCCGAGTGTGCTCCGGCACCTGGGACGGCTCTGAAGTCCACGAAGACCATATCGAGTTCCTCCGCCGGACCCGTCGGCTTCCCGGTGAAGATCGCGTGCAGGTGCGCCTTGCGCCGGCGGGGAAGATTTCCCCCGCCCCGCAGGAGGGCGAGCGGGTCATCTTCCGCTCGCACTGCTTGCGCGGGCTGGGGCTCTGTGCGAAGGCTTCCTCGGAGTCCTCCCCACCCTCGAGCTCTGGGGGGAGTTCTTCTTCTCCAAGCTCGGCACCCATGCCGCGGGCATGCCGGCTCAGTGCGGCGCCTTCATCGCCGTGCGAAAGACAGGAGCCAACAACCACTTCCCCTCCATCTCGCTGCTGAAGTCGGTGAAGATGTGGCAGAGGTCCTACTTCTACATCAGGAACATCGCCACGAGGGGCGACTGGGTCAATCTGCCGACTTTCGAAGCCGGCCCGCCGGCTGGTAGACCGCCCAGCTGGTCGTACAGGGCCAGGTCGCTGACGCCCGTGGGAGCCGGAGCCATCACGCGACTCCGAGTGCTGACGCAGTCAGAGGGTCTGACTGGTCCGGACCTGCTGGCCGCCTTCGTCTCGCGCCGAGTTCTCCCACTCCAAGGCCGCCCTCACCTGATATGCCAGATGAGCGGGGGCCGCGACTCGAGTCGGATGTGCACCAAAGACATGCCTCACAGAGAGGTGGCCCTTATGGTGAACTACCTCTCGGACAGCAGGCTTCCGGAGGACTGGCGATTCGGCAAGGAGCCATACTCCCGCGCCAACCCCACGCCCGTGGTGAGTCGCCTTTCTTTTCTTTCTTTGGATTGTCTTCTTCTTGCTGAGTTTTGTTCTGATCAGTCGGCTTTGGTTAGAATCCCCTTCTTCACCCACCAGCCGGCACCTTGGGGCTGGCCCATGAGTTTATCATCGACCGGGCGGAGAGCGACGCCGATGACCCCGATCTGGGGGCGGCGGCCCTGGAAGACGACGCTGAGGGAGGATGAGGGACGAAAGGTGAACTCAGGCCCTCTGCTACCTTCACCGACTGGCCTAAAGACGACGCCGAGGGAGGAGTCGCCCCTCGCCATCGGCCAGGAGCCAGCCAGGCGGGCGCGGGCTCTTCCGCCGCGTCGGGTGCTCCAGGCGGCGGGAAGAAGCACCGTGCTGCGCCGACTTTATTCGGCAGCCGGCCGAAGAAGCCCAATGGCTTGGCCGCGGCGACCCGGCGGGACGAGGCGGCCGCGAAGGCCATCCGCTTCCGTAAGGAAGTGAAGAAGCCGTCGTTGGTCTCTGCGTAAGTATTCTGTCCTCAAAGTTTATTCTTTATTCGTGTTTTGTCTGAGTCTCTACTCGCCCCTCTTTCTTCAGGGCTCCCCTCTCTCTTGAGCGGGTCGCCGCCGCCTCCGTCATGGGGTTAGCGGAGACGCCCGCCACCACTTGGCGGATAGACCCCGCTGCCGACCTCCGGGAGGCGACGGAGCGGAATGCGCAGGAGAAGCGCAACGAAGAAGAAGTCCTCCGCCTGGAGAAGGCGGAGGCTGACAGGGCGGACGCCTTCGCTAAGAAAAAACTAGCGGAGGTCGAGGCCGCCGCCGCGGCGAAGCAGCAGGCTGAGGAAGCCGCACGCCGCCAGTCGGCCTTGCCTGTTACCCTGCTGAACTCTGCGCCACCGCCCCCGGAGTTCACGTGGCAGACTGGAGAAGCCGGCGGGGAGAACCTCGTCGAGGAGAGGGAAGGCGGCGAGCCCTCTACTCCGGGCACGAACGTTCCGCTGCCGCCTCCGCCGCCGTCTGAAGGCGTGCAAGGCGAGCAGCCAGTGGACCCTCCGGTGCCGCCGACCGAAGACGAGGCCGTGGCGAGGCTACTCCTCCAGGTCGGCTCGCCAGCGCGCCGTCGTCTGGAGAAGGCGACTTCGGCACCCCGCCCCCTGGAAGCCGGCACCGCCAGCTCGGCGGCTCCAGACGCCGAAGCGACGAGCGCCGCACCTGTTGGGTGGGTGCGAGGAGGCGGCACAGGGCTGCTGAACCGGGCGCTCCTGGACATCCAGGCGAAGCTCCGCGCTGAGGGCGACGCCCTCCAGAGTTGCACCAAGGCATTCCTAGCGTCCCGGGCAGCCGTCCGGGTATGTTTTTTCTTTGAGCCTTGTTTTTCTTGTTCCTCTCTATGGGGGCGCGCCAGAGCACCCACTGGGTGTAGTCCTCGAGTTTTGGGCCGGCTGCTGAGCAGGCGGCCCGGAACTCCAATTGATGAACTTCTGGGTACTAACTTTGTCTGAAATGCTTGTTGCAGGATTACCACAACCTCTGCGTCACTGCCTTCAACCGTAATGTTGAAGAGCTGGGCAAGCGGCCCGCCGACTAGGCGGAGATCCAGAGTAAGTCCTTCCCTCTTTTTTCTTCTCTGCGGGGGCGCGCTAGCACACCCGCGGGCTGTAGTCCCCAAGATTCGGGCCGACTGATGAGCAGTCGGGCCGGATCTCCCCAGCGACCTACTTTATTGATGACTGTTGTCTTTCTTCCTTTCCTTTAGGAGCCAACGCTGCACTTCAACAGCAGTTGAGCGAGGCCAACTCCGCCCTGCTTGCCAAAGGGGAGGAGTGCCGCAGGCTCGCCACAGAGCGCGATCTGCTGGCCACTCAGTTGGCGGAGCAGAAGGAGCTGCTTGTGAAGTTGCAGCGGGAGGCGGAGGAGACGGAAACCGCCCTCTTGGCCGAGTTCGCGAGCGAGCGCTCCTCCTGGTCTGACAAGGAGGCGCTGCTGTCCCCCGGCTTCCACGAGATTGAAGACATCGTTGATGGTGAGTCTCTTTATTTTCTTTCTTCGAGCTGCCGACTTAGATTGTGCCGACTCCTGGTTTTTGACTTGCTTCTTCGTTTCTTCGTGTCTTTTGCAGACTTCTTCCCTGGGCAGTCGCAGGCCGCTATCCAAGCCATCGAGGCCGATTGCGAAAGTCGGAGGGCGGAGGGCGCGGAGATCACCGTCGATGCCCCCCGAACTCTTGATGAGCACATCTTGAGCATCGAGGCTCGCCTTCGGCCGGCTCACTGGATGCTGCGCTGGCTTCAGCGCATCGGTGCCCAGGCGATTTCTGCCCTTTGGCCGGATATACAGGCTCCCTGCACCCCCAGCCTGATGGCCAACTGGTTGGAGGTCGCGGCTAGTCGCCTCGAGGCCTGGAAGGGCTCTTCGGCCCAGGCTGGAGCGCGCCGGACCTTGGAGTTCGTCAAGGCGTGGTACCCGGGGCTGGATCTAGACCGGTTGGCCACGCTTCGGTCGGAGGCCCAGCCGGAGCTGGCGGCTGCGGAAGACTCCCTCGTCAAGCGTGCTGCAGCGATCGCCGAGTACACCGACACGAGCATCTTCGTCTCCGAGCGGTCTGAAGATGGCGAGGAGGTACCGCCGGAGTGGTTTGCGATGAACCCAGACTATGGCGAAGACTCGGCGGATGTGATTGGCTCTAGCGTCGAGGCGGAGGACGAGGCGGAGGATGAGGGCGAGGCGGAGGCACCAGAAGATGGAGCAGACGGCCAGACTCAGCCCGACCGCGCCTCCAGCAACGAGCCGCGTGCGACTGATCCGACTGCTGCCGGAGGCGATCAAGCCGAGACTAGCCGGCCGACCGCCCCGACGCCTGACGCTGGCGCCTCCTCCGACCCCCCGAATCCGTCTGCCGCCTCCTAAGCTGCCACTGTGTCTTTTGTTTTATCTTCTTCAGTAGTCTTTTGAAGAACTTGTTAATTCGCACAATTCCACCCGCGGGGTGTATTGTGAACCTCTACTCGTCAATTCGGCCAAGGGCCTATGTTATATATATATATCTATCTATCTTTTCTTGCTCATTGTTCATTTGGCTGTTTTCCTTTGCTGCTTTCTCTTAGTTGCCTGCCTTGCCAATCGGCCAGCCGCTCTGCGGACTGTTGCTGGATCAAGTGCTAGGCTACTTTGGGAAAGCAAGTACTTAGCCGATTTCAAGATTGTTTGAGCAAGTTGGATAGAAAACGACAATCCGACTGTCCGAGAGTCGGTTTGCGAGAAAGGCTGGAAGCCGTCTTGAGCTATGTTTTACGCTTTGAGTCCTTAGCCATTTTTCGTGCGAGCACCCATTCTACCTTACCTATGCCCACCGTACAGTCGCTCTGCGAGCTGCGGCTTCTGACAGAAGACGGCTTAGGTGTTACACACTACTTGTGCGGCTGCAGGAAGCATTTCATAGTGCAAGGCGGCAAGTCCCCGGGCCAACTTGTCGAGCCCGGTGCCAAGCGGCATGAAAAAGAGTAACATAGTTGTAGGCATAATTTTTATCATACAGACCAAAGAGGGCAGTCCCCGAGCTCATCTCGGGGGGCCCGAAGTCTTGGTACTTTAATACAAAAGGTAGCGCGGTACATACTGCATCAACTGTAAAATCTTCGGAGAAGGTTTGCATTCCATGGCCGCTCTGTCTCCTTGCCGGAGTCGTCCCTCTTGCGTGCTCGGGGCTTCTGAGCATTGATCAGGTAGTAGGAATCGTTGCCTAGTACTTTGCTGATGATGAAAGGGCCTTCCCAAGGCGGCGACAGCTTGTGCTGGCCAGCGGTTCGCTGGATCAGCCGGAGCACAAGGTCGCCTTCTTGGAAAGATCTTGGCATGACCTTCCTGTTGTGGTATCGGCGCAGGCTCTGCTGGTAAATGCTGGACCGACTGAGTGCCAACAGCCGGCCCTCTTCCAGCAAATCGACGTCGTCTTGTCATGCTTCTTCTGCTTCCTCCTTGGTGTACATGGTGACTCGTGGGGAGTCGAACTCTATGTCTGTTGGGATGACGGCTTCGGCACTGTAGACGAGGAAGAAAGGCGTGAAGCCGGTTGACTTGTTTGGAGTCGTGCGCAGACTCCAAAGGACGGCTGGCAGCTTGTCGAGCCAGCAGCCAGCCGAGCGCTCCAGAGGCTCGATCAACCGAGGCTTGATGCCGGACAGGATGAGGCCGTTTGCTCACTCCACTTGGCCGTTTGACTGCGGGTGGGCGACGGACGCTAGGTCCAGTCGGATGCCCTGTGTTGCATAGAAACGGGCCAAGGCGCCTTTGGCAAAATTTGTGCCGTTGTCGGTGATGATGCTGTGTGGTATGCCATACCAAATTGTAATATCGGTGATGAAGGTCACGGCAGTCGAACCGTTCAGTTTCTTAATTGGCTTCACTTCCACCCACTTGGTGAACTTGTCCACTACGACAAGTAGGTGAGTTAGGCCACCTCGTGCTGTCTTGAATGGTCCCACCATGTCTAGACCCCAAACTGCGAAAGTCCAAGCGATGGGGATGGTCTTGAGCGCGGAAGCTGGCTGGTGCGCCTTGGAGCTGAACTTCTGGCACCCTTTGCATTTTTGGACCAACTCCTTGGCCTCTTCCAAGGTAGTCGGCCAAAAGAAACCGTGCCAAAAAGCTTTGGCGACGAGTGCTCTTGAAGCCGCATGGTGGCCGCATTCGCCTTGATGGATGTCTTTGAGGATCGCCTGGCCTTGCTCTGGCTCTACGCAGCGCTGGTAGACACCAGTGACGCTGCGCCTGACTAGCTCTCTGTTGATTATGGTATAGGCTGTCGCCCGACGTTGTACTTGCCGAGCTGAGGTCTCATCAGTTGGTAGCTCTTTGTTCACCAGGAATTTGAGGATGGGCTGGGCCCATGAGGGTGCTGCTATTTCTTCAACTACCAGAACTGCAACTTGGACGAGGGCGGCTAGGCTGGGAGGCGGCGGGCTGGAGTCAACAGCCGCTTGCTGGGCTGATGAAGTCCCCAGGCCGACTGGTGCGGTCCTTGGGCCGAGTTCTGGAATCTTCGAGGCCGTCATCGTAGTCCCCAGGCCGGGCTCGACTGTGGCAGCTTTGGAGTCGCCCGCCAAAGTCCCCGTTCCGACTGCCGGAGCTCTGGAGTCGTATCCGCCGTCTTCGGGAGGAGCCGGCACAAAAATGGAGTCTGATTCTGGTGAAGGCTTGACAGACGGCATGAGGAGGCGTTGAAGGGAAACGCCAGATGGTATTGCTTGGCGGGTACAGCCGATTCGTGCCAAGGCGTCTGCTTGGTCGTTGTCGTTTCTTGGCACATGGAGGAACTCGCACCCTTCGAAATACCCGCTGAGTTGCTGCACGAGGAATCGGTAGCTCGCCATGTTTGCGTCTTTCGCGTCCCAGTCGCCAGATGACTGCTGGACCACTAAGTCCGAGTCGCCATAACACAAGATCCGGCGGATGCCAAGTTCTTTGGCAAGCCGGAGCCCGTGAATGAGCGCCTCGTACTCGGCCACGTTGTTGGAGGCGGCAAAATGGATTTGCAGTGCATATTTGAGCTTGTCGCCTTTGGGAGAGGTGAGGACGACGCCGGCTCCCAAGCCGGTGCGCATCTTGGAGCCGTCGATGTGCATCCGCCAATGGGTGGAGTCAAGCGCTGGAGGCAGGTACTGGGTCTCGGCCCAGTCGACGAGGAAGTCAGCTAGTGCTTGTGATTTGATAGCGGTGCGGGGCTGGTAGTAGATGGTGTAAGGAGCCAGCTCTATGGCCCACTTGGCCACTCGACCAGAGGCATCTCGGCTACCGATGATTTCGGCAAGTGGAGCCGTGCAGACCACTGTGATTGGATGCTCTTGAAAGTAAGGCTTCAATTTCTTGGCAGCAAAGTGCACGCCATAGCACATCTTCTGGTAGTGGGGGTAGTTCTGCTTGGAGGTCAACAGTACATCGCTCAGGTAATATACTGGTCTCTGGACAGGTAGCGCCTTGCCTTCCTCCTTGCGCTCTAGTACAATGACTGTGTTGACTACTCGGCTGGTGGCGGCGATGTACAGGAGCATAGGTTCCTTGGGAGTCGGAGCCGCCAGGATGGGTGGAGTAGTCAGCATTTTCTTCAACTGATGGAAGGCTTCGTCCGCCTTATGGTTCCACTCGAAAAGAGTAGTCTTCTTCATGAGTTGGTATAAGGGGAGAGCTTTCTCGCCCAACCGACTAATGAATCGGCTGATGGACGCCAGGCAGCTGGTGAACTTCTGCACATCCAGCAGTCGGCTGGGTACCTCCATTCTCTCGATGGCCTTGATTTTTACTGGGTTGCATTCTATGCCGCGTTCAGAGACCAGGAAGCCTAGCAGCTGGCCAGCTGGTACTCCGAAGACACTCTTCTCGGGGTTGAGCTTGATCTGGAACTGGTGCAGGTTCTCAAAGGTCTCCTTGAGGTCTTCCAGCAGTGTTCCTCGCCTTTCTGTCTTAACCACCACGTCGTCCACATAAATGTGGGCGTTCCTGCCGAGCTGCTTGAGGAGGCACTTCTGCATGCAATGCTGAAAGGTGGCGCCGGCATTCCTTAAGCCGAACGTCATGGTGAGGTAGCAGAATGCTCCAAACGGCGTGATGAAGGCGGTCTTCAATGTGTCAGCCGGATTCAGCTTGATTTGGTGATATCCTGAGTATGCATCCAAGAAGCTCAACAACTCGCATCCGGCTGTGGAGTCTATCACCTGGTCAATTCTTGGTAGAGCTAATGGGTCCTTGGGGCAGGCCTTGTTGAGGCTCGTGTAGTCAATACAAATTCGCCATTGCTTGTTCTTCTTTAGCACCAGGACTGGATTTGCCAGCCACTCTGGGAAGAAAACTTCCATAATGAAGCCGGCTGCTAGGAGTCGGGCTATCTCTTCTTCGACAACTCTTCTCTTCTCTTCTGATAAGCGGCGCAGGGGCTGTTGTAGGATCGAAAGTATGTCTAGAGGGGGGGTGATTAGACTACTTGACCAAATAAAAAATTAACATTTTCCCAATTTTAGTTCTTGGCAGATTTTAGCTATTGTAGGACAAGTCAAGCAATCATCACACAATTCAAGCAAGCATGCAAAGAGTATATTGGCAGCGGAAAGTAAAGCATGCAACTTGCAAGAATGTAAATGGAAGGGTTTGGAGAATTCAAACGCAATTGGAGACTCGGATGTTTTTCCCATGGTTCGGATAGGTGGTGCTATCCTACATCCACGTTGATGGAGACTTCAACCCACGAAGGGTAATGGTTGCGCGAGTCCACGGAGGGCTCCACCCACAAAGGGTAACGGTTGTGCGAGTCCACGGAGGGCTCCACCCACGAAGGGTCCACGAAGAAGCAACCACCCACGAAGGGTCCACGAAGAAGCAACCTTGTCTATCCCACCATGGCCATCGCCCACGAAGGACTTGCCTCACTAGCGGTAGATCTTCACGAAGTAGGCGATCTCCTTGCCCTTACAAACTCCTTGGTTCAACTCCACAATCTTGTCGGAGGCTCCCAAGTGACACCTAGCCAATCTAGGAGACACCACTCTCCAAGAAGTAACAAATGGTGTGTTGATGATGAACTCCTTGCTCTTGTGCTTCAAATGATAGTCTCCCCAACACTCAACTCTCTCTCAAAGGATTTGGATTTTGTGGAAAGGAGATTTGAGTGGAAAGCAACTTGGGGAAGGCTAGAGATCAAGATTCATATGGTAGGAATGGAATATCTTGGTCTCAACACATGAGTAGGTGGTTCTCTCTCAGAACATATGAGTTGGAATTGTGTATGTGTTCTGATGGCTCTCTCCACGAATGAAGAGGAGGTGGAGGGGTATATATAGCCTCCACACAAAATCCAACCGTTACACACAATTTTCCAATCTCGGTGGGACCGAATCAACAAAGTCGGTCAGACCGAAAAGGTAAACCTAGTGACCGTTAGAGATTTTCGGTGGGACTGACATGCAACTCGGTAGGACCGATATGGTTAGGGTTTGGGCATAACGTAATCTCGGTGAGACCGATTACACAAACTCGGTGAGACCGAGTTTGGTAATAAGCTAACCAGAGAGTTGGTCAGGCAAACTCGGTGGGACCTATTTGCTCTTTCGGTGAGACCGAAAAGTTACAAAAGGGAAACAAAGAGTTTACATTGCAATCTCGGTGGGACCGATTCGCTCTTTCGGTGAGACCGAAAAGTTACGAAAGGGAAACAGAGAGTTTGCAATCCCATCTTGGTGAGACCGAGATCCCTATCGGTACAACCGAATTGCTAGGGTTTGGCAGTGACTTATGACAAGTGAAACTCGGTGGTGCCGGATAGAAAGAATCGAGGACCGAGTTTGGCTTAGGGTTTAGATCATATGTGGATATGGGAAAGTAGTTGAGGGTTTTGGAGCATATCACTAAGCACATGAAGTAAAAGGCTCATTAAGCAACACCTCATCCCTCCTTGATAGTATTGGCTTTTCCTAAAGACTCAATGTGATCTTGGATCACTAAAATATAAAATGAAGAGTCTTGAGCTTTTGAGCTTGAGCCAATCCTTTGTCCTTAGCATTTTGAGGGTTCCACTTTCACATCCATGCCATGCCAATCATTGAGCTTTCCTGAAATAGTCATCTTGGAATAGCATTAGCTCAATGAGCTATATGTTGTTATGAATTACCAAAACCACCTAGGGATAGTTGCACTTTCAATCTCCCCCTTTTTGGTAATTGATGACAACATATAGATCAAAGCTTCGACAAATGATAATAAGCATGAAATATATCATCGCTTTGAGAAGTATGTGACAAGTAAGAGCTCCCCCTAAATTTGTGCATATTTAAAATTTTCTTTGGACTGCAAATGCACAAAGAGTTAGAGTCATGGGTTACTCTTCCATGTCACATACATCTTGGTGGAGCGCTTAAAATGATAAGAATGAAATACATGCACTCATCACCAAGAATAGTGAATGATCACATAAGATAGATAAGATGATAATATTAAGCAAACATTAAGTGTAGCTTATGATCAAACACATGATCATCAATGTCTCACGAGCAATGACATAGTATCTCATACAAAAGCAAACAAAGTTCGAAAAACCACCAAATAAAACAAGAGAGAATAAAAGCAACACTAAAAGCAACACTCTCTCTCGAAGCCTATGATCTATACATTTTCTCCCCCTTTGGCAACAAGTTACCAAAATGTTCCTAGAAAATGCATAGTGCTAAGTCGACACTCAGGCTTGATCTTCAGGTGGTGGTGGAGTCCGGAGCACTCCAAGGACGAAGCCTTCTGTAGACGTGGTCGGAGTCGAGGCTGACGTGGATGCTGGAGCTGGTGGAACTGAGGCTGTAGCTGGTGCAGACGTGGTGGCTCTAGGGTCAGCAACTGGCACTGCAGACGACTTCGGACCTTGTGGCACTCTGGCAAAGGCATCAGTTGTAGTCTTGCCTCTCCTCTCCTGCATGTCATCCTGGAGCTGCTCCACTGCAGTCTGAATCTCTGTCACTTTGACATCCAAGTCATAGAACTTTTGTTCCACGATCCTCTCTAAGCTTGCCTGGTTCTGAGTTAGGGTGGCTAGTCCTTGATCAATCCGCAGGGTGGATGCAATCAAGTAACCAAGCTGCTCTTGTTTGGTCTTCAAGAAGTACTCAGATGCCTCCTCTTGAGTTGGCATCTTGGCAGCTTTCTCCTTCCTCGCCTTCTCCTTCTTGGCTTGTGCTTGGGTAGATGATGGTTCATTCTCATGCATGACAACCTGATTATCTTCAAAATCTGGATGAATGGGCAGATGTTCCTTATCCAAAAGGTATATGCCTGTGCCCATCTTGGAGTTGATCAGCTCCTGGATCTGAGGGGCATATCCACAGCTCCTCTTCTGGTCTGCTGCAGTCCTCTTGATTGTTTCTACGATGAGGCTCATGACTTTAAATTTTTGTGGCACGTCAAAGATATGAAGCAAGTTGATCGTGTGGCCCCTGATCATCTTGTGATCTCCAGACTTGGGCAATAGGGTGTGCCTAAGAATCCAGTTGATGGTTGGCAGCCCTGACAAAAGATACTGTACTGAGCCAAACTTGAACGTATC
This sequence comes from Triticum dicoccoides, assembly GCF_002162155.2. Classification (NCBI taxonomy): domain Eukaryota; kingdom Viridiplantae; phylum Streptophyta; class Magnoliopsida; order Poales; family Poaceae; genus Triticum; species Triticum dicoccoides. Next base: position 221,259,641 of record NC_041386.1, on the reverse strand, counting down.
AAGTGCTTCATTTGGAATCTCCTTGTACATGTTTGACATTGAGTTGTGGTCCATCTTCTTCTTGCCATAGATATCCAAGTCATCCTCATGCTCTTCAGGGGCATTAATCAGCTGAGCCCATTCAGCAACTGTAGACTGGTACCTCGTACCCTCTGACATCCATACAATCCTGCCATCTGGATAGAAATGGGCTGTGGAGTAGAACTGCATGATGAGTTCCTCGTTCCATTTTGTGAGCTTCTGCCCAACAAAGTCCTATACTCCACATGCCTTGAAGCTGTCCTGCACTCCAGGGTAGTACTCTTCTTTGTCCTTGATGTATTGCTAATCAACCCATCTCATATCACAGACAATTGGCTTCTTATCAAGCAGCACTTTCTCATAAAAGTCCTGCTGTTCCTTAGTGTGGAACCTGTAGTCAATAGCAGTCCTTCTCCTTAAAGCATACGGATCTGCTTCTCTCCACTTCCGGAGCCCTGAATCTCTCCTGAGTTTCATATCCTCAGCCACGAGATGAACATCGTTGTGGTCTGGGATCTTGGGCTTGAGCTTTCTAAGAACATTCTCTTCTTCTTCTTCTGCAGCTTCAGGCACTGGGGCCTTGTTCTTCTCAGTAGCTGGGATGCTTCTTGTATTCCTCTTTGGCTTTGGCTTTGGAGCTGGCTTGGCCTTAGAAGTAGTTGACCCTGATCTTATGGCATCACCCATCAGCTTGGGTGCCTTAGGTCCTGGTGCAGCAACCTCTTCTTCTTCATCCTCATCTTCCATGATGGAAGCCTTTCCAAGCACTTTGGCTACAGTCTTCTTGACCCTTTCCTTCCTTTTCTTGCCTTCAGCAGCAACTGGCTCTATGGGAGTGGGTTTCTCAGTTGAAGCTCTGGCCTTTGACATAGGCTGCCTGCCTGCTGGCCTTTTGATTTTCATCCCTGGCTTTGTGCCTTGAGCTGAGCCATGTTCCTTCTCAAGCACTACTCTCTTTGAAGTTGCTTCCTCTTCTGCCACATAATCCTCATCCTCTGATTCTGAGGTTCTCTTCTTCCTCTGTCTGGTGGCAGCTTTTGGCAGATTGCTAGGAGTACTTCTGCTGCCATCATCTGAAGAACTTGAGGGACTAGTGCCCTCACTCATATGCACTTGCTCTTCTGACATGTTCTGGCTATCACTCTGGTCTGACATGATGAACAAGCTGACTGCTGATCCTGTGAACAGTTTATAGATGAGGTAGAATAGATGAGCATCACAAAATGCAGAGATTTTTGCAAAAGAATGACTCAAAATCTTAGTTTTAGTTTCCCACTGAAATCATCTCGGATCTACGGATTTTCAAACTCGGTGATACCGAAGCAGTTTTTGGAACCTAAACTAGTGAACTCGGTCAGACCGAGTCACAGTTCGGTGGCACCGAGACTGCTAGGGTTTCATAGAGTTCCAAAATCGGTCACACCGATAAGTAATTCTCGGTCAGACCGAGTCTCACTTGTGCAATGGCATAAGCCAAATCGGTGGGACTGAGTTTTTCAACTCGGCGGGTCCGAGATGGTTTCGGCGGAAACCTAACCCTAAAATTTTCGAATTAAACCTAATCTACGAGTTCATTGACTGGATATAAGATTAACAAACGTGGCAAGAATCATGATGATCACAATGTGCTAAGAATCAGATTGGGGAATAGCACAAAGATCGAGTCCATACCCTAGTTCGGCGGAGACTCGCTACGGCGGCAACGGCGGGGTTGAATTTCCGTTGACGGCGACGGAGACCAGCGACTGGAGGCGGCTGGCGGCGAGGAGACGATCCGGAGACCAAGTTGGCAGAGCAGGCTATCGCGCGGGCGAAGGGGTTCGGAGAAATTTCCAAATTTTTGCCCATGACTATATATAGCCCGACCCTGTCGGTGTGACCGAGTGGAACAACTCGGTGGCACCGAGATGCAAAACTGTATATAGTTGTTGCAACTCGGTGTGACCGAATGGTTCAAATCGGTTGCACCGAGATCGAAAACCTAGATCAACTTAATGATCTCGGTAGGACCGAAAGTAGGGTATCGGTCAGACCGGGAATCATAAAGAGGTTTTGGAAGTTTAAGTCTATGACGAATCGGGGACTCCGAGCGCTCCTCACACAGAGTGGTTCGAATCTGCCTTGATCAAATTTTGTGATGTAGCATGAATAGAGTTTGAGACGAGAAAAGCATAGATAGCTAGAGGAGGTTCTTAGGCATTCTTGTCCATCCACTTGGCAAAAGGAAATAAAACCAAACAATCAAAACAACAAGTGGATGTCCTCGAATGAGTAAAATATGCAACCAGCATGCTCACACAATAAGATGGCAAATGAAATATGTGACAAGGCATGCACAACCAATTCTAGCATCTATCAAGCAATTTGCGATGACAAGGTCATCTATATATGAGTATATTGACTTAGGAGTCAAGTGAGAACACTTGATCATAGGTCATACTCATTGTTTAAGCTCAAGTGGGGTTACCACTTTTACATAAAGCATTGTTGTGTTCACATCTTTAGAGTTGCTTTAGCTCAAGTCTTAGAGTAAAGCTCCCCCTAGATGTCATATTCCCCCTTAGAGGGATGAACTAACCTCAGGTTTTGTCGATGATGACTTCATGTAGATGTTGAAGATGTGGATGCTCAATGTTGATGTAGATCACTTGGAGCTATCCATTTGAGTGAATTGCACTTTCAATACCTAAATGGGTTACTCCCACAAGGAACAAACAAGGATATCCATAGACATAGAGTGATGCACACACAAGATGATGTCCATGAAAACTTTTAGGTTACCTTGTCCCTTGTCTTACCAACAAGAGGGTTTGTGACTCCTTGAACTAGTGCAAGATGTGGAAGTTGATTGCACTTGTTCTTGCCAAAATGATAAGAGTGAAGTATGTTGGCGGAGTCACCCTCAAGAACTCTCTAGTTCTTCTTCCTTTGGATCCACACCATCTTGATGGGAATCCTTGGAGTTCTAGTCATACTTGATGAAGTGGAACTTGAAGTAGTCTTGGAATCCACTTGACTAAGGTCTTAGGAGCTTCTTCAAATGCATCAATTTCCTCATGAATCTTGTCCTTGCCTTTTTGCTTGTAGTCTTGTGGTGGAAGATCATCTTGAGCTTGTGTCCCCTTGAAAGAAGTATCATACTTCTCTTGTTGAGGAACAAACTTTGTCTTGGGGTATTGATCTTCTTCCCACTCAACTCCATTGGCATTGAACTTTCATTCAAAACCAACACCTTGATTCTTCTGGTGCATTCCTTGCTTGCGCACAATTTTCTCGAATTGCTTACTCCCGACAAGGCTTTTGTACACTCCTTTCTCTATAATTCCCTTCAATAAGCTATTTTCTTGCTCAAGTGTAACTTGGCTAAGAGAATCATTAGTGGAATCAAGAGAACTACTAGAAGCAACAATATTGGATTTAGCATGATCATTTTTACTGCTAGAGGAAGAATCTTTTTTGTTCTTGTTACTAGACTTGACTTGAGGCATGTAAGTGGATAAGAGTAAACGCTTGGAATGTAAGAAGAACTTTTCTTGCGGAGATCATCATTGATTGCTTTTAAGAACTCATGCTTTTGCTCAAGATTGAGCTTTTCAAAGCGTAATTTCTCATGAGATCTTAAAAGTTCTCGATGATCTTCGAAGATAGTTTCATGAGCTAACTTAAGAGTGTTTAGTTCTTTAGTTAGAGCCTCAATCTTCTCCTTATCATTGTCATTCGTTTTATCTTGATTAGCATGATTAATTGACGTTTCATCATAGTATTCATCACTAGAGTTGTCAACAAGCAAATCATCACCTAACAAGTCATCTTCATCACTATTGAAATCAACATACTCGGGGTGTGTTACCTTAGGACCTTTGGCCATGAAGCATCTTCCAATTCCTTCATTTGGTGAGTCAAATATGTCGTAGGAGTTGGTTGACACAAGTGCTAGACCAGCAACACCTTCATCTTGAGTATCTTCGGAGTCGGAGTAATAACTTCTCTTGGAGTGGCTGTCGGAGTCGGAGCCGGATACCCATTCACCAACATGAGCTTGATGTCTTCGTTTTGTGTAGCTCCTTGATGATTTTTCCTTCCTTTCCGAATCCTTGCTTCTCCGTGAGTATCTTCGTTCATAACGATCATCTCTACTCATTCTCTCTCTTGGTGGTGATTCTTTGCTTCTTCTTTTTGGAGAATCTTCTCTTCTCTTGTAGGGAGCCGTACACTCATTGGAATAGTGTCCGGGTCTTCCACAACTGTAGCAGTTTCGCTCTCTACTAGAAGATCTTTTGTCATTGTAGGACCTTGACTCGAAGCTTCTATCTTTGCTTCTACTCTTGTAGAACTTGTTGAAGTTCTTCACCATTAAGCTCAATTCTTCATTGAAGTTTTGTTTCTCACTTGATGATGTAGGGGCTTCACATGAGGCTTTGTAGGCACCACTTGATTTGTTGTGAAGTTCCTCTTTATCCTTAAGTGACCTCTCATGAGCAACAATTCTTCCAATCACCTCTGTTGGCTTGAGATCTTTGTAATTGGGCATCATTTGGATCAATGTGCACATGGTATCATATTTTCCATCCAAGGCTCTTAGAATCTTCTTGATGATGAATCTATCGGTCATCTCTTCACTTCCTAAGTCGGCAATCTCATTTGTGATGAGAGCAAGCCTAGAGTACATTTCAGCGACACCTTCACCATCCTTGATTTTGAACTTGTCAAGTTGACTCTGAAGCATATCCAACTTGGATTCCTTGACGGAGTCGGTACCTTCGTGCATATCAATCAAAGTGTCCCAAATTTCCTTTGCATTCTCAAGACGGCTGATTTTGTTGAATTCTTCGGGGCACAATCCGTTGAAGAGAATATCACAAGCTTGAGCATTGTATTGCAACGTCTTCAACTCATCCGTGGTAGCTTCACGGTTTGGTTCTTTCCCATCAAAGAAGTCACCTTGCAAACCAACACACACAATAGCCCAAACGGCGGGGTTATGTACAAGAATATGCATTTTCATTTTATGCTTCCAACTAGCAAAATTAGTACCATCAAAGTAAGGACCTCTACGGTGATAATTTCCCTCGCTAGATGCCATACTCTCCTAGGTTGTGAAACCAAGGCTATGACCACCAAAAGCTATGGAGATCAAAGCAAATGGAGACCAAAGCTCTGATACCACTTGTAGGATCGAAAGTATGTCTAGAGGGGGGGTGATTAGACTACTTGACCAAATAAAAACTTAACCATTTCCCAATTTTAGTTCTTGGCAGATTTTAGCTATTGTAGGACAAGTCAAGCAATCATCACACAATTCAAGCAAGCATGCAAAGAGTATATTGGCAGCGGAAAGTAAAGCATGCAACTTGCAAGAATGTAAATGGAAGGGTTTGGAGAATTCAAACGCAATTGGAGACTCGGATGTTTTTCCCGTGGTTCGGATAGGTGGTGCTATCCTACATCCACGTTGATGGAGACTTCAACCCACGAAGGGTAACGGTTGCGCGAGTCCACGGAGGGCTCCACCCACGAAGGGTAATGGTTGCGCGAGTCCACGGAGGGCTCCACCCACGAAGGGTCCACGAAGAAGCAACCACCCACGAAGGGTCCACGAAGAAGCAACCTTGTCTATCCCACCATGGCCATCACCCACGAAGGACTTGCCTCACTAGCGGTAGATCTTCACGAAGTAGGCGATCTCCTTGCCCTTACAAACTCCTTGGTTCAACTCCACAATCTTGTCGGAGGCTCCCAAGTGACACCTAGCCAATCTAGGAGACACCACTCTCCAAGAAGTAACAAATGGTGTGTTGATGATGAACTCCTTGCTCTTGTGCTTCAAATGATAGTCTCCCCAACACTCAACTCTCTCTCATAGGATTTGGATTTTGTGGACAGAAGATTTGAGTGGAAAGCAACTTGGGGAAGGCTAGAGATCAAGATTCATATGGTAGGAATGGAATATCTTGGTCTCAACACATGAGTAGGTGGTTCTCTCTCAGAACATATGAGTTGGAATTGTGTATATGTTCTGATGGCTCTCTCCACGAATGAAGAGGAGGTGGAGGGGTATATATAGCCTCCACACAAAATCCAAGCGTTACACACAGTTTTCCAATCTCGGTGGGACCGAATCAACAAAGTCGGTCGGACCGAAAAGGTAAACCTAGTGACCGTTAGAGATTTTCGGTGGGACTGACATGCAAATCGGTAGGACCGATATGGTTAGGGTTTGGGCATAACGTAATCTCGGTGAGACCGATTACACAAACTCGGTGAGACAGAGTTTGGTAATAAGCTAACCAGAGAGTTGGTCAGGCAAACTCGATGGGATCGATTTGCTCTTTCGGTGAGACCAAAAAGTTACAAAAGGGAAACAAAGATTTTACATTGCAATCTCGGTGGGACCGATTCGCTCTTCCGGTGAGACCGAAAAGTTACGAAAGGGAAACAGAGAGTTTGCAATCCCATCTCGGCGAGACCGAGATCCCTATCGGTAGAACCGAATTGCTAGGGTTTGGCAGTGGCTTATGACAAGTGAAACTCGGTGGCGCCGGATAGAAACAATCGGTAGGACCGAGTTTGGCTTAGGGTTTAGGTCATATGTGGATATGGGAAAGTAGTTGAGGGTTTTGGAGCATATCACTAAGCACGTGAAGCAAAAGGCTCATTAAGCAACACCTCATCCCTCCTTGATAGTATTGGCTTTTCCTAACGACTAAATGTGATCTTGGATCACTAAAATATAAAATGAAGAGTCTTGAGCTTTTGAACTTGAGCCAATCCTTTGTCCTTAGCATTTTGAGGGTTCCACTTTCACATCCATGCCATGCCAATCATTGAGCTTTCCTGAAATAGTCATCTTGGAATAGCATTAGCTCAATGAGCTATATGTTGTTATGAATTACCAAAACCACCTAGGGATAGTTGCACTTTCAGCTGCCTGACCGGCATTGCATCAGATCGGACGTGTAACTTGTTCTCGGCGAAATCCGTCGGTACACCTGGCATGTCCTTGGGAGACCATGCGAAGATGTCCCGATTCTCATGGAGGAAATCGACGAGCTCGCCTTCCTATTTGCTGTCGAGGTTTGCACCTACGACGGCGTACCTCTATGGGCGCTCCGGATCCAAGGGTATCTTCTTTGTCTCTTTGGCCAGCTTGAACGAACCTTCAGCTTCCGACTCCTTCGGGTCGGGCGATATCTCCGGCTGCTTGCTGGCCATCGCCACAACTCGCTCAAGGAGTCGCTTCTCGGCTGCAATCACCAGGGACTCGGCCAGCCAACTGCTCTCGGCCGCGCAGGCGGACAACTTCCGGTAGTCGCCGGCCACAGTCAGAATTCCCCTGGAACTGGGCATCTTCATCTTGAGGTAGGCGTAGTAGGGGACCGCCATGAACTTGGCCAAGGCGGGCCGTCCAAGTAGCGCATGGTATGGGCTCTCAAGGTCCACTACCTCAAACCAAACAGACTCTCTTCAGAAGTGATCTTTGTCCCCAAAGAGGACGTCAATCAGGATCTTGCCGATTGGTGAGCAGGAGAGCCCAGGAACAATGCCGTGGAACACAGTCCGGCTGTTCTGAAGCTGTCTCCGCTTGATTCCTAACTTCTCCATGGTGTCCTTGTACAGGATATTGATGTTTCTGCCCCCATCTATCAGAACTCGCGAGAAACGCGCGGCCTGTTTGTCCGTGGCAAAGGTGGCGTCCAGGACCAAGGCGTAGGAGCCCAGACTCGGCATCACTTCTGGGTGGTCAGCCCTGCTCCAGCTGATCGGCCTCTCGGACCAGTGCATGAACTCTGGCGTCTCTGAGGCTACTGCGTTCACCTCTTGTCGCTACAGCCGCCTGCCGCGTCGATCGTCAGCCATACTGGTGAACACCATGTAGGCTCCGTGCTCTTCGGGGTATTCATCTTGTACTGCGCCGACTGGCCTAACTGCCGGCTGCTGGGGCGGAGGCGGAGGCGGCGGCCCAGCAGGCGGGGGAGGCAGGAGGCCGTCTCCCTTGGCGATCCTGGTCAGCCAGTGGCACTTCCGGGTGGTGTGATTCGACGGCTTCGCGCTGCTGTGGAACTTGCAAGGTCCATCCAAGGTTTGCTCGTAGGAGAAGGCCGGCAACTAGTTCGGCTTGCCGCCTTTCGGTCGCTTGGGCGGAGGCTACTCTTCTGGCTGCTGGGCTTCAACGGTCGCGACCTGCCGGCTGCTGGAAGCCGGCTGCGGGGCCTTGCGCTTGTTGTCGCCCTGCTGTTGTCGCCGGCCAGCGTCTGCCGCCGGAGTTCTTGGAGCCTGAGGAGCTACTTTGCCAGTCGTGCTGATTTGAATTTCCGTCTTCATAGAGGAGTCGGCCGTAGCATACTTGTCCGCTATGATCAGCAGCTCGTCGAGGGTTTCTGGCTCGTCGCAGAGGAGCTTGTGCTTGAGGAGGGTGCCCTCCCGGCACCCGGCTGTGAAGTACTCGATGGCCTGCACCTCGTGCACGCCCTCGCAGGAGTTTCGGAGCTCAGCCCAACGCGTGAGGTAGTCGCGGGTCGACTCGTCAGGACCTTGCACGCACAAGGAGAGCTGACGAGGCTTGGGAGGACGCTTGTACGTGCTGGTGAAGTTGCGGACGAATGCTTCAGTGAAGTCGACCCAGCTATTGATGCTGCGGGGCTTTAGGTTGTTCAGCCATGTCCGGGCTGTGCCCTGGAGCATGAGCGGAATGTACTTTACGGCGACACGCTTGTTGCCGTTTGCTATGCTGACAGCCATGGAGTAGTCGACTAGCCAGTCTTCCGGCTTCACGAAACCGATGTACTTGGGCGTATCTCTTGGGAGCGTGAACCCTCTGGGAAAGGGCTCGTCCCGAATGCAGGGCTCGAAACAAGGCGGACCCAGCTCATCTTCTTCTTCCAGGGCCAGGGACCGGTGAAGTCGGTCGATCCGGTGGCGGGCGTCATTCTCTCCAACTCCCTCTCGGCGGCCAAGGCGGTCACCGAGAGTCGGATGGTCAACAGGCGGCAGGGAGACTCGCCTCTCCTTGCGGGGAGGGGGAGGCAGACAGTCGTCCCGTCGTTCCACTGCTCTCGGGCGGCTATCTCGGCGCGCTCTATGGTAATCCGAGTCCGACTATGGCTGACAGCCGGCTCCTTGTCCTTTCTTCCTCGGGCACCTCCAGTCGGCGTCCCAAACATCACGCATTGATCTCGGTGCGGGTCGTCGTTTGGCTGCTGTGGCGCCTCCGTGCGGTAGCCGGCCTCGTTCTGCGCGGCGGCCGCATTGAGAAGCCGCTGAACTCGCTCCATCATGAGGCGGCGCTCTTCGCCCTCGAAATTGTCCAGCTCATCCGCCGCTGCCTGGGCGGCTCGGATGTTCTCCGCCGGTGTAGCGTACACGGGGCGGCTTGCCCCAAACGGGCTGGCGATGGCTACGCCGCGCTGCTGGACCGCGCCAAGGCGGCTGGGCCCTGCCTGGGCCGGCGAGCCGCCAACAGCGCGATCCATCTCCCGCTGGTAAGCTTCTGACAAGCGTCTCATCCTGGCCAGCTTCTTCACGCCTTCAACAAGCTGAAGGTGGCGTGCTTCTAATGTCTCTGCATCAGCAACTTCCGGGATGGGCGCAGCTAGGTCTTGCAGCGCCGCGCCGAGTGAGTCGGGCGCCCCTCCGCCAAGGAACTCGTCATGACTGATGACTAGCACCACAGTGACAGTGCTTCCATCGCTCTCCGCGTGGGGGAGAGGTTCGTCGTAGACCACCATGTTGGTGGGGAATGCGTCGACCGACGCGGTGTCAGAGTCGACCAGCATCGGGTCGGTGGAGCCTATGGACTCCAACTATACGGCAGGCTCGCCGGAAATGTGGAGTTGATCGAGGAGGCCGGCGAGGAGGTTTTCGGGGCCGCCTGCGCCTGCGTCAGACGCAGGTTTGTCGGAGAGGCGGACCTCGCCGACAAGTACGGCCAAGGAGCTGGCAGCGCAGGCGATCTCAACGCCGCGCAGCGCGTCGATGCAAATTTCGTCTGGCGTGCCTGGCTGGCTGCGCTCGCCAGGGAGGAAAAGGGTTCCCGTCCAGAACAGATCTCCGGACGGCGGTGCACCATGCCCCACAGTGGGCGCCAAATGTCGGGGGTTTGGTGCGACATATGCCAACGGATGGCTTATCATGGTGGGGGCGAGTAGAACGTCGCCGGTGTCTGGAAACGGGATGAGGCGAAGACATGCACGCCGATGGCTGATTACTGTAGCCGTGCTCCTGATGACGCAATCTTGGTCATGGGGTCGTGGCAATAGCCCCGCCGCCTGGCGGGTGATCACCGTGGCCACTCCCCATCTCTTCTTGATTAATGGCGCGTGGGCCCCTGGGGAAGGCTCGGCCGACTTCCCCGGGCCGACTCCCGATGGGTCCGACTGGCGGTTCTCCCGCCGTATCCCGAGGTCTCGCTGACTGGTGGGGCCCGCTGCCTCCAGGCCGTACAGACAAGCCGTTGTGGGCGCAGGGCCCGGTACAGTGGTGCTGATGTCAGGGCTGGCCGGGCAACAGTGCCACGCCGTGGGGAGATCTTCCCAAGTACGGCACGCTGTAGCCATGCCTGCCCTTGGTAAGGGGCGGGGAGTGGGCTTCATTGTAGCCATGCCCCTGCCCCATCCCCTTCGATGAGGACACGATTTGTTGGAGTCGCCGGCCGACTCCCCAAAGCCGGCTTCTCTGGAAGTCGCCCCTGGGACTCGGCCCTGAGCGGGCAATCAGCCGCCTTGCCGTAGACTCCCCAGGAGGCGGCTCTTTGCCCTGTGGTCTTGAGGGGCGCAGCCTGCCCCGATGTCTTGAAAGGTTATGGGGCTCGGGTTGGCCTACCCGTGGCCCATTACTCCGACAATTCACCTCCCGCAAGGAGATTTTCTAGGGCTCCAAAGCCAAAGTTCTCAGATGCTGCACTTAGACTCATTGCTTCTAATCCACCCCGGAAGATGTGTGTGGTTAAGAAAAATTAACTCTCTTTTGCAGGGCAAGGTCTCCAGTAGGAAATCAAAGGCTTCTGATACTTATGTTGGGGACCTAAAACATCTTGTGGGACGCAAGATAAAGTGCCAGAATGGTGTTACTATGTATTTTGTCCCAGGATTTCTTGACAAACATCCTATCTACCCTAACAAGGATCTAAACTTTGATAATATGATTGTTCGTCAAATGTTTATGCTTCACATTTCCCTTCGTGAAGCCTATGCCCCAAACTGCATTTTGGGTACGACACCAAAGGCTTCTGAGTGGATTATCGACAGTGGATGCACTAACCAGATGACCGGTGACCGAAGTCTTCTTATGGATTCAACTCTACGACCATCTGACAAAAGCCACATCACATTTGCTGACACTAGTAAAAGCAAGGTATTGGGCCTAGGTAGAGTTGCAATATCAAAGGATCAGCACATGCATAAGGTGATGCTTCCTGAATCCCTTGGTTTCAACTTAATGTCTGCCTCAATGCTTTGTGACCTGAACATGATTGTGATATTTGGAAAATATCATTGCCTTGTGCTTATGGAATCTGACAAATCTCTACTCTTCGAAGGATATCGAAAGGATGATCTATATATGGTAGATTTCTCCACAGGACCATAGCTAGTCATATGTCTTCTAGCAAAAGCTTCAGAGTGCTGGCTCTGGCATAGAAGGATAGGGCATGCGGGCATGAGGATCTTGCACACTTTTGCGAAGAAGAAGCATGTCGTAGGCACCGAGGGCGTCAAGTTCAAGAAGGATCATCCGTGCGGTGTCTGCGAAGCTGGAAAGATGACTCGGGCTAAGCATCCCTCAAAGACAATCATGACGATGACTCGTCCCTTCGAGCTGCTTCACATGGACTTATTCGCCCCACTCACTACTCTACTCTTACTACAACTGCTTGCCTCTATGGTTTCATCATTGTTGATGTTTACTCTAGATATACATGGTGCACTTCATTCTCTACAAGACTGAAGTGCAGGATGTCTTCAGATGATTCGCCAATCATGCCATGACCAACTATGGCATCAAGATCAAGCACATCAGAAGTGACAACGGCACTGAATTCAAGAACACCAGCCTCGACACTTATCTTGATAAATTGGGCATCACACATGAGTTCTCAACTCCATACACACCTTAGCAGAATGGCATCGTGGAGCGCAAAAACAGAACCATCATTGAGATGGCAAGGATGATGCTTGATGAGTACAAGACTCCAAGGAAGTTCTAGCCTGAAGCTATTGATACTGCATGTCACGTCATCAATCGTGTTTATCTTCAAAAGTTCCTAAAGTAGACATCATATGAGCTCCTTACTGGTAAGAAGCCAAACGTCAGCTATTTCAGAGTATTTGGTGCCAGGTGCTGGATCAAGGATCCACATCACACTTCCAAATTTGCACCGAAAGCACATGAAGGTTTTATGCTTGGCTACGAAAAGGATCTGCACTCCTACAGAGTCTTCAACCTCTTTCACTTCAAAGTGGTTGAAACTATGGATGTGCAGTTCGATGACACTAATGGCTCGCAAAGAGAGCACCTGCCAAATGTGTTAGATGTAGCTACACCAAGTGAATCTATCAAGCTTATGGGTACTGGAGAAATCATACCTTCAGAGGCACGGGCTGAAGAGGAAATCATCATTTCTGCACCTAATCAACCTGAAAAGATTGCTTAGCCTGAAGCCAATGCTGAAAATGCAGACAATGATCAGCAAGGGCAAACTCTTCGTCCAGCTCATCCTCATGTTGCAAATGAAGTACAGATTGAGAACATAATTGATGGCATCAATGCACCTGGTCCACTCACTCGTTTAAGAGAAACACAACAAGCAAATTTCTGTGGGCACTTTACTTTGGCTCAATATCTGAACCCAAGAAAGTTGACGAAGACTTCACGGAACCTGAATGGATTTAAGCTATGTAAGAAGAGCTTCAACAGTTCGAGCTGAACAATGTATGGGAGCTTGTAAAGCGTCCAGATCCTCTCAAGCACAACATCATCCGCACCAAATGGATCTATTGCAACAAACAAGATGCGCATGGTCAAGTCGTCAGAAACAAGGCTCATCTCATTGCTCAAGGTTACACACAAGTTGAAGGGATTGACTTAGATGAAACATTTGCTCCTGTCACTAGGCTTGAAGCCATTCGCATACTGCTAGCCTATTCCAACCACAACAACACTCTTCTATACCAAATGGATGTCAAAAGTGCCATTCTCAATGGAAAAATTGAAGAAGAAGTGTATGTTGCACAACCTTCTGGTTTTGTAGACCGGAAGCGTCCTGACATGGTATACAAGCTCAACAAGGCACTGTATGGCCTCAACCAAGCACCTCGAGCTTGGTATGACACACTCAAAGACTTCCTGAAGAGCACAAGCTTCAAACTTGGTTCTCTAGATTCCACTCTCTCCATGAAGACATATGATGGTGAACTATTTTTATGCCAAATCTATGTGGATGACGTTATCTTCGGCTGCACTGACAAGAGATACAGTGATGAGTCTGGGCATATGATGCAAGAGCAATATCAGATGTCCATGATGGGAGAGCTAAAATTATTCCTTGGTATTCAAATCCTTTAGCAGAGTAATGGAATCTTCGCATCAAAAGAAAAATACCTCAAAGATTGCCTGAAGAAGTTTGGAATGCAAGACTGCAAAGGGTACAAGATGCCAATGCCAACCAAAAGTCATTTGGGCCCCGACGACAATGGTAAAGAATTCGACCAAAAGGTATACCACTCCATGATTGGTTCTTTACTCTACTTATGTGCATCTAGGCATGATATAATTCTTAGTGTTTGCATGTGTGCCCAATTCCAAGCGGCACCAAAGGAATTCCATCACTTAGCTGTGAAGCGAATTCTTCGATATTTGGCTTACACCCCAACACTAGGATTATGGTATCCAAAAGGCTCAGAGTTTGATATAGTTGGATTCTCAGATGCTGATTATGTTGGTGACAAGGTTGATCACAAGTCCACATCAGGCACATGTCACTTTCTTGGAGGATCTCTTGTATGTTGGTCTTCAAAGAAGCAGAACTGTGTACCTCTCTCCACTGTTGAATCCAAATACATTTGAAAGTGCTAAAAATCGCCTATTCACCCCCTCTAGTCGATAGCTAGCACTTTCAATTGAAGACAATTGTGGTATGTGAAGATATTCACAATGAAGATTATGACATGAGAAGACATCGCATGAAGACTATGGAGTATGAAGACATAGTTGTTTTGTAGTTTCCTTTTCTTCTTTGTTGAGTCATAGGAACCACCGTACTATTAAGTGGGGTCCAAGTGAACAAAGTCAGAGTGACTGATGTGATGCTCAACCAAATCCTATGTATTCGAGCGAAGACAACGAGAGCAAATCTTATCTAGAGCAGGATGAGTCAGCTTTACTTGTAGCGCAAGTCAAGCTGCAGTGTGTTTGAAATCTGACCATGGACACGTGTCAGTTCCTTAGCAACCTAGGGTCATTTCAGACATATCAGTTCGGGTTGCCTCCTGGCTATAAATAGCCCACCCCATACACCATAAATTGGTGGCTGCTCATAGTTAGTGCATGACTTTTGTCGTTTGAGAGCAACCCACCTCCAAAGCATTTGAGAGAGAGAGATATCCTTGCGAGGACAAAGCCCTATACACCTAGAGCCAAAGAGTGTTAGCCATCACTGAAGTATTTCTGTCCGCGTGATCTGAAGACTTGTTACACATGAGGACTGTGAATCCTCCAGCCGGTTAGGCGCCGCGTTCTGAGCATCCAAGAGTCATTGTAGATTGCCGGTGAACGAAGTCTGTGAAGGTTTTGAAGTCTACCTTGAAGACTTACTAGAGTGATTGGGCGAGGACTGTGTGTCCTTAGCTCAAGGGGAATAAGGTGAAGACGCGGTCTTCTGAGTTAAATCTCAGCCTCCCTAACTAGGTATACAGTTGTCACAGCAACTGGAACTGGTCTACCAAATCCTTGTCTTCACCAAGCTACTGGTTCTATCCTTCACTTCCCTTCACTTAAAGTTTGTCTTTGTGAAGTCATTGCCTGCCTGTATGATCTGATTGACTTCACTAAGTGAAGATTGTTTACTATTTGGCTTCATACTGTCTTCCATCCTGATCCTTGCTACCTAGATGCTGATAGTCTTCATGCTTTCACTTCATTACTTACTTGAGTATGGCCTGCCTAGTGTAGTCTACCTTCCGCTGCATATCAACAGGTTCATTTCTATTGTTTGTATTCAAAGCCCCCGTGTTTTGAAGACTTTCATAAAAATCGCCTATTCACCCCCCCTCTAGTCGATAACTAGCACTTTCAATTGGTATCATAGCAAGGTGCTCCCTTGTTCTATGTTATTCGGTTCAACCACCTAGAGTTTTAGCTATGTCAACTGCATGGATAATCAAAGTCTCCGCTCCGTGCCCTATCTTCGATGGCACAGATTACCCCTACTGGAAGAATAGATGCGAATGCATCTTGAAGCCATTGACGTCGACCTCTAGTATGTCGTCAAGAACGGCATTCCCAAGGTCGGTGATGGTTTCACTGCTACCAATGTCAAGAGGTTCATTCAACTGGACTCAACCGCCAAGAACATCATCTGTGGCCATCTGACCAATGGACAGTATGGCCGTGTGACTGCACTAGAAACTAGAAGCTAGTCTGGGACTGGCTCTTCAAGGTCAACGAAGGAGTCTCAACCCAGAGAGACTCAAGGATCAGTGTTCTTTGCAACCTCTTCAACTGCTTCAAGAGAAACGACAATGAGAATGTCCAGCTCACATTTGATCGCCTCACTGATATCACAAATGAGCTTCGCGCACTCGGCACCACTGATATCACCAAGAACGAAATCATCAAGACGCTTATGAGATCGCTTGACAACTCATTCGACACCCTGGCCCTGATGATTCAAGAACACCCTGACTTCAAGACTCTCGATCCGTCTGACATACTTGAGAGGCTCAACACACATGAGTTCCAGCAATCTAAGAAAAGAGATGTCTATGGTCCTAACGATGGCCAAACTCGCGCTTTGAAGGCAAAGGTTGTTTCCTCATCTGAAGAAGAATCTGACTACAGTTCTGAGGATCCTGAAAACATTGGGAAGGAGCTTTCTATGGTTGTTAATAAGTTCCAGAAGTTCATCAACAAAAAAGACTTCAGAACATCTTCAAGATCCAACTCAAGAAATGATGAAGCTTCCTCACGTGACTACAAGAAGAGAACATGCCATAAGTGCAAGAAACTTGGTCACTACATCTCTGAGTGTCCTTGGTGGGATAATGAGACCAAGAAGAAGAAGAAGAAGAAGAAGAAGAAGAGCAAGGAATATGATTCTAATGACAAGAAGAAGAATAAATCCACAAAGTCTTCGTCGAAGTCTTCATCACACAGGATGAGCTCATCCAACAAGGCTCGAGTGTCTGTTGGCAAGGAGATGGATTCAGAGGATGAGTCTACATCTGAGGAGGCAGAGGTGGAGTCTGAAGAGGAATCTAATTCAGTCGTGGCAAGTCTGGCTTTAGCTTCAGCGTATGTCACCAAGTCCATCTTCAAAAGCGATGACCTGTTGGACGCAGAAATGACTCGAACTCAGTCCTTAATTGAAGACATTAAAAATCTTCACGTTAAGTATGAGGAACTTGAATGTCATCATGATACACTCTCAACTACTCATGAAAAGCTCTCCTGTGATTATCTTCAAAGGAAGCAAGAGATTGAGAACTTGAGATCGGTACATGAAGATCTTCAAAAGGACAATGAGTCACTCCACACTCAACAGATCAGTTTCGCTCAGGAAGGCTTTGAGCCACCATGTTTAAAATGTCTTGAGCGTGATAATGCTACTTCTGTTCCTGGATGTTCTACTACTACTACTTTTGCTATGTCTTCAACTGCTGATGTGGTAACTAACCCCTCTTTTGAGGATACCACTACTATTGCTGATGAGAATGCCAGGTTGAAGCCATTGCTTGAAACAGGGATGTACAAAAGCCTCAAAGGGCATCAGACACTGTGTGATGTCCTCAAGAAACAGATTCTGAACCGAAACCCTAGGACAGAGGGTGTTGGGTTCGAGAGGAAAATGAATGTTGATGGTTCATACTGGAAGCTTGAGCAGTACCCCAAAACCACATGGGTTGTTGCAAAGGAACCTTCAGTGTATCCATCTACCTTATCTGGTTGCACTTCTGCTAACCCTATTATCATTGATGAATCCTTTGATGCAAACTGTAAACTATTTAAGAATCAGAATGGTGTAGTGTTTGCCAGGTATATTGGTACTAACTACAGGAATGGATAACCTTTGAAGAAGATCTGGGTGCCCAAAAGTTGTCTTGAGAAACTTCATGTGACTGTCTGATACGTCTCCGTCGTATCTACTTTTCCAAACACTTTTGCCCTTGTTTTGGAGTCTAACTTGCATGATTTGAATGGAACTAACCTGGATTGATGCTGTTTTCAGCAGAATAGCCATGGTGTTATTTTTGTGCAGAAATAAAAGTTCTCGGAATGACCTGAAAATCAACGGAGATTATTTTTGGAATATATAAAAAATACTTGAACAAGAAACCATGTCAGGGGTACCACACCCTGTCCACGGGGGTGGGGGCGCGCCCTACCCCCTGGGTGCGCCCCCTGCCTCGTGGGCTCCCGGACACTCCACCGACCTCAACTCCAACTGCATATATTCGTGTTCGGGGAGAAAAAAATCAGAGAGAAGGATTCATTGTGTTTTACGATAAGGAGCCGCCACCAAGCCCTAAACTCTCTCGGGAGGACTGATCTGGAGTCCGTTTGGGGCTCTAGAGAGGGGAATCCATCGCCATTGTCATCATTAACCTTCCTCCATCACCAATTTCATGATGCTCACCGCCGTGCATGAGTAATTCCTTCGTAGGCTTGCTGCACGGTGATGGGTTGGATGAGATTTATCATGTAATCGAGTTAGTTTTGTTAGGGTTTGATCCCTAGTATCCACTATGTTCAGAGATTGATGTTGCTATGACTTTGCTATTCTTAATGCTTGTCACTAGGGCCCGGGTGCCATGATTTCAGATCTGAACCTATTATGTTTTCATGAATATATGTGAGTTCTTGATCCTATGTTGCAAGTCTATAGTCACCTACTATGTGTTATGATCCGGCAACCCCGAAGTAACAATAATTAGGACCACTCCCGGTGACGACCGTAGTTTGAGAAGTTCATCTATTCGCTATGTGTTAATGCTTTGGTCCGGTACTCTATTAAAAGGAGGCCTTAATATCCCTTTTCCAATAGGACCCCGCTGCCACAGGAGGGTAGGACAATAGATGTCATGCAAGTTCTTTTCCATAAGCACGTATGACTATATTCGGAATACATGCCTAGATTACGTTGATGAACTGGAGCTAGTTCTGTGTCACCCTATGTTATGACTGTTACATGATCGATCGCATCCAGCATAATTCTCCATCACCGATCCAATGACTACAAGATTTTCCATATATTGTTCTTCGCTTATTTACTTTTCCGCTGCTACTGTTACAATCACTACAAAACCCAAAAATATTACTTTGCTACTGTTACCACTATTATCATATTACCTTGCTACTAAATACTTTGCTGCAGATATTAAGTTTCCAGCTGTGGTTGAATTAACAACTCAGCTGCTAGTACTTGAGAATATTCTTTGGTTCCCCTTGTGTCGAATCAATAAATTTGGGTTGAATACTCTACCCTCGAAAACTGTTGCGATCCCCTATACTTGTGGGTTATCAAGACTATTTTCTGGCGCCGTTACCGGGGAGCATAGCTCTATTCTTTGAGTCACTTGGGATTTATATCTATTTATCACTATGAAGAACTTGAATGATCCAAGAACAAAGATTTATCCCTGAACTACGAGGGGAGGTAAGGAACTTCCATCTAGCTCTGCATTTGATTCACCTTCTGTTTTGAGTAAGCTTGCAACACATAAACCTGCTTCTGCTATTAATTCTGATATGTCACATGTTTTGATGCCACTTCTGCTATGTATCATACTTATGATGAAACTACTTCTATGCTTGATACTACTGTGCCACTTGGTGAATTTCTTTATGAACAACTTGCTAGGGCTAGAGAGAATGAAATTATTGAAACTGATAATATTGATGAAAGTGATGATGAAGATTCTCCCCCTAGATATGAATTGCCTATTGTGCCTGAGGGTTATGTTATGGATGAAAAAACTGCTAGAGACTTTCTTGCCTGCAATGATAGAAGTGATCTTAAGAAACTATTAGCTAAGCTGAAAGAAAAATCTCTGAATGCTAGAATGAAATATGATCCTGCTAATGCTACTACGTCTATCTTTATTACTAATAAGGATTATGATTTCTCTGTTGATCCTAAGTTATTTACTTTGGTTGAATCTGATCCTTTCTATGGCTATGAAGCTGAAACTTTTGTGGCACATCTTACTAAATTAAGTGGTATAGCTACCTTGTTCACTAATCATGAGAAAACTCACTACTATTATATCCTTAAATTATTTCCGTTCTCATTAAATGGTGATGCTAAGATATGGTTTAATTCTCTTGATCCTGGTTGTGTGCGTAGTCCCTAGGATATGATTTACTACTTCTCTGCTAAATATTTCCCCGCTCATAAGAAACAAGCTGCTTTAAGGGAAATATATAATTTTGTGCAAAATTGAAGAAGAGAGTCTCCCATTAGCTTGGGGGAGGCTTCTCCAAATACTTAATGATTTGCCTGATCATCCTCTCAAGAAAAATGAAATACTTGATATCTTTTATAATGGACTAACCGATGCTTCTAGAGACCACCTAGATAGTTGTGCTGGTTGTGTTTTTAGGGAAAGAACAGTTAATCAAGCTGAAATTCTATTGAATAATATGTTGATGAATGAAAATAATTGGACACTTCCTGAACCAACTCCTAAGCCAACTCCGAAGAAAAGGGGTATTCTATTTCTCAGTCCTGAAGATATGCAAGAGGCAAAGAAATCTATGAAAGAAAAAGGTATAAAAGCTGAATATGTTAAGAATTTACCTCCTGTTGAAAAAATACATGGTCTTAATTCATCACCTATTGAAGAAACACACGGTCTCGATAACCCGGCACAGGTAGTAAAGGTAAACTCTCTCTATAGATTTGATGAAGATGATATTCCTCGTAATAAGTCTGCTAGCCAATGCTTAGATGAGTTTCATAATTTTATTGTTAAACAAGAAAATTTTAATCCTTATGTTGGTAGACAATTGAAACATAATGATTATATGATTGAACACTTGAGTGATTATACGGCTCGTGTTAAAGGTGAACTTAAACTTATTAGTAAGCATGCTTCTATGGTTACCACTCAAGTAGAACAAGTACTTAAAGCTCAGAATGATTTTCTCAATGAATTGAATAGTAAGAATAATGACTCTGTTGTTAGAGTTGCAACTAGAGGAGGTAAAGTGACTCAGGAACCTTTGTATCCTGAGGGCCACCCTAAGAGAATTGAGCAGGATTCTCAGAGAAATAACTTTGATGCACCTAGTCCTTCTAAGAGGAAGAAAAAGAAAAATGATAGGACTTTGCATGCTTCTAGTGAACCTGTTGTAGACACACCTGAGAATCCCAATGATATTTCTATTTCTAATGCTGAAACACAATTTGGTAATGAACATGAACCTAGTGATAATGTTAATGATGATGTTCATGTTGATGCTCCACCTAGCAATGATAATGATGTAGAGATTGAACGTGCAGTTGGTCTTGATAACCCACAGTCGAAGAATCAACGTTATGATACCAGAGACTTTGTTTCTAGGAAGCACGGTAAAGAAAGGGAACCATGGGTTCAGAAACCTATGCCTTTTCCTCCTAAACCATCCAAGAAAAAGGATGATGAGGAGTTTGAGAGCTTTGCTAAAATGATTAGACCTATCTTTTTACGTATGCGTTTGACCGATATGCTTAAAATGAATCCTTATGCTAAATATATGAAAGATATTGTTACAAATAAGTAAAAGATACCGGAAGCTAAAATTTCCACCATGCTTGCTAACTATACTTTTAAGGGTGGAATACCAAAGAAACTTGGAGATCCAGGAGTACCAACTATACCATGCTCCATTAAAAGAAACTATGTTAAAACTGCTTTATGTGATCTTGGAGCTGGTGTTAGTGTTATGCCTATCTCTTTATATCGTAGACTTTATTTGAATAAGTTGACACCTACTGAAATATCTTTGCAAATGGCTGATAAATCAACTACTATAGCTGTCGGTATTTGAGAGGATGTGCCTGTTGTGGTTGCAAATGTTACTATTTTAACAGACTTTGTTATTCTTGATATTCCCGAGGACGATAGTATGTCTATTATTATCGGAAGACCCTTTTTGAATACTGCAGGGGCGGTTATTGATTACAACAAAGGCAATGCCACTTTTCATGTTAATGGTAATGAGCATATGCTACACTTTCCGAGGAAACAACCTCAAGTCCACAATATCAATTCTATTGGAAAAGTTTCAACAGTTACTATTGGAGGTTTTGAATTTCCTCTTCCTACTATCAAGAAGAAATATGATATTCTTATTGTTGGGGACGTGCATATCCCCGTTGAGGTCACATAGTGTTATTCAAAATTTCTCCGGTTTCATGCAATTCGGAATGAGTTTGTTGACAAGACTTGATCAACCTCGTTTGTGGATTCCTTTTGATGAGCATGAGATAGATGAAGTTAGAAAACACAACCTTCTGTACCCTCCTTTTACTTTCTGTTATTTATGTTAAATAAAGAAAAAATAGTATTTTCTGTCTGTTTTCTGAATTATCCGTGCAATAAAAAATACCACAAAAATAAAAGTTCTCCAAATGCCCTGAAAATTAAATATGATTTTTTCTAGAATATTTGAGAATATCTAGCGCTGAAAACACAGCAAGGGGAGTAGCCATGTGCCCACGAGGGTGGAGGGCGTGCCCCCTGCCTCGTGGACCCCATGTGGGTCCCCTCCACTTATTTCAGCCACCACAAACTCCTTCTTCCTCCCAAAAATTCACCATCCAGCTCAAGCACGAGTTCTAGCTCATCTTGCTTCCATTTCCGATCTCCTTGCTCAAAGCTCCATTCAAAAAACTGCTTTGGGGGATTGTTCTTTGGTATGTGACTCCTCCAATGGTCCAATTAGTTTTTGTTCTAGTGCTTTATTCATTGCAAATTTTTGCTGCTTAGGTGACCCTCTTCTTGAGGTTGCATGTCAAATTTATATGCACAAAAGTAGTTTTAATGCATGGTATAGTCTCTAGGCACTTGTGGGAGTAGTTGCTATCAATTTTGTTGAGTTTGGTTCACTTTTATTTTGAAGTTACTAAAAATTTCAGAAATTTTCAGAAAAAGATGAAGAGATTATTGAGGGGCTCATCGAGCCGAAGCTCGAAGGACAAGCAAAGTGAGGAGGATAATATGCCCAAATATAATCTCCCTCGCACCGTGGAAGTTTGGCCATGTGAATGGCCTTGTGATGATTTCTTGAGAGCAGCCAGGATTTATGATGATTTTTATGAGTTGGCTGAGAATGCAGGCCTCACCGACTTCCTCCACGACCAACGCGAACAGTATCTCTTACTCACTAATATTTTTGTGCAAAATTTTCTTTTCCATGCTAGGAGGTCACCACCTTCGGTGTATTTCTATTTATATGATGAGTATAAGGAGATGTCCCCTTTTGATTTCTGCCGGGTCTGCAAGATACCCTTTATAGGCACCATAGAAGAACCACATCATAGTGGTGTGGAAGGGTTTGTAGATATGATTACTGTAGGGGAAACTAGGAAGGTTTCCGATGCAAGAATTACTAGCATACATTTTCCTGTTCTACGTTACTTTGCAATATTTACTAGTAGATTCTTGATTGGTCGCGAAAACTCTGGCAACCTTAGTGCCCCTGATATTGTTATTTTGTGCCATGCCTTATTCCGTGATGACACATTTAGTATGGGCGTTATTGTTGCAAAGCGGTTAAATCTTACCGTACTAAGGGCCCCATCTTGGGAGATATCTTCGCCTCACGCCTCGCTGCACACTTTAACTTACCTATTAGGCATTATGAGATGGAAGAGAAGTTGATGCCTCCTGTTTTTTTAGACTATAAGAGTATGGAGCACATGATTTTATCGTTAAGAATAAGGAAAAGATGCTTAAGTACAAGCTGATCTTTGATAAAAATCACCCTGAGACTATACACTTTGCCTGCTCCTTCCTTGTTCGACTTATCTACAGGCAAGTACCTTGTTCCGCTGGAGGCCATTCACGCCTACCGAAACCCCACACCAGCTACAGAGCGAGATCTGGAACCACAATTTGTTCCTTCACGACTGTTTGTTTACCAGTGGGATCCGGAGGAGATTGCCAACCAGTGGCAACCCGAGGCCCCTTCTCAGTATGACCCCAACTACATCTTTGGATATCCGCTAGGGCAGCCGTGGCAGTAGACCAACTTAGGCCAAAAGCCTAAGCTTGGGTGAGTACATATTTCTCACCGACATTACATTCCTGTTCACACACTCATGCTAGTTGTCGGTGCTCATACTTTTTCATTCTAATATACAAGCTAGTTTATTTCCCTTTTTATGCTTTCTTCTTGTGTGCTTGATAAACCTTCAGAAAAAACCGAAAATTAGTTGTAGGTTTTAGTTAGTTTACTTTCCATGCCTGTAGTAGTAGTAATTAAAAAGAAAACCCAAAAAGATTTCTCGTTCTTCTTTTGCTTGTTGGGAGCTTTCTCGCGTAAATAGTTTTGTTTCTTTTCTTTGGGGGTCGAGAGGAGAATACCATAATGAAAATGTTGAGTGGCTCTCATATGCATTATTGTTGATCTAACAAAGAGCCCATATTACCTTGTCTTCTCTCTTGAATTGAATTCTTGCAGATTCCATCTTAGTCCAATGCACGTGCACTATTATTATTATACACACTATGCGGTCATGCAAGTGAAAGGCAATAATGATGATTATATGATGAACTTATTGAGATGAGAAAAGCTGGTATGAACTCGACCTCTCTTGTTTTTGTAAATATGGTTAGTTCATCATTCCCGATTCAGCCTATTGTGAAAGAAACATGTTTGCAATGACAATTAGAGATTATAGTTGCTTATGCCATGTTAATTAGCTAGTAGTTTATAATGGTTTACATTGCGTGCCAACATGCTATTAAAATGGTTGTGATGTGGTATGATAGGGTGGTATCCTCTTTTGAACGATTCGAGTGGCGTGACTTCGCACATATTCACGCATGTAGTTGAAATAAAATCAACATAGCCTCTACGATATTTATGTTCATGGTGCATTATATCCTACTCATGCTTCCATTCGGTGTTGATTAATTTTAATGCATGTTCATGACTGTTGTCGATCTCTAGCTGGTCGCTTCACAGTCTTTTTCTAGCCTTCACTTGTACTAAGCGGGAATACTGCTTGTGCATCCAACTCCATAAACCCCAAAGTTATTCCATATGAGTCCACCATACCTACCTATATACGGTATCTACCTGTCGTTCCATGTAAATTTGTATGTGCCAAACTCTAAACCTTCAAATAAACATTTTGTTTTGTATGCTTGAATAGCTCATGTATCAACTAGGGTTGTCTGTATCCTCCATGCTAGGCGGGTTATTCTCAAGAGGAGTGGACTCCGCTCCTCACTCACGAGAAAATGGCTGGTCATCGGGATGCCAAGTCCCATGCTTTATGCAAATCAAATCAAAATAACTGCAAACAAAACTCCCCCAGGACTCTTGTTAGTTGGAGGCACTCGTTGTTTCGAGCAAGCCATGGATTGATGCTTGTTGGTGGAGGGGGAGTATAAACTTTACCATTCTGTTTGGGAACCGCCTATAATGTGTGTAGCATGGAAGATATCGAGATCTCTCAGTTGTAATGTTGACAATGAAAGTATACCGCTCAAAAATATTGTTCATATCTATTTCAAAACCGATCTCTGGCACCTCTACAAATCCCTGCTTCCCACTATGAAGGGCCTATCTATTTACTTTTATGTTGAGTCATCATCCTATTATTAAAAAGCACCAGTTGGAGAGCACCGCTGTCATTTGCATCCATTACTATTTGTTTAGATTGAGTATGACTTGACTGGATCTCTTTTACCATGAATTACAATGTCTAGTCAGTCCTTGATCTTTAAAGGTGCTCTGCATTTATGTTTTGCGGTCTCAGAAAGGGCTAGCGAGATACCATCTTGTTATATTATATTATGATTGTTTTGAGAAAGTGTTGTCATCCGAGATTTATTATTATTGCTCGCTAGTTGATTATGCCATTGATATGAGTAAACATGAGACCTAAATGTTATTCCGAATGTGGTTAGTTCATAGTCTTTGCTGAAAACTTGAATGCTGGCTTTACATATTTACAACAACAAGAGAAAACAGAGTTTGTAAAAGTTTTTCTTTATCACTTTCAGTTTATCAACTGAATTGCTTGAGGACAAGCAAAAGTTTAAGCTTGGGGGAGTTGATACGTGTCCGTCGTATCTACTTTTCCAAACACTTTTGCCCTTGTTTTGGACTCTAACTTGCATGATTTGAATAGAACTAACCCGGACTAACGCTATTTTCAGCCGAATTGCCATGGGTGTTATTTTTGTGCAGAAATAAAAGTTCTCGGAATGACCTAAAAATCAACGGAGATTATTTTGGAATATATAAAAAATACTGGAAGAAGAATCCATGTCAGGGGGCCCACACCCTGTCCACAAGGGTGGGGGCGCACCCTACCCCCCCTGGGCGTGCCCCGCTGCCTCATGGGCCCCCTGACGCTCCACCGACCTCAACTCCAACTCCATATATTCATGTTCGGGGAGAAAAAAAAATCAGAGAGAAGGATTCACCGCGTTTTACGATACGGAGCCGCCGCCAAGCCCTAAACTCTCTTGGGAGGGCTGATCTGGGGTCCGTTCAGGGCTCCGGAGAGGGGAATCCTTCGCCATCGTCATCATCAACCATCCTCCATCACCAATTTCATGATGCTCACTGCCGTGCGTGAGTAATTCCATCGTAGGCTTGCTAGACGGTGATGGGTTGGATGAGATTTATGTTAGGGTTTGATCCCTAGTATCCACTATGTTCTCAGATTGATGTTGCTATGACTTTGCTATGCTTAATACTTGTCACTAGGGCCCGAGTGGCATGATTTCATATCTGAACGTATTATGTTTTCATCAATATATGTGAGTTCTTGATCCTATCTTGCAAGTCTATAGTCACCTACTATGTGTTATGATCCAGCAACCCCGAGGTAACAATAATCGCGACAACTCCCGGTGATGACCGTAGTTTGAGGAGTTCATGTATTCACTATGTGTTAATTCTTTGATCCGGTACTCTATTAAAAGGAGGCCTTAATATCCCTTAGTTTCCAATAGGACCCCGCTGCCATGGGAGGGTAGGACAAAAGATGTCATGCAAGTTCTTTTCCATAAGCATGTATGACTATATTCAGAATACATGCCTACATTACATTGATGAACTGGAGCAAGTTCTGTGTCACCCTATGTTATGACTGTTACATGAACGATCGCATGCGGCATAATTCTCCATCACCGATCCAATGCCTACGAGCTTTTCCATATATTGTTCTTCGCTTATTTACTTATCCGCTGCTGCTGTTACAATCACTACAAAACCCAAAAATATTACTTTGCTACTGTTACCACTATTATCATATTACCTTGCTACTAAATACTTTGCTGCAGATATTAAGTTTCCATGTGTGATTGAATTGACAACTCAGCTGCTAATACTTGAGAATATTCTTTGGTTCCCCTTGTGTCGAATCAATAAATTTGGGTTGAATACGCTACCCTCGAAAACTGTTGCGATCCCCTATACTTGTGGGTTATCACTGTCATCATGACACCACCAGGGAAGAAGACAAACTCCGGACCAAAGGCTTCATATGACCCAAAGGCTTCGTGCAGACAGAGGACTCACCAGAGTCACCCTAACGCCAATGTTTTGTAGGGAAACCATACTCAGACTTACGAATATGAGCGTGTTTCGTCAAACCGCTATGTTCATAAGACCAAGAACTATTCTTCTTATTCTTATGAGTATTATTCACCTCCTGGAATGCTATTTGCTAGGGCTCCAAAGCCAAAATTCTCAGATGTTGCACTTAGACTCATTGCTTCTAAGCCACCCCTGAAGATGTGGGTGGTTAAGAAAATTAACTCTCTTTTGTAGCGAAAGGTCTCCAGCCGGAAATCAAAGGCATATGATGCTTATGCTGGGGACCTTAAACATCTTGTGGGACGCAAGATAAAATGTCCTAATGGTCTTACTATGTATTTTGTTCCAGGATTCGTTGACAAAGATCCTACCTATCCTAACCAAGACCTGAACTTTCATAATCCGCTTGTTCGTCAAATGTTTATGCTTCACAATACTCTTGGTGAAGCCTATCCCCCAAACTGCACTGTAGGGTATGACACCAAACACTTCAAAATGGATTGTGGACAGTGGATGCAATAACCACATGACTGGTGATCGAAGTCTTCTCATGGATTCAACCTTATGCCCATCTGACAAGAGTCACATCACATTTGCTGACACTGGTAAAAGCAAGGTATTGGGTCTAGGTAGAGTTGCAATCTCAAAGGATCAGCACATGGATAAAGTGATGCTTGTTGAATCCCTTGGTTTCAACTTAATGTCTGTCTCAATGCTTTGTGATCTAAACATGATTGTGATGTTTGGAAAATATCGTAGCCTTGTGCTTATGGAATCCGACAAATCTCTAGTATTTGAATGGTATCGAAAAGATGATTTGTACATGGTAGATTTCTCAGCAGGACTACAGTTGGCCGTATGTCTTTTAGCAAAAGCTTCAGAGTGCTGGCTCTGGCATCGGAGGCTAGGGCATGCTAGCATGAGGAACTTGTACACTCTCGCAAAGAAGAAGCATGTCGTAGGCATCGAGGGCGTCAAGTTCAAGAAGGATCATCCGTGTGGTGCTTGCGAAGCTGGAAAGATGACTAGGGCCAAGCATCCCTCGAAGACAATCATGACGACTTCCCGTCCCTTCGAGCTACTTCACATGGACTTATTCGGCCCTACTTACTACTCTAGCCTCACTACCACTTCTTTCCTCTATGGCTTCGTCATTGTTGATGATTACTCAAGATATACATGGGTGCATATAATTCTCTATAAGACTAAAGTGCAGGATGTCTTCCGACGATCCTCCAATCATGCCATGACGAACTATGGCATCAAGATCAAGCACATTGGAAGTGACAACGGCACAGAGTTCAAGAACGCGGGTCTTGACACCTAACTTGATACATTGGGCATCACTCATGAGTTCTCAAATCCATACACAGCTCAGCAGAATGGCATAGTGGAGCACAAGAACAGAACCCTCATTGAGATGGCACAAACGAGCCTTGATGAGTACAAGACAGCAAGGAAGTTCTGGCTTGAAGCCATTGACACTGCATGTCAAGTCATGAACCGTGTTTATCTTCACAAGCTTCTAAAGAAGACATCACATGAGCTACTTACTGGTAAGAAGCCAAATGTCGGTTACTTCAGAGTATTTGGTGCTACGTGCTGGATCAAGGATCCACATCACACATCCAAATTTGCACCGAAAGCACATGAAGGTTTTATGCTTGGCTATGGAAAGGATTCACACTCCTATAGAGTCTTCAACCTCTTTCACTATAAAGTGGTTGAAACTGTGGATGTGCGGTTCGAGGAAACTAACGGCTCGCAAAGAGAGAACCTGCCAAATGTGCTAGATGAAGTCTCACAAAGTGAATCCATCAAGGTTATGGGTACTGGAGAAATCATACCTTCAGAGGCTCAGGCTGAAGAAGAACACATCATCTCTGCACCTAATCAACCCAAAGACAATGCTCAGCCTGAAGTCAATGCCGATGATGAAGACAATGATCAGCAAGAGCAAAGTCTTCATCGAGTTCATCCTCGTGTTGCAAATGAAGTGCAGATTGAGAAGATAATCGATAGCATCAATGCACCTGGTCCACTCACTCGTTCAAGAGCAACACAACTAGCAAATTTCTATGGGTGCTTTGCATTGGTCTCTATATCTCAACCTAAGAAAGTTGTTGAAGCCTTCATGGAACCATAATGGATTCAAGCGATCCAAGAAGAGCTTTAATAGTTTGGCTGAACAATGTGTGGGAACTGGTTAAGCGCCCTGATCCTTGCAAGAACAATATCATTGGCACCAAATGGATCTACCGCAACAAACAAGATGAGCATGGTCAAGTTGTCAGAAACAAGGCTCGTCTCGTTGCTCAAGGTTACACTCCAGTAGAAGGAATTGACTTTGATGAAACCTTCACTCCTATGGCTAGGCTTGAAGCCATTAGCATACTGTTGGCCTATGCCAACCATCACGACTTCCTTCTGTACCAAATGGATGTGAAGAGTGCCTTCCTAAATGGAAAAGTTCAAGAAGAAGTGTATGTTGCACAACCACCTGGTTTTGAAGACCCAAAGCGTCATGACATGGTATACAAGGTCAACAAGGCACTGTATGGCCTCAAACCATCTCCTCGTGCTTG
This sequence comes from Triticum dicoccoides, assembly GCF_002162155.2. Taxonomy (NCBI): domain Eukaryota; kingdom Viridiplantae; phylum Streptophyta; class Magnoliopsida; order Poales; family Poaceae; genus Triticum; species Triticum dicoccoides. The sequence continues at coordinate 221,230,059 of NC_041386.1, read as the reverse complement.
GTATGAAGAGCAAAGGCTTCCTGAAGAGCAAAGGCTTCAAACCTGGTTCCCTGGATCCCACACTCTTCATGAAGACATATGATGGATAATTGTTCATATGCCAAATCTTTGTGGATGACATTATCTTCAGCTGCATGGACAAGAAATACAGTGATAAATTTGGACACATGATGCAAGAGCAATATCAGATGTCCATGATGGGTGAGCTGAAATTCTTCCTCGTTCTTCAAATCCGTCAGCAAAGCAATGACATCTTCATATCGCAAGAAAAATACCTCAAAGATTTCCTGAAGAAGTTTGGAATGCAAGACTGCAAAGGATACACGACGCCAATGCCAACCAAAAGTCATCTGGGCCCAACGACAATGGTAAAGAGTTCGATCAAAAGGTATACCGCTTCATGATTGGTTCTTTACTCTATTTATGTGCATCTAGGCTAGATATAATGCTTAGTGTTTGCATGTGTGCCTGATTCCAAGCGGCACCAAAGGAGTTGCATCACTTAGCTGTGAAGCGAATTCTTTGATATTTGGTTTACACCCCAATGCTAGGATTATGGTATCCAAAGGGCTCAGAGTTTGATCTAGTTGGATTCTCAGATGCTGATTATGCTGGTGACAAGGTTGATTGCAAGTCCACATCAGGAACATCTCACTTTCTTGGACAATCTCTTGTCTGTTGGTCTTCAAAGAAGCAGAACTGTGTATCCCTCTCCACTACTTAATCTCAATACATTGCTGCTGCATCTTGCTGCGCTCAGCTTCTATGGTTGAAGCAAACTCTCAAGGACTTTGGCATCCACCAGAAGCATGTGCAACTCTACTCTGACAATGAAGGCGCCATCAAGATTGCCAACAACCTAGTTCAGCACTCGAAGACAAAGCACATTCAGATCCGTCATGACTTTCTCAAAGATCATGTCATGAAGGAAGATATTGATATCATTCACGTCAACACTGAAGAACAATTGGAAGATATCTTCACAAAGCCCTTGGATGAGAAAAGGTTTTGCAAGTTGCGGTGTGAGCTAAATATCTTAGAGTCCTCAAATGTCCTGTAATTGGACACACATCCTAACGATTATGCATGTTGATGACTTAGATGTGCAACACACAAAGTAACGTATATCTTCAATCAATGAAGACCTATACTCTAAGTGTGAATACATTAACGCGGAATTTGACTTCGGAGCGCCACGATAATTGTGCGATGTGTCTGGGTCTAATACTTCCTATACCGTGTGTAACGCCACCACCAAATTCTTATTGGAGTGTTTCTTTTGGCGTCATGGTTGCATAGTCTTCGCATTTGGTTTGTCTTCAACATTGATTTGATTTCGAGGTTTATCTTCTCAATGTTGATTTGGTCTGATATATATATATATATTGTTATGTCCTCTACAACATTCACTTATAGCTATGTCTTCATATTTGGACCATAACCCCCTCCGTGCTTCTATCTCAAACTCTATCTGTCCAAATCATATGTATTCTATTGAAACCTGTTGATTGTCTTCTTCGAGTCCTTGTCAGCAGAAGACATAGAGACAAACATTTAAATATGTTTTAATTGCCCTATCCTTTTGCCTGAATACCGAAGAAGCCGGAACGACAACCCGACAATCCAGGCATGCGTGGGAACATAGATCAACTCCCAATGTGTTGCATGCAAGCCACGTGTCCTTCAGATGAGAACCAATAGGGGCACCTGTGTAATTACGATGTGTTGTCCCTATCCCTATAAATACACACTCACCGCAATCATTATCTTTTCTTCCACCTCTCCACCTCGCACAAACCCTAGCGCCTCCGCTAGCTCGCGTCGACGCTGGAGACGAAGCGCTTAGCTGCCATGACTTCTTCGATGTCGTCCTCACACCGGCCGCGGACCTCGTCCTCTCCGCCCTCACCGTAGGTGTCTTTCGTCGCCAAGTTAGGGCAGGGAAGATTGAACTGCTTGGCCTCCAACTCTACCTCGTATAGCTGTTCTTCTGTGATAATTAAATCTTAATTTTTATTGCCTTTTAGATCCGTCAGATCCATCCACTTCAACCCAAAGTATATTGATGTATGCTTCATAACTAGTTAGATTCCTCACTTGTACTTATTCATGGATTCGTACAAATCTGGAACCGACTCTCTTCAAATAAGTGAATGTCTTCGCTCTATGAGGTCAATGTCTTCAAACCAAATTTTCTTCAAAATCTTCTGAGAATGCGTATGACCTCTTCCCCTTCCCTCGCACCTTAATGCTGTCACAGGTACATGTCCGTGGGAGAATCCCTTGATTCTCATAGTCTGCATTTATTTGCAGAGTTCCTACAGTAGCACATACACTCACCTGAAGCCAGCTCTTGTTTGACCAGCAAAAGGAAGACATTCACTGTCTTGAAGCTATTCAGTCTGAATATAATGGCAATAGAGAAATTTGCCAGGAAAGGTGGCAGGCAGCGTAGAGGCACCACAACCAAGGATTTACCTCCAGATCTGTTTGAGTTGTACAAGTCAGATCCTGAGGAAGGCTACAACCAGCGCAAGACCCGAATCCAATGGATTCAAAGATATTGGGTGGAAGAATGGTTCATGTACATATTTGTGACTGCTGAATATGCTGAAAAGAATGCCATCAAGCACCCATGGGGAGATATTCTATACAGAAATCTGCAGCCCAAGTCCAAGTCTGAAGCCATTCCTCAAGGCTTCTTCCCATGCATGATCCGAGGACCGACGCAAGAGAATTCCGACCCATCATCCTTCTTATGGTGTCATGAAGACAATTTGTTCAAGCGCAATTATCAGTTTGCAAAGGAGTCAACCACCAAGAACAAGAAGGAGCTAGGCCTCAACTTCAACCCTGGTCCATCTGCTCCAAGGGATGATGGCACACGCGATGACAATCCCAATGTCATCGGTACCTTCGCCAACTTTGATGGTCTTGTATCACATATCGCTGCTCAGAGGGATATGGTGGATCAATCCGCTGATGACGCAGATTCTGGAGATGCGCCAGCACCACCGAAGCAGAAGACTAAGAAGACAAAGGCTTCAAGGCCCTTTGACTCACCAAAAGCTTCGCATGTGAAGTCATTGGCCACTATACCTCCTGAACCCACTGTGCAATCTGAAGATTTGTCTCGTGTGTCCAAGCAGGCTGAGAAGACAAAGAAAGCCAAGAAGCCCAAGAAGATTTCTGGGCCTGAACTAACTCCTGCTATCGTTTTGTGCAATGAGGATGACACCATTGATCTGTCCAGCAATGAAGATCTTGGTGATGATGCCCTTGAGATGTTGATCAAGAGCAAGCAAGAGGCGGAAATCTTCAATGATCTGCCCCTCCTTGATGTTGATATCCTGAACAACTTCATCGACGAGTGGTTCGATGATCAGACCATCAGTATTGATGATCTTCAGCTCCCGGTGGACATCATCGTCACATTTCACGGAGCTATTGCCAATGAGCTGGTCGTGGCTCAGAAGATAGTCGATCTCAAGAAAAAAATTGACTATGAGAAGGCTCACTTCAAGAAGAACATGGCCAAGCTCAACGTGGCAGATGTTCAGATCTTCAAGAAGATGTTGCATGATCTCAAGGCAGAGTTTCACAAGAAAAGGGAAGAAGCTAAAGGTTCAAGAGAGTGCATGAAGTACTTTGCAGAGAAGTGCGTTCAAGCAAATAATGAAGCCGAAAAGCGCAAAGCTCTTGGGCGTCCTGGAATCGACCCAAGAATGGGTGCCAAGCGAACAAAGAAGTTTGCTGTGGCCCGAACTGAAGCATCAAGGCAGGAAGAACCTGCCATTATCTTCCTTGCCAGCATGACAGGCTCGAAGCCTAAGGTCCCCTCAACATCTTCAGAACTAAAGAAGACAAGGGCAGCTGAAGCTGATGCTAGGAAGCGCAAGCACAAGAACACCTGTGATGAGGCTCCTTCTAATAAGAAATTGAAGACAAAGTCTTCAAAGAATTAGCGTGCTGCAGCCACTGAGCCCCTTGTGGTTGAGCCCATTTCTGTTGCCCGTCCAGCTTCCACCAACAAAGAGCGTCGTCTTGTGATCCACGAGCCTGCTTCCACAGAGGCTCCTGAAGATGAAGAAGTTCCAGCTGTTGACCCCATCATAGCTGAAGACATTGGTCATGATGACAATGTTGAAGATGATGAAGTCCTTCCTCAGATCAAGCACCAATTGGTATCATCGCTTGTTCTTACGAACAGCGAACTCATCAGCATTGGTCATCCCTTGACGCCAATTGCTCAGGATGACTCATGGGCCGATCGCCCTCAGCAAGACACCCCCATCTATGAAGAGACACCCAGAACTCCACCACCTCAAGTCACCACTCCAGTGCTTGACAACGATAACTACATGGTCCTAACCTCTCCATCACCACAAGCATCGCCCGCATTCCACAGGCTTCGCAAAGGCCCCAGGCCACTAGTCACCATGTCGAGCTTTCCAGAAGGGGAAGTCCAGCAGAGCTCAGTAGCACGTCAAGTGTTTCCTGAAGCCACCCCTACTATGAATGTCTCCCAGTCTGAAGCCAAAGCTGCTGAAGACATTCCGGCTACATTAGCCGATGAAGATCAAGGAGAAAGAGAAGAAGAAAGAGTTGCCACACCCTCTACTACAGAAACCGTCATTCTCGAGGAGAATTGATTGTGCCCGACCCTCCTGTTATAGAGCAAGCGGAGGTTGAAAACACTAAGGCTATCACAAACAACAATGCTGAAGCCAATGACACCGTCATGGGTGAAGACAATATGGAGCCTGAAGCTCATGTGCAACCTAAAGCTAATGTAAATGTTGAAGCCACAGTTCCAGCTCCTAGGCCTCACACCATTGAATAGGCCTTCGATCGTGGACAGCTGGTCACAGTGAAATGGCCTATCCTAGTTCCTCCCACTGTTCCAGGACCACAGTATAACTACCATGTGGAGCAGCGGCCTCAGGTTCAAAACCCACAGCCAAGACTGCCAAGGCTTCCAGATGCTGCAACTTCGCCAGGATCGTTCAGCGTCAACAGCTTCAGAGCTCACAACACCTTCTTCGACAGTGCCAAGAATCCATATTCGAAGCCAAAGATCTCTTCCGACCAATTTTGGAGCTATCAGCAGCAGTTATTACTCCTGTGTTCTATACAATCAAGAGTGAATCTTTCCACATGTGCGTCTTGATTGTGAAGCTATTGCTAGGCTGCCCTATCTGGAAGAAGCTCTTGACTGCTTTAGGGAGGTTGGTCTTCTACTGTTCATTATAGACAAGGAGCACTAGAATGAAGAACTACTGCTACAATTCTATGCAACACTTCATATTCGCAGCTACAACAGGGATCCGAAGACATGGATCCTTGAGTGGATGACAGGGGATGTGCATCATGAAGGCAAAGCTCAAGACATGATCGTGCTTACTTCCCTGCCAACTCCAGGTGAATTGTATGAGCCTGGTTGTCAGCTTCACCACAATGAACTGGAGAGTATCTTTCAGAGGCATAAACCCAATATGAGTCAAATGCTCAGTATGATGAGGCCATTGCCTCAAGATGCTGAATATCAAGGAATTCTTCGTCAAAGACCTCGAGTACTTGCACCACACAGTTTATCATATTCTAAGGCGTACTCTATGGCCCATCAAGGGACACTCAGCTGAAGCCAAACTTGAAGGGGCCATGAAGACTTTGGTATTCTATATTGTAAATGGCATCAGAATCAATACCCAGGATTTCTTCATCAGACAACTTGCTGCATCTGGGATTGATCTGTTTGGCCTAAAGTTCTATCCTCCATGGGTGATGCGCCTAATCAGGCTCCACTCTTTGGTTGACTATCAGCCCTGAGCGTGCAACCATCTTGTCTTTCTGCTTGAGGTCTATCTGTCCATAGAAGCCATCTACCCCGACCCTTCCAAGCAACCTCTTTATCTTCACAATGTTGATCATCAAAGCCTCACCCAACCAATAGAAGGAATTCATGTCGCCAATGCTACAACTCCATCTTATCCTCTGGCTGGCAATATGCGTGTGCCCCATCGTGCAAACACCGAAGCCACTGACAGTACTATTGCCCAAAGGCCTCGGAAGCGTTCTCGTGCACTCAATGACCGAGAGCTTCTTGTGGCCTTACATCAAAAGCAGGATAAGCATCATGACTAGCTCAAGCGTCTGATGTAGAGTATCTTGGTGGACGTCAATCGCATTAGAAACTTGGCCACCAAGAACTCGTTTGTTGCCCATGAAGCCTGTCGGTGGTCTTGGAAGAGTTTCGCAGTACTATGTCCTGAAGACGATCTTCGCAAAGATCGCTTCATTGAGGGCTTTAAATTTGATTCTAGACCTCCACGCAATGCAAGCTGGCGCCACACTCCCTCAATTGAATATTCTGAGCGTTCATCTTTGGCTGCAACTGTTGTTGCGAGAGTCGTCGATGAAGAAGAAGACACCACTTCACCAACCATGGCTTCTCTGTATCTCGACACTGCATCCGGCCCGTCTGCACCATCAAACTCTAGCGTTGACCCTGCACCTACATCTACTCCTGATGTGAATGAGTAGATAGTCTATGTCTTCAAACATTTTTGGTTATTAATGACAAAAGAAGGAGAAGCATATGAGTTGATAGTCTTCAAGCGGGTCCTTATGGGTGGTTGCTTTATTTTTTGCTAAGTATTTACAACTCTCGTCTTTTGAAACACTTGATTCTTTGAGTTGTAACACTTAAACTCGATGGTCATCTGCTACTTTATTCCGCTACGTTGTGATGCGATGATAAATCCCACATGAAGTCATTCCACAGATGTCCATTTTTCATTATGCATGTGATCATCTTCGTTATCTCTTTATATGCATGATGAATTGTCTTCATAAGTCGAAGAGGATCTCCACAAAGTAAAACCTGCCATATGCATTTGCATTAAAAAACAAACTACTTATATGCACATCTTCAAGGGGAGCCTTTTGCTATTTAAGAAGACAATACATTAATCCTTAAAATTTCACATACTTTCATCCTCGTTGAAAACTTCAACCGGTTTGTCATCAATCACCAAAAAGGGGGAGATTGTAAGTGCATCTAGTGCCACCCTTAGTTGGTTTTGGAGTATTGACGATAAACTTGGCTGAGACTAATGTGTTTGTGAGAATCATAGGTTAACATAGGTAGTAGTCCCATATTGATTCGGTTTACCTACCAGAGATGACCCCTAAAAATGTATGAAGACATTGAAGACAATGGTGGTCTGTGAAGGTATTCACAATGAAGATTATGACATGAGAAGACATCGCATGAAGACTATGGAGTACGAAGACATAGTTGTTTCGTAGTTTCCTTTTCTTCTTTGTTGAGTCATAGGAACCACCGTACTGTTTAGTGGGGTCCAAGTGAACAAAGTCAGAGTGACTGATGTGATGCTCAACCAAATCCTATGTCTTCGAGCGAAGACAATGAGAGCAAATCTTATCCAGAGCTAGATAAGTCAGCTTTACTTGTAGCCCAAGTCAAGCTGTCGCGTGTGTTTGAAATCTGACCGTTGGACAGATGTAAGTTTCTTAGTGACCCAGGTTCATTTTGGACATATCAGGTCGGGTTGCCTCATGGCTATAAAGATCCCACTCCCTACACCATAAATTGGTGGCTGCTCAGAGTTAGTGCACGACTTTTATCATTTGAGAGCAACCCAGCTCCGAAGCATTTGAGAGCGAGATCCTTGCGAGGACAAAGCCCTATACACCCAGAGCAAAAGTGTGTTAGGCATCACTAAAGTCTTTCTGTCCGCATGATATGAAGACATGTTACACTTGAGGACTGTGAATACCCCAACCGGTTAGGCGTCGCGTTCTAAGCATCCAAGAGTCATTGTGGATTGTCGATGAATGAAGTCTGTGAAGGTTTGGAAGTCTAACTTGAAGACTTACAAGAGTGATTGGGCGATGACTGTGTGTCCTTAGCTCAAGGGGAATAAGGTGAAGACGCAGTCTTCTGAGGTAAATATCAGCCTCCCTAACCAGACATACAGTTGTCACAACAACTGGAACTAGTCTACCAAATCCTTGTCTTCGCCAAGCTACTGGTTCTATCCTTCACTTCCCTTCACTTTACAGTTTGACTTCGTGAAGTTATTGACTGCCTATATGATCTGATTGACTTCACTGAGTGAAGACTGTTTGGCTTCGTACTATCTTCATCCTGATCCTTACTACCTAGCGGCTGATAGTCTTCGTGCTTTCACTTCATTACTTACTTGACTATGGCCTGTCTAGTGTAGTCTACCTTCCGCTGCATATCAATAGGTTCATTTCTATTGTTTGTCTTCAAAGCCCCCATGTTTTGAATAATTTCATAAAAATCGCCTATTCTTACCCCTCTAGTCGATAACTAGCACTTTCAATTGGTATCAGAGCAAGGTGCTCCCTTGTTCTGTGTGTTTCAATTTAACCACCTAGAGTTTTAGCTATGTCAACTGCAGGGATAATCAAAGTCTCTGTTGCGTGCCTGGTCTTCGATGGCACTGATTACCCCTACTAGAAGAATAAGATGTGAATGCATCTTGAAGCCATTGACGTTAACCTCTGGTATGTCGTCAAGAACGGTGTTCCCAAGGTTGGTGAAGGTGTCACCGCTACCAATTTCAAGAGGTTCATTTTACTAGACTCAACCGCCAAGAACATCATCTGTGGCCATCAGACCAAAGGACAGTATGGCCATGTGAGTGCACTGGAAACTGCGAAGCTAGTCTGGGACTGGCTCTCCAAGGTCAACAAAGGCGTCTCAACCCAAAGAGACTCAAGGATCAGTGTTCTTAGCAACCTCTTCAACCACTTCAAGTGAAATGACAATGAGAATGTCCAGCTCACATTTGATCGCCTCACTGATACCACAAATGAGCTTCGCGCACTTCGCGCCACTGAGATCACCAAGCACGAAATCGTCAAGACGCTTCTGAGATCGCTTGACAGCTCATTCGACACATTGGCCCTGATGATTCAAGAACGCCCTGACTTCAAGACTCTTGATCCGTCTGACATACTTGAGAGGCTCAACACACATGAGTTCTAGCAATCTAAGAAAAGAGATATCTATGGTCCTAACTATGGTCGAACTCACGCTTTCAAGGCAAAGGATGTTTCCTCATCTGAATAAGAATCTGACTGCAGTTCTGAGGATCCTGAAGACATTGGGAAGGAGCTTGCTATGCTTGTGAAGAAGTTTCAGAAGTTCACCAAGAAAAAAGACTTCAAAAAGTCTTCAAGATGCAACTCAAGAAACGATGAAGCTTCCTCACGTGACTACAAGAAGAGAACATGCCACAAGTGCAAGAAACCTGGTCACTACATCTCTGAGTGTCTTCAGTGGGATAATGAGACCAAGAAGAAGAAGAAGAGCAAGGAATATGATTTTGATGACAAGAAGAAGAAGAAATCCTCAAAGTCTTCTTCCAAGTCTTCGTCAAAGTCTTCATCACACAGGAAGAGCTCATCCAGCAAGGCTCGTGCATTTGTTGGCAAGGAGATGGATTCAGAGGAGGAGTCTGCATCTGAGGAGGCAGAGGTGGAGTCTAAAGAGGAATCTGATTCGAGCATGGCAAGTCTGGCTCTAGCTTTAGTGTATGTCTCCAAGTCCATTTTCAAAACTAAAGAAAATGGCCTCTGAGGGAGTCCTGGATTAAGGGGTCCTCGGGCGTCCGGGCTATGTGACGTGGGACAGACTGATAGCCGTGAAGATACAAGATGAAAGACTTCCTCTCGTGTCCGTATGGGACTCTCCGTTGCGTGGAAGGCAAGCTTGGCGTTCGGATATGAAGATTCATTCCTCTGTAAACCAACTCTGTACAACCCTAGACCCCTCTGGTGTCTATGTAAACCGGAGGGTTTAGTCCGTAGAGGCAATCACAATCATAGAGGCTAGACATCTAGGGTTTAGCCATTACAGTCTCGTGGTAGATCAACTCTTGTAATCCTCATATTCGTCAAGATCAATCAAGCAGGAAGTAGGGTATTACCTCTATCAAGAGGGCCCGAACCTGGGTAAACATCGTGTCCCCCGTCTCCTGTTACCATCGAGCTTAGACGCACAGTTCGGGACCCCTTACCCGAGATCCGACGGTTTTGACACCGACATTGGTGCTTTCATTTAGAGTTCCGTTGTGTCATCATCAGAAGGTTCGATGGCTCCATTAGTAATCTACAACAATGCCGCCCCGGGGGAGGTTTTTCTTCTAGGCCAGATCTTTGTATTCGGCGGCTTTGCACTACGGGCCAACTCGCTTGGCCATCTGCATCAGATCGACAGCTACGCCCTAGGTCACCAGATTAGTTTTGGAAATTTGTACTATGTTGCTGATATACGAGGAGACTTGATCCTCCAAGGGTTCATGACCCCAACCTCCGCTCCAGCCTTAAATCCGGAGTACATTGCCAGGTCCGAAGATGGGGATATTGAGCCTGCCGGACTATCTGGAATCACTAAGCCCTGTATGGGAGAGCTAGAGGAAGTAGTGTCACTGGCAACCATCATGAAGCTGGACTCTTCTCTGGTCACTCGCGCCGAACCCTCGGAGTCAGCATCGTGTGACCTCGGCGAAGGAGTCTCCTTCCTGCCATACTCCATGTACTCTCTTCTCCCTGGCCAAACTTCACCTTTAAGCGAGGCTCTGGACTTGATGTGATCCCTCGTCATTATAGAGGAGCAACTTCCAAACTACGTCCAACCCGGACTAGGGCCTGAGAGCGGGGAATTTTACGTCGCACCCACCACCCACTTCATAGCCACCGTCGAGGACATAACTGACATGCTCGATTACGGCTCCGAAGACATCGACAGTATGGACGACGATGCCGGAGAAGAGCAGGCCCAAAACCCGCCATTAACCAGATGGTGGATGGCCACCTCTTCGTATGATGTGTGTCGGATCTTGGGTTCCGGAAAACCCTCAAGGTTCGAACACTAGGGTGCGCGTGAAAATCTCCCCCTACCGATCCACATCCTAGCTTCGCTAACATCTCAAGGGCTAACTCGATGAACTCACAACCCAAAGGACACAAGATTTATACTGGTTCAGGCCACCGTTGTGGTGTAATACCCTACTCCAGTGTGGTGGTGGTGGATTGCCTCTTGGGTGAAGGATTAACAGTACAAGGGGAAGAACAGCCTCCTGAGGAGAGGTGTTCTTGTGCTCGGTGAACTTGTGGTTGTTCGGATCCCCCTCCTAGCTATGGTGGTGGCTAGTCCTATTTATAGAGGACCTGGTCCTCTCCCCAAATATTGAGCGGGAAGGGAGCAAACAACGGCCAATTTGAAAGGGGACAGCTAGTACAGCTTATCCTGACAAAAGCAGTCTTCGCCTACAAAAGGCTCTGGTGGTGACGCCGCCTTGGGCTCCATGGTGACCTCCATCTTGCCATCCTGTTGGTCTTGGTCTCGTTGCACTGATATGGAAACCATTGCTTGACGCCTCGGTACTCCGCGCCTGCGCTTGCTTCCTTAGCACCAAAGAGGAAACAAGGACACTATGCACGCTGGCGCCCGCCTGGCCTTGGTCGTCATGGCTCATGTCACTAGAACCTCGCGAGGTTTGTCTTGCCTTGGACTATGCGCCCCTCGCGAGCCAGCCTGGTGAGGGCACTCCCGGGGAGGTCCTGTGTCGTCCGCCTCATGAGGCTTGGCCCCTCGCGAGGGTCTTGAGTGGTTGTTGGTGAAGATGGGCCGTACGGGGCCCCTCGCAGTTCCATGTCGTGGGCCGCAGACGGGCAAGTCTAGGGACCCCCCTTCCCAGAACAACGACAGTAGCCCCCGGACCCAAGGCGCGCTCGGGCTTGGCTTTGAGGCAAAGCCAAAGGGCAAGTGCGGAGCACCACGGGCCCGAATAGCATGCGGCCTTGGTCGACTCATGTCGGTTGATTGGACATGGGCGTCTCCACTTCCCCATGCTATCTCGGCAACTGCCCGACTTGACATGTCCCTGCTACATGCAAGGAAAAAACCACCATTTTTACCTTAGACCATGGAGGCCGGCGGTTGGCCTCCCCTTGGCTATAAATGGAAAGTGGGGGTGGAGCCCCATCACCCGTCTCTCCTCTGCCTCTCCCGCTTCTTCTCCTCCCTTGCTCCACTCCTTGCTGGTGCATTCATGGCACCGATTCGGAGGTTCTCGGCCACAGAGAAGGGCAAGGCTCCCCTCAACGAGCCCGAGCTGCTTCCGCCGAAGAAGAGGAGGTCTCATCGCCGTGAGATAGTCATGAGGCCGATGGTGTCGTGGCCTTGGTATGAGAGGCCACCTCTTGGGCACCCGTTGACCTTGTATGCTCACGCTGATGATTCTGGAGGGGGGAGTGACGAGCGTCGTCACCCGCGCTAGGGCTGTGGCCGCCGTGCCGCGGAGGCACACACTATTGCCCCAGGGGTCCACACTGCGGACTCCTCGCGCGAGTTCGTGTTATGGGCGGTGATGCCCCCGAGCACTTGGATTCGCCTCCCGCAGTTCTTCACCGGCGAGATGTCGCTGAGCGGCCCTCTTGAGCTTTGGCTGCAGCACGCCGACTACGACGCCCCGGCGACCGGAGAGGAAATTGAAGCCGTTGCCTCCGGGAGGATCTTCATGACCTGTGGCTGGGGCGACATTGCCCAAGTTTGCAACACGGAGGGCTCCCTCGCGATCCACTTCGAGTACGACGGCGCCTCCATGCTTTTCTTCAAGGTCTTCGACGAGGAAGGCCGCCGCCTGGAGTGCTAAAGGAGGTCGCCAGGACGATGCAGCGGCAGGCGCTGGGGCTGTCGCAGGCATCGCCTACAGCTCCTCCAGCGAAAGCGGCGACTCCTGGTGGTCCAGCGACTCTCTCGAGCTTTACGAGACTCCGGAGACGAGCGACGACAGCTACACGCCCCCAAGCTCTTGCCGAGCCCGGAGCAGGGCTGCAGCGTCAGGCCACCACCGCTGCTGATCTGGATGAGGTTGGCGCCGGCCTTTGGTGGCCCACTGTTGATGATGGTGTCATCCACAGGGGCACGTGTAGTTAGGATTCCCTGAGTTCTTACCTTTTGTTCCCTGCGAGGATTCATGAAATGCCCCATGGGGTGTGTAAAGGTTTTGTAATGCCTCCTGTCAATGTTGTCCTTATTATGAACTTGTGCGAGCGCGATTCCTACTTCAGCTCGGTCTCCCTTTCTGACCTCGCGATGACTTGGCGCTCTACGCTGATAGGTCCCGGTCCCTAGGCAGGCTGCAGCCGTCGCTGGTATGCCAAGTCGCATGCCGTGGTCAAGGGCAGGAGGTGAGCGTCCCGAGGTCTAGTAAGAGTTCCTGTGGCGCGATGCTCAGGAGGTCCCCTTTAGCACTCAAGCAGCCGTCGAGAGGTAAGAAAGGGGTTGACGTTGCTGCAGCAGGGCTGCGGTTAGTATGGTTCTTAGTCCTTAACAGTTTAGCCAACCCAGTCTCGGGACTTATCTTGACAGTCCGGAGTTGATTCCTCATGATGCGCCAGATTCGTGCATAGGCGTCCGAAGCATAGCTAAGCCAGCTCATGCGAGCCTCCCCTCTTCTCCATGCTCTCCTTCGTGCTCTGCGTCCTCAGGTCCCGGCACTCGAGCGAGCTCAGCCGCCGCTGGTATGCCAGGTGGCGTGCCATGGTCAAGGCTAGGGGTGAGGGCTGGACAGCCAGTAAGAGCTCCTAATTTGCGATGCTTAGGAGCCCCCCTTTTAACGTGCAAGCGGATTCCATGGGAGAAGAGGGGGCTCGCGGTCCCGCCTACCGTCGCCTTCAGGATATTCTTGCAAGTCAGCACAAGGAGAGACACAGTTTGCCATTACGGTTGTCGGTCCGCCGCTGGTCGCTCCATGAGGAGATGGAGGCATTGAGGGCCTGGTGACGTGACGTGCGTGGGGCATGCCATAGCTCGACCGCTCAGGTTTGTCGATATTGCGGGGACGGACCCGAGCATAAGCATCGTGCCAGCGTGAGTAGCCCCCATGGCGGGTGAGAATCAAGCAGGTGATGGTCATAGGTAGATTAAGCATGAAAAGAAAACTAGCTCAGGTAAATGCATGAACGATACGCACCACTGGGTCTGGCCCGATCGGCTTGGGGGTGATGCAGCCCGAGGGGCGCCCCTAGCAAGGTAAGCTAAAGACATAAAAAAGAAGGGATACATGCCATAGGGACGGACCCACGTGGCCTGGGAATAATGCAGCCCCGGGGGCGCTCCCAGCTAAATGAACTTGGAAAATGTCACCTGGTTCCGTTGATGAAGGGGTGTTGAGGCAGGTGAAGGTACACGGTGAAGGGGTTGCCCCTCATGAGCCACCGATGCCCTGAGCCTTGGGAGGCCCTGGGGGTTCAGGCGGTTCCTTGAGGACCGTCGCCTTCTCCGCCAGGACTGCATGGTGCCTAGCCTCCTGACTCGCCATGATGCTCCACAGGTTGCGCTGGAAGGCAGCAGCCACGCTCGGCAGGCCGAAACGGTATACGAACATAGTTGTGAGGTGGACCTCCGCAGCGCCCAACATGCGAAGGCCAGAAGCGCTCCTGAGATGCGGCTCAGTTGAGCCCTGGTATGTCGATACGGATACACAGCTCTCCACCCTCACCTGGGTGGGGAGCAACGCCAGGTGGGCGGCGGTCGCCGCGTATTGCTCTTGCTTCCTGAAGCTCCTGAGATACCTTGGTGATGAACTCCTGAGCGCCAGGCGCTCCTGGCCCAGTTTCCTCTTGAGGGAGATGTGTCGCGAAACACGCCTCCAAGTGGTGCCCGAGCGCCTCCCTCATGACGTTGGCAAGGTCTGAGGCCCTCCAGAAGAGAGCCCCCGAGCCCTGCCCGAGGAGGGCGCTGGGCGCGCCTTCCTATGCGACAGAGGGAGGCGTCCTAGGTGCGGGCGTTGATCCTGACGAGGTGCCACTTGCGGCGCTGCCCTCCGGAGGTCCGGCATGGAGTAACTACTTCTTCTTCTTGGGGACGACCTCAGGAGGGTACCGAGCTGCATTGTTGCCAGGGTCTTAGATTGACGCTGCTTGGAAGGCGCGCTCGAGAGAGCACACCGCATCTCTTTCTTCGCAGGGGACTGTGATGATCCCGCCGCTTCCCGACATCTTGAGGACATTGTAGACGGGGTGCGTCATGGCCAAGAACTTGGCCAGGGCCGGATACCCGCGGATGGCATTGTATGGCAGACGGATGTGGGTGACGTCAAAGTCGATGAGCTCGGTGCGGTAGTTGTCGCGCTGTCCGAAGGTGACTGGGAGGCAGACCTGCCCGATCTGGGTGGTGGAGCTGTCGGTCACTCCTGAGAAAGTCTTGGTGGGCTGAAGCTGATCATACGGCACTTGGAGGTTGTCGAACGTGTCGACGGACAGGATGTTGAGCCCCGCGCTGCCATCGCTGAGAGTCTTGGTAACTTGCACATTGCTAATGACTGGTGAACAGAGCATTGGGAGGGCGCCGGCGGTAGCCGCGCACTTGAGCTGATCTGCCGAGCTGAACGTGATGGCTGTAGGATCGAAAGTATGTCTAGAGGGGGGGTGATTAGACTACTTGACCAAATAAAAACTTAACCTTTTCCCAATTTTAGTTCTTGGCAGATTTTAGCTATTTTAGGACAAGTCAAGCAATCATCACACAATTCAAGCAAGCATGCAAAGAGTATATTGGCAGCGGAAAGTAAAGCATGCAACTTGCAAGAATGTAAAGGGAAGGGTTTGGAGAATTCAAACGCAATTGGAGACACGGATGTTTTTCCCGTGGTTCGGATAGGTGGTGCTATCCTACATCCACGTTGATGGAGACTTCAACCCACAAAGGGTAACGGTTGCGTGAGTCCACGGAGGGCTCCACCCACAAAGGGTAACGGTTGCGCGAGTCCACACAGGGCTCCACCCACGAAGGGTCCACAACGAAGCAACCACCCACAAAGGGTCCACGAAGAAGCAACCTTGTCTATCCCACCATGGCCATCGCCCACACAGGACTTGCCTCACTAGCGGTAGATCTTCACGAAGTAGGCGATCTCCTTGCTCTTACAAACTCCTTGGTTCAACTCCACAATCTTGTCGGAGGCTCCCAAGTGACACCTAGCCAATCTAGGAGACACCACTCTCCAAGAAGTAACAAATGGTGTGTAGGTAATGAACTCCTTGCTCTTGTGCTTCAAATGATAGTCTCCCCAACACTCAACTCTCTCTCATAGGATTTGGATTTTGTGGAAAGAAGATTTGAGTGGAAAGCAACTTGGGAAGGCTAGAGATCAAGATTCATATGGTAGGAATGGAATATCTTGGTCTCAACACATGAGTAGGTGGTTCTCTCTCAGAACATATGAGTAGGAATTGTGTATGTGTTTTGATGGCTCTCTCCATGAGTGAAGAGGAGGTGGAGGGGTATATATATCCTCCACACAAAATCCAACCGTTACACACAGTTTTGTAATCTCGGTGGGACCGAATCAACAAACTCAGTCGGACCGAAAATGTAAACCTAGTGACCGTTGGAGATTTTCGATGGGACTGACATGCAACTTGGTAGGACCGATATGGTTAGGGTTTGGGCATAACGTAATCTCGGTGACACCGATTACACAAACTCGGTGAGACCGATTTTGGTAATTAGCTAACCAGAGAGTTGGTCAGGCAAACTCGGTGGGACCGATTTGCTCTTTCGGTGAGACCGAAAAGTTACAAAAAGGAAACACTGAATTTACATTGCAATCTCGGTGGGACCGATTCGCTCTTTCGGCGAGACCGAAAAGTTACGAAAGGGAAACAAAGAGTTTGCAATCCCATCTCGGTGAGACCGAGATCCCTATCGGTAGAACCGAATTGCTAGGGTTTGGCAGTGGCTTATGACAAATGAAACTCGGTGGCGCCGGATAGGAAGAATCGCTAGGACCGAGTTTGGCTTAGGGTTTAGGTCATATGTGGATATGGGAAAGTAGTTGAGGGTTTTGGAGCATATCACTAAGCACATGAAGCAAGAATCTCATTAAGCAACACCTCATCCCTCCTTGATAGTATTGGCTTTTCCTAAAGACTCAATGTGATCTTGGATCACTAAAATATAAAATGAAGAGTCTTGAGCTTTTGAGCCTGAGCCAATCCTTTGTCCTTAGCATTTTGAGGGTTCCACTTTCACATCCATGCCATGCCAATCATTGAGCTTTCCTGAAATAATCATCTTGGAATAGCATTAGCTCAATGAGCTATATGTTGTTATGAATTACCAAAACCACCTAGGGATAGTTGCACTTTCAATCTCCCCCTTTTTTGTAATTGATGACAACATATAGATCAAAGCTTCGACAAATGATAATAAGCATGAAATATATCATCGCTTTGAGAAGTATGTGATAAGTAAGAGCTCCCCTAAATTTGTGCATATTTAAAATTTGCTTTGGACTGCAAATGCACAAAGAGTTAGAGTCATGGGTTACTCTTCCATGTCACATACATCTTGGTGGAGCGCTTAAAATGATAAGAATGAAATACATGCACTCAT
The DNA here is from genome assembly GCF_002162155.2 of Triticum dicoccoides. Lineage (NCBI taxonomy): Eukaryota > Viridiplantae > Streptophyta > Magnoliopsida > Poales > Poaceae > Triticum > Triticum dicoccoides. The sequence continues at coordinate 221,212,595 of NC_041386.1, read as the reverse complement.
CACCAAGAATAGTGAATGATCACATAAGATAGATAGGATAATAGCATTAAGCAAGCATTAAGTGTAGCTTATGATCAAACACATGATCATCAATGTCTCACAGATAATGACGTAGTATCTCAAGCACTCAAAAGCAAACAAGTTCGAGAAACCACCAAATAAAGCAAGAGAGAAAAGGGCAACACTCTCTCTCTCTCGAAGCCTATGATCTATACATTTTTCTCCCCCTTTTGCAAGAAGTTACCCAAAAGTTCCTAGAAAATGCATAGTGCAAAGTCGACGCTCAGGCTTGATCTTCAGGTGGTGGTGGAGTCTGGATCGCTCCAAGGACGAAGGCTTCCGTAGACGCTGAAGTAGACGCTGGAGTTGGAGCTGAAGTAGATGCTGGAGCTGGTGGAACTGAGGCTGTAGCTAGTGCAGAAGTGGTGGCTCTGGTGTCAGCAACTGGCACGGCAGACGACCTCGGACCTCGTGGCACTCTGGCAAAGGCATCAGTGGTCGTCCTGCCTCTCCTCTCCTGCATGTCATCCTGGAGCTGCTCCACTGCAGTCTGAATCTCTGTCACCTTGACATCCAAGTCATAGAACTTTTGTTCCATGATTTTCTCTAGGCTTGCCTGGTTCTGAGTTAGGGTGGCTAGTCCTTTCTCAATCCGCAGGGTGGATGCAATTAGGTAACCAAGCTGCTCTTGTTTGGTCTTCAAGAAATATTCAGATGCCTCCTCTTGGGTTGGCATCTTGGCAGCTTTCTCCTTCCTTGCCTTCTCCTTCTTTGCTTGTGCTTGGGCAGATGATGGTTCATTTTCAGTCATAACAACTTGATTGTCCTCAAAATCTGGACGGATGGGCAAGTGTTCCTTGTCCAACAAGTATATGCCCGTGCCCATCTTGGAGTTAATGAGCTCCTGAATTTGTGGGGCATATCCACAGCTCCTCTTCTGGTCTGCTGCTGTCCTCTTGATTGTCTCTACTATGAGGCTCATCACCTTGAACTTCTGTGGCACATCAAATACATGAAGCAAATTGATTGAATGGCCTCTGATCATCTTGTGATCTCCATACTTGGGTAATAAGGTGTGCCTCAATATCCAATTTATAGTAGGCATCCCTGATAGAAGATAATGCATAGACCCAAACTTGAAAGTATCAAGAGCTTCATTGGGAATTTCCTTGTACATGTTGGACATTGAGTTGTGGTCCATCTTCTTCTTGGCATAAATGTCCAAGTCATCTGCTTGCTCCTCTGGGGCATTGATCAACTTCGCCCATTCCTCAACAGTTGATTGGTACCTCGTACCTTCAGACTTCCATGTGATCCTACCATCTGGGTAGAAGTGTGCTGTGGAGTAGAACTGCATGATTAGCTCCTCGTTCCACTTTGTGAGCTTCTGCCCAACAAAGTCTGCAACTCCACACGCACTAAAGCTGTCATATACTCTAAGGTAGTGTTCCTCATTTTCCTTCATGTAGGTCCAGTCGACCCATCTCATGTCACAAACAATTGGCTTCTTATCAAGCAGCACTGTCTCATAGAAATCTTGCTGTTCCTTGGTGTGAAATCTGTAATCCATAGCAGTCCTTCTCCTTGAAGCATACGGATCTGCTTCTCTCCACTTCCTGAGCCCTGAGTCTCTCCTGAGCTTCATATCCTCAGCCACAGGATGAGCATCATTGTGGTCTGGGATCTTGGGCTTGAGTTTTTTGAGAACATTCTCTTCCTCTTCTTCTGCAGCTTCAGGCACTGGGGCCTTGTTCTTCTCAGCAGCAGGTATGCTCCTTGTATTTCTCTTTGGTGCTGTATTGACCTTTGATGCAGCCTTGGGCTTAGATGCAGTAGCCCCTGATTTTATAGCATCACCCATTAGCTTGGGTGCCTTAGGTGCTGGTGCAGCAACCTCTTCTTCCTCTTCCTCTTCCATGATGGAAGCCTTTCCAAGCACTCTGGCTACGGTCTTCTTGACCCTTTCCTTCCTCTTCTTGCCTTCAGCAGCAACTGGCTCTTTGGGTGCAGGCTTTTCAGTTCAAGCTCTAGCCTTTGACATAGGCTGCCTGCCTGCTGGCCTTTTGATCTTTAAGCCTGGCTTTGTGCCTTGAGCTGGCTCAACTCTCTTTGATGTGCCCTCTTCCTCTGCCACATAATCTTCATCTTTAGAATCTAAAGTTCTCTTCTTCCTCTGTCGAGTGGCAGCTTTTGGCAGATTGCTTGGGGTACTTCTGCTGCCATCATCTGAAGAGCTGGAGGGACTAGTGCCCTCACTCATCACCACTTGCTGTTCTGACACATTCTGGCTGTCACTCTGATCTGACATGTTGAACAAGCTGACTGCTGACCCTGTGAACAGTTTATAGATGAGGTAGAATAGATGAGCATCACAAAATGCAGAGATTTTTGCAAAAGAATGATCCAAAAACTTAGTTTTAGTTTCCCACTGAAATCATCTCGGATCTACCGATTTTCAAACTCGGTGATACCAAAGCAGTTTTGGAACCTAAACTAGTGAACTCGGTTGGACCGAGTCACAGTTCGGTGGCACCGAGACTGCTAGGGTTTCACAGAGTTCCAAAATCGGTCACACCGATAGGTAATTCTCGGTCAGACCGAGTCTCACTTGTGCAATGGCATAAGCCAAATCGGTGGGACCGAGTTTTTCAACTCGGTGGGTCCGAGATGGTTTCAGCGGAAACCTAACCCTAAAATTTTCGAATCAAACCTAATCTACGAGCGCATTGACTGGATAGGAGTGTTTCAATCGTGGCAAGAATCATGATGATCACAATGTGCTAAGAATCGGATTGGGAATAGCACAAAGATCGAGTCCATACCCTAGTTCGGCGAAGACTCGCTACGGCGGCAATGGTGGGGTAGAATTCCCGTTGACGGCGACGGAGACCAGCGACTGGAGGCGGCTGGCGGCGAGGAGACGATCCGGAGACCACGTCGGCAGAGCAGGCTATCACGCGGGCGAAGGGGTTCGGAGAAATTTCCAAAATTTTGCCCGTGACTATATATAGCCCGACCCTGTCGGTGTGACCGAGTGGAACAACTCGGTGGCACCGAGATTCATAACTGCAAGCAGTTACTGAAACTCGGTGTGACCGAAATGTTCAAATCGGTTGCACCGAGATCGAAAACCTAGATCAACTTAATGATCTCGGTAGGACCGAAAGTGGGGTATCGGTCAGACCGAGAATCATAAAGAGGTTTTGGAAGTTTAAATCTATGACGAATCGGGGACTCCGAGCGCTCCTCACACAGAGTGGTTCGAATCTGACTTGATCAAATTTTGTGATGCAGCATGAATAGAGTTTGAGACGAGAAAAGCATAGATATCTAGAGAAGGTTCTTAGGCACTCTTGTCCATCCACTTGGCAAAAGGAAATAAAACCGAACAATCAAAACAACAAGTGGATGTCCTCGAATGAGTAAAATATGCAACCAGCATGCTCACACAATAAGGTGGCAAATGAAATATGTGACAAGGCATGCACAACCAATCCTAGCATCTATCAAGCAATTTGCGATGACTAGGTCATCTATATATGAGTATATTGACTTAGGAGTCAAGTGAGAGCACTTGATCATAGGTCATACTCATCATTTAAGCTCAAGTGGGGTTACCACTTTTACATAAAGCATTGTTGTGTTCACATCTTTAGAGTTGCTTTAGCTCAAGTCTTAGAGTAAAGCTCCCCCTAGATGTGATATCCCCCCTTAAAGGGATGAACTAACCTCGGGTTTTGTCGATGATGACTTCATGTAGATGTTGAAGATGTGGATGCTCAATGTTGATGTAGATCACTTTGGAGCTATCCATTTGAGTGAATTGCACTTTCAATACCTACATGGGTTAGTCCCACAAGGAACAAACAAGGATATCCATAGACATAGAGTGATGCACACACAAGATGATGTCCATGAAAACTTTTAGGTTACCTTGTCCCTTGTCTTACCAACACGAGGGTTTGTGACTCCTTGAACTACTGCAAGATGTGGAAGTTGATTGCACTTGTTCTTGCCAAGATGATAAGAGTGAAGTATGTTGGCGGAGTCACCCTCAAGAACTCTCTAGTTCTTCTTCTTTTGGATCCACACCATCTTGATGGGAATCCTTGGAGTTGTAGTCGTACTTGATGAAGTGGAACTTGAAGTAGTCTTGGGAATCCACTTGACTAAGGTCTTAGGAGCTTCTTCAAATGCATCAATTTCCTCTTGAAGCTTGTCCTTGCCTTTTTGCTTGTAGTCTTGTGGTGGAAGATCATCTTGAGCTTGTGTCCCCTTGAAATAGGTTTCATACTTCTCTTGTTGAGGAAAAAAATTTGTCTTGGGGTATTGATCTTCTTCCCACTCAACTCCATTGGCATTGAACTTTCGTTCAAAACCAACACCTTGATTCTTCCGGTGCATTCCTTGCTTGCGCACAATTTCGTCGAATTGCTTACTCCCAGCAAGGCTTTTGTACACTCCTTTCTCTATAATTCCCTTCAATAAGCTATTTTCTTGCTCAAGTGTAACTTGGCTAAGAGAATCATTAGTGGAATCAAGAGAACTACTAGAAGCAACAATATTGGATTTAGCATGATCATTGTTACTACTAGAGGAAGAATCTTTCTTGTTCTTGTTATTAGACTTGACTTGAGGCATGTAAGTGGATAAGAGTAAACGCTTGGCAATGTGAGAAGAACTTTTCTTGCGGAGATCATCATTGATTGCTTTTAAGAACTCATGCTCTTGCTCAAGATTGAGCTTTTCAAAGCGTAATTTCTCATGAGCTCTTAAAAGTTCTCGATGATCTTCGAAGATAGTTTCATGAGCTAACTTAAGAGTGTTTAGTTCTTTAGTTAGAGCCTCAATCTTCTCCTTATCATTGTCATTCGTTTTATCTTGATTAGCATGATTAATTGACATTTCATCATAGTATTCATCACTAGAGTTGTCAACAAGCAAATCATCACCTAACAAGTCATCTTCATCACTATTGAAATCAACATACTCGGGGTGCGTTACCTTAGGACCTTTGGCCATGAAGAATCTTCCAATTCCTTCATTTGGTGAGTCAAATATGTCGTAGGAGTTGGTTGACACAAGTGCTAGACCGGCAACACCTTCATCTTGAGTATCTTCGGAGTCGGAGTGATAACTTCTCTCGGAGTGGCTGTCGGAGTCGGAGCCGGATACCCATTCACCAACATGAGCTTGATGTCTTCGTCTTGTGTAGCTCCTTGATGATTTTTCCTTCCTTTCCGAATCCTTGCTTCTCCGTGAGTATCTTCGTTCATAACGATCATCTCTACTCCTTCTCTCTCTTGGTGGTGATTCTTTGCTTCTTCTTTTTGGAGAATCTTCTCTTCTCTTGTAGGGAGTCGTACACTCATTGGAATAGTGTCCGGGTCTTCCACAACTGTAGCAGTTTCACTCTCGACTAGAAGATCTTTTGTCATTGTAGGACCTTGACTTGAAGCTTCTATCTTTGCTTCTACTCTTGTAGAACTTGTTGAAGTTCTTCACCATTAAGCTCAATTCTTCATTGAAGTCTTGTTTCTCACTTGATGATGTGGGGGCTTCACATGAGGCTTTATAGGCACCACTTGACTTGTTGTGAAGTTCCTCTTTATCCTTAAGTGACATCTCATGAGCAACAATTCTTCCAATCACCTCCGTTGGCTTGAGATCTTTGTAATTGGGCATCATTTGGATCAATGTGCACACGGTATCATATTTTCCATCCAAGGCTCTTAGAATCTTCTTGATGATGAATCTATCGGTCATCTCTTCACTTCCTAAGCCGGCAATCTCATTTGTGATGAGAGCAAGCCTAGAGTACATTTCAGCGACACCTTCACCATCCTTCATTTTGAACTTGTCAAGTTGACTTTGAAGCACATCCAACTTGGATTCCTTGACGGAGTCGGTACCTTCGTGCATATCAACCAAAGTGTCCCATATTTCCTTTGCATTCTCAAGACGGCTGATTTTGTTGAATTCTTCGGGGCATAATCCGTTGAAGAGAATATCACAAGCTTGAGCATTGTATTGCAACATCTTAAACTCATCCGCGGTAGCTTCATGGTTTGGTTCTTTCCCATCAAAGAAGTCACCTTGCAAACCAACACACACAATAGCCCAAACGGCGGGGTTATTTCCAAGAATATGCATTTTCATTTTATGCTTCCAACTAGCAAAATTAGTACCATCAAAGTAAGGACCTCTACGGTGATAATTTCCCTCGCTAGACGCCATACTCTCCTAGGTTGTGAAACCAAGGCTATGACCACCAAAAGCTATGGAGATCAAAGCAAATGGAGACCAAAGCTCTGATACCACTTGTAGGATCGAAGTATGTCTAGAGGGGGGGTGATTAGACTACTTGACCAAATAAAAACTTAACCTTTTCCCAATTTTAGTTCTTGGCAGATTTTAGCTATTTTAGGACAAGTCAAGCAATCATCACACAATTCAAGCAAGCATGCAAAGAGTATATTGGCAGTGGAAAGTAAAGCATGCAACTTGCAAGAATGTAAAGGGAAGGGTTTGGAGAATTCAAACGCAATTGGAGACACGGATGTTTTTCCCGTGGTTCGGATAGGTGGTGCTATCCTACATCCACGTTGATGGAGACTTCAAGCAACAAAGGGTAACGGTTGTGCGAGTCCATGGAGGGCTCCACCCACAAAGGGTAACGATTGCGCGAGTCCACACAGGGCTCCACCCACGAAGGGTCCACGAAGAAGCAACCACCCACAAAGGGTCCACGAAGAAGCAACCTTGTCTATCCCACCATGGCCATCGCCCACACAGGACTTGCCTCACTAGCGGTAGATCTTCACGAAGTAGGCGATCTCCTTGCCCTTACAAACTCCTTGGTTCAACTCCACAATCTTGTCGGAGGCTCCCAAGTGACACCTAGCCAATCTAGGAGACACCACTCTCCAAGAAGTAACAAATGGTGTGTAGGTAATGAACTCCTTGCTCTTGTGCTTCAAATGATAGTCTCCCCAACACTCAACTCTCTCTCATAGGATTTGGATTTTGTGGAAAGAAGATTTGAGTGGAAAGCAACTTGGGAAGGCTAGAGATCAAGATTCATATGGTAGGAATGGAATATCTTGGTCTCAACACATGAGTAGGTGGTTCTCTCTCAGAACATATGAGTAGGAATTGTGTATGTGTTCTGATGGCTCTCTCCACGAGTGAAGAGGAGGTGGAGGGGTATATATAGCTTCCACACAAAATCCAACCGTTACACACAGTTTTCCAATCTCGGTGGGACCGAATCAACAAAGTCGGTCGGACCGAAAAGGTAAACCTAGTGACCGTTAGAGATTTTCGGTGGGACTGACATGCAACTCGGTAGGACCGATATGGTTAGGGTTTGGGCATAACGTAATCTCGGTGAGACCGATTACACAAACTAGGTGAGACCGAGTTTGGTAATAAGCTAACCAGAGAGTTGGTCAGGCAAACTCGGTGGGACCGATTTGCTCTTTCGGTGAGACCGAAAAGTTACAAAAAGGAAACACTGAATTTACATTGCAATCTCGGTGGGACCGATTCGCTCTTTCGGTGAGACCGAAAAGTTACAAAAGGGAAACAGAGAGTTTGCAATCCCATCTCGGTGAGACCGAGATCCCTATCGGTAGAACCGAATTGCTAGGGTTTGGCAGTGGCTTATGACAAATGAAACTCGGTGGTGCCGGATAGGAAGAATCGGTAGGACCGAGTTTGGCTTAGGTTTTAGGTCATATGTGGATATGGGAAAGTAGTTGAGGGTTTTGGAGCATATCACTAAGCACATGAAGCAAGAGGCTCATTAAGCAACACCTCATCCCTCCTTGATAGTATTGGCTTTTCCTAAAGACTCAATGTGATCTTGGATCACTAAAATATAAAATGAAGAGTCTTGAGCTTTTGAGCTTGAGCCAATCCTTTGTCCTTAGCATTTTGAGGGTTCCACTTTCACATCCATGCCATGCCAATCATTGAGCTTTCCTGAAATAATCATCTTGGAATAGCATTAGCTCAATGAGCTATATGTTGTTATGAATTACCAAAACCACCTAGGGATAGTTGCACTTTCAATGGCACACTTGGACCATCTGAGCGGGCGCGTGGCCTCGAGCTTGGGAAGGACTGCATTCACTTCATGAGCAAACTGTTTGAAGATACGATGTGAGGCTGGGGCTTGAGCTCCGCCCAAGATGCAGGCGATGGCACGCGGCTCCTAGAAGCCCCCAGCCCCCTCGTCCTGATGGTGGTCGTCATTCTTTCTTGGTGGTGGCGGTAGTGGAAGGAGATCGGAGTTGCCCTGAGGACGATCCTCATGAGGCTGATCCCTCCAGGCGCCCTCGCGAGACTGATCCTGCCAGCGGTCCTCACGAGGCCGATCGCGCCACTCCTGGCGCGGGCCACGGTTATCCCAGCATCCGCCACAATGTCCTCCTCCTCGGCCTTAGCCCCATTCATTGCACTCGGGGTGTCGACCGAAGTGTCCTTCTCGAATGGCTCTGAGCTCTTGACAGTCGCTGGTGTTGTGGCTATGCAGGTTATGGATGGCGCAGAACGGTCGGCTACTCTTAGATGACTCGGGCTGGTCTCTGCCGCGCTTTGTGTCCGGCTCCGCCACGAGGACGGCTGCTCCCTTGCGCTTCATGTCTTTGGCCTTGGCTTTCTTCTCCTCCGGGTCCACAGCTGGGAGCTCGAGGAGGGAGAGGCGCCCCTCCTCAGCTCTGGCGCACTTGATCGCCAGGTTGAACAGCTCCAGAGACGTGCACATCTCGTCGTGGATGGCGAGCTCCTCCTTCATCTTGACGTCGCGGACGCCATCGGAGAACGCGGAGATAACGGCCTCATCCGTCACTTTGGGGATCTTGAGGAGAACGATGGATGTACTTCTGGAAGGTCTCTCCTGGTTGTTGCTTGACGCGGCGTAGGTCACCCGTAGCCGGTGGGCGGTCACGCGTGCCCTGGAAGCTGGCAACGAAACGGTCGCGCATCTCGTTCCAGGAGGAGATCGGGCCTGGAGGCAGGTTCAGGATCCAGGAGCGGGCACCATCCTTGAGAGCCATGGGGAACTAGTTCACCATGACTTTCTCGTCGTCATTGGCCGCCTCGATGCTCGGCTCATAGAGCTGCGGGAACTCCGCGGGGTCGGGGATGCTGTCATAGCGAGGAGGCAGATACTGCTTGAACTTGCCCGGCCAGGCGACGCTACGCAGCTCAGGGGTGAAGGCGCGGCATCCTACCATCGTCACCGGGACTTTGCGCTGGTGGAGAACTTGTCCTTGATGGGGACCGCGCACTGCCGCCGCAGGTGGCACGCGGTCTTGCCGTGGTGGCGCAGGGACGCGAGGGCGTTTTCTAATGGTCGAGGGACTTCTTGGCAGCTTCTGTATTCTTGCGCGGGCGCCGAATACGCCAGGTTGCGCTGTGGGGCCGCACGCCTGGGGGCCAAGACTCCATCTTGGGGCAGAGGAGGTGGAGGCGCTCCGTGGGCCATGCCGCCCGCGGCTGGCGGAGGGCGAGGCAGTGAGAGGGACAGTGCAGGGGAGCCCCTGCGGCGCTGACAAGCTCGGCGATGCGGTCGAGCCAGTCCTCGTTGAGGTCGTCGACTGGGTGGTAGCGCAGGAGCTCGCGCGCCATGCACAGAGCAGCCCGCACGTCCAGGGGAGCGCGACGAGCGTGGGATGACGAACCGAACGGGGTCAGCGATGGAGTGGCGGTGCGGCCGTCCATCCGCACCGACGGGTGCAACGAGGATGCTTGCTGCTCGTTCCCTGCCGGTCCGGTGGCGGAGTTGGCGGCAGGCAACGGAGAACGACGGGGTGGCCCACCGACGGGATCCGTCTGAGCAATGCGGGCGTAGAGGGCAGCTCGGCGCTCAGCACGAGCGTGGCGTGCATCCACCATGGAGATGATGGAGCAACGGGACGTGGAGCAACGGAACGGAAGCTTCAACGCACCCCTACCTGGCGCGCCAAAAGTCGAATCTCGGGTTCCGGCAAAAGCCTCAAGGTTTGAAAACTGGGGTGCGCACGGAGATCTCCCCCTACCGATCCACGTCCTAGCTTCGCTAAGATCTCAAGGGCTAATACTGGTTCAGGCCACCGTTGTGGTGTAATACCCTACTCCAGTGTGGTGGTGGTGGATTGCCTCTTGGGCTAAGGATGAACAGTACAAGGGGAAGAACAGCCTCCTGAGGAGAGGTGTTCTTGTGCTTGGTGAACTTGTGGTTGTTCAGATCCCCCTCCTATCTATGGTGGTGGCTAGTCCTATTTATAGAGGCCCTGGTCCTCTCCCAAAATATTGAGCGGGAACGGAGCCAACAACGGCCAATTTGAAAGGGGACAACTAGTATAGCTTATCCTGACAAAAGCAGTCTTCGCCTGCAAAAGGCTCTGGTGGTGGCACGCCTTGGGCTCCATGGTGACCTCCGTCTTCTCGTCCTGCTGGTCTTGGTCTTGTTGCACAGATATGGAAACCGTTGCTTGATGCCTCGATACTCCGCGCCTGCGCTTGCTTCCTTAGCACCAAAGAGGAAACAATGACAATGTGCGCGCTGGTGCCCGTCTGGCACCCGCCTGGCATTGGTCGTCATGGCTCACATCACTGGAACCTTGCGAGGTTTGTCTTGTCTTGGACTCTCCGCCCCTCGCGAGCCAGCCTGGTGAGGGCGCTCCCGAGGAGGTCTTGTGTCGTCCGCCTCGCGAGGCTTGGCCCCTCGCGAGGGTCTAGAGTGCTTGTTGGTGAAGATGGGTCGTATGGGCCCGCTCACAGGGCCACACCGTGGGCCGCAGGCAGGCAAGTCTGGGGACCCCCGTTCCTAGAACGCCGACAACGTGTACATGGTGGATACACCCAAAGAGGGTAACGGCGATAACGATAAAGATCCAGTTGAGGATAAACCTCCTGTGATACAGCCAAAACGACAACGTCAGCGGCGCCACTCTAAATCATGCCATCGAAAAGACAGCGATATCGGCACGAGAGACAACAATACTCCGGATGATACCGAAGACTAAGAAGACCCTATCGAGCCAACCTTTGCACAGGACGATCGGGAAGATGGGCAAGTTAGCCATGATGAACAGGCCGTAAACGAAGACTTGGAGGACAGAAATTATCTTCCACTCTCCAAGGATGAGGTGAGCCTCAGTGACGAAGACTTTATCGTGCCTGAGGAACACGTCGAGCAGGAGCGCTTTAAGCACCGGCTAATAGCCACTGCAAGGATCCTGAAAAAGAAGCAGCAGTAGCTTCAAGCTGATCAAGACCTACTCAACGATAGGTGGACTAATGTCCTGGCAGCCGATGAATACGGCCTCGAACGCCCAACCAAAAGTTACCTGAAGCATAAACTGCTACCTCAATTCCATGACGATGCACTTGAGCCCGTACCATCAGCTCGTATCATGGCTGACCAACCACCACGTTGCCGGGACAAAACGACAACTCAAGACGATCACCATCCCGTACTACCTCGCTATAAAGGTAGAGACACAACAGCTCGGTGATATACATATGACCTGCGACATGACCTGGAAAATAGAGCAGGTCAGACCACACGGCTATCTAGCCAAACATGACAAGCATAACCACGTCCGGGCCGAAAACCGCAGGCGGACTGCATCCGAGCTATGTCGCGACTTGGCCCGATATAAAGGCACCACACACCCCCTCTGCTTCACTGATGAAGTAATGGAGCACTAATTCCCAGACGGGTAAAAACCCGTGAATATCGAATCGTACGATGCTAACAACAGATCCCACGGTATGGATTGAGGACTTTCTTCTCCATATTCATATGGCCCACGATGATGATCTTCATGCCATCAAATACCGAGGTACATACGTCTGACCTCCGGATGCCGATGACTTAAGTCACATAGTTCAACAGCCTGGAGAGTCAGCCAGGAAATTCTGGACTAGGTTCCTAACTAAAAAGAACCAGATCATGACTGTCCGGATGCCGAAGCCGTAGCGGCCTTTAAGCATAGCATCCGCATCGGCCAAGAAAAACTGAAGTCCATGGCAGCCCTCACGACACTTATGACCCGCTTTTGCGCGGGTGAAGAGAGCTAGCTAGCCCGTAGCAATAATAACGCAAGCGAACCTAGTGCCTCCGAAACCATAAATAGCAAGGGCAATCCCCGACGCAATAGACACAAGCGTCGAAGCAATGGTGACAATACCGATAACAAGGCGGTCAACGCCAGATTCAGTGGCTCCATGTTCGGCCAGCGGAAGAAGCCATTCAAAAGAAACAATCAGGGCTCATCCAGCTTGGACCGCATACTCGATCGTCCATGTCAGATCCATGGCACCCCTGATAAGCCAGCCAATTATACCAACAAAAGCTGTTGGGTCTTTAAACAGGCCAGTAAGTTAAATACCGAGAATAAGGAGAAGGGGTCGCAAAGTGAGGACGATGACGAGGAGCCCTGTCCGCCGAACACAGGGGGGCAGAAGAAGTTTCCTCCCCAGGTTAAAACAATGAGCATGATATACGTTACCCATATCCCCAAGAGGGACCGCAAATGCGCGCTCAAGGAGGTCTACGCGATAGAGCTAGTTGCCCCAAAATTGAACTTGTGGTCGTCCTGCCCGATCACCTTCGATCACAGGGACCATCCGACCAGTATCAGTCATGGCAGTTTAGCCGCACTGGTCCTCGACCCAATCATTGATGGATTCCACCTCACGTGAGTCCTCATGGACGGTGGCAACAGCCTCAACCTACTCTATCAGGATACAGTCCGCAAGATGGGCATCGATCCATCAAGGATTAAGCCCGCAAAAACTACCTTTAAAGGAGTAATACCAGGTGTAGGGGCGTGCTGCACAGGCTCAATCACATTGGAAGTCATCTTCGGATCCCCGGACAACTTCCAAAGCGAAGACTGGATCTTCGATATCGTCCCCTTCCACAGTGGCTATCACGCACTGCTCGGACGAACCGCATTTGCTTGATTCAACGCGGTGCCACACTATGCTTATCTCAAGCTCAAGATGCCCGGACCACGGGGTGTCATAACAGTTAACGGAAACACTGAACGCTTTCTCCCTACCGAGGAGCACACCGCGGCCCTGGCAGCAAAAGTACATAGCGGCCTTATCAAGCAGAACATTAATTCAGTGGCCAAGCTCCCGAACACTGTCAAACGAGTCCAGACTACTCCGCAGCTTGACAGTCTAGCTCGTCAAGAGTTTGACTAGCAATTCGGCCTCCGTCTCAGTCCCGACCAAATGGCAGCGTACGTACCGCACGTACATAACTATGCACTCAAAATACCATGGGCATAGACAGAGGCATAACTCGATTGTCGTCCATAATATGGCTCGACCTTCCTCGGACACACATACTTTCCCTTTTCTTCTTTTTCCTTTTCTTTTCCACAGGCCTATCACGATGGCCTCATCATCGATCCTTTCAAAGGATGGATATACCAAGGTGGCAAGCAGCATAGACGTGTGGCAGAATTTCTAGGTGGTCTTCTTGACGATCACTCTACCTGTTTTCAGGACCAGCACGCAGCTCCCCCTTGGTCTTGGCATGTTAAATAGCCATGTTTCTTATCGCACTATTTGTACAAATATGCTTCGACGTATTAACCAAATTATAATGGAAACAATTTGCGGCCTAACTTATGTGGCATTGGCTTAGTATTTCATTTTATTTCACTCTTCTTATCGATTGCACCCGTACACTTTGGTATGCTTTAATTCGCCAGGGGCTTCATTGCGCCCCATACTACAACAACAAAGTCCGAACACTATTTACAGTATAGTTCGGCACCCCGAATTTAGCATTATATGCATCGGCTCCGAATCATGTCTTTGGTCAATAGTTGGGTTTCCCGGCTCATGTGCTTACTACCTCACATTCCGTCCTATTGGCTAGTGTAGTAAAGGGAGAACTACTGCAATTGTGTTTCTGGTTCATCTAGGTAAACACCTCAGTAGAGAATGCCAAAAATTGACTGTCATGATGCGGCGAGAGCTGGTCAGCTATTCGGAGGTTAAAATCTTTTGCATTTTTTTGCCGCATTATGCGACGGATTAGCCTCCACCCGATCAGGTGTCTACAACACCCTAGTACGGATTAACAAATACTAACTAGGGGCTCCGCCTACATTTCTATTGTCAAACTCCTATGGCTAAGTGAGGGTGCTAAAGCCACATAGTCCGATTGCGTGGTTCGTTGCGCTAAACACCTCCTTCAAGGACCAAACTGTTGGATCAAGAGTGTTTAGGTTCCAACTCGAACACCCCTATACTACCTACGTGGGGGTTCAAGCCAACGACTGGCCAACTCTTAGATTTAGAAAAACAGCCGCACAGGAGGCAAAATTTTAGAAACAACAAACATCATATTACATATCAACTTTGTTTCATAATACAGGACGGGATAACATGAATGTCTTCATTCAAAGATAATGTCTTTTGCACACTGGCCCTCTACAATGCGGGATCCCTTCAGGACATCATTAAAATACTGCTCGGGCGAGCATTGCTCCTTGCCCACGGGCAGTCCCTCAGTCGCGAGCTTGACGGCGTCCATCTTTGCCCACTGCACCTTGACACGAGCGTAGGCCATCCGCACCTTCGATGCAGACCGACCGCTTGATGCCATTAATCCGAGGGCAGGCATCGACCAGCCACTTTACGAGCCCGAAGTAGCTATAGGGTATGGCTTCGGCAGGCCATAGACGAATATCAAATCCTTCATGGCCGATTCGGCCACGCTATGCAGTCCGGTTAGCTGTTTCAGCTGATCGCTAAAGGGCACTGGATGCTCTTGCGCAAGGTATTGTGACCAGAACAGCTTCTTCGTTGAGCTCTCGTCTTCGGCTCGGAAGAACTCCGCAGCGTCAGTAACAGTGTGCGGCAGATCCACAAACGCCCCTAGAGAACTCCAAATCCGGGTTAGTAAGAGGTACCTTTTCTTCACATATTTGCTCTGCATAATAAAGGCCTTACCCACCGCGATCTTCCTGGCCTCCTGAATTTCCTAGAGGGCGCCTTGGGCTTCAACCCGGGCCTCTTGTGCGCTTTGGTGGGCCTTAGCAAGTTCGGACTCTTGGTCCGCAATCTTGCGCTCCAAGGACTCGCATTTCTTTACATCGTCCAGGAGCTCCTGCTGGACCTCCCCGACCCCTGCCTTGTGTTTTTCACGGGTGGCTTTTTCCTTTGCCGCTCTCTTCTGGGCCTTGGCTAGGGTGCTCTTGATTGTCTCCACCTCGGTCGCAGCTCCTGCGAAATATCATGATAACATGATCAACAACAACAATTCATATCTTTCTAGATCTAAATAGGCCATTGCATACCTTGGTCGTCCTCTAGTTGTTGTTTCACACGGCCGAGCTCTTCCTCGGCTCGCTCCAGACTCTGCTTCAGTTTGGAGACTTCGGTAGAATGGAAGGTCGCAGCCAGCATCGACGCCTGCTTATTCACATAGACACATATGGTTAGTCTCCTGCGAAAATTATTTGATCCTCTGTCAGGCTTTTATTTTCGAACACCAGACAGAGTCTCAGGGGCTACCATCTAAACTATGACATTCTTTTCGCATAATTATGTCGCATACCTCAAAGCCTGTTAAAAGGCTGGTGCAGGCTTCGGTCAGTCCGTTCTTAGTGGACTGAACCCTCTCAACCACCGTACCCATAAGGATGCGGTGTTCCTCAACAATGGAAGCACTTTGCAGCGCTTCCAATAGAGTATATGGTGCCTCTGGATGGACAGAGCTCACCGGTAGAATAGGTGCACCTCCTTCTTTTGAAGGAGGCTGCTTGCCTGATTCCGAAGCCGTATGGGCCTCCAGAATAGTATTCGGCTGGGGGCCGAATTGGATATGGCCCCCATCGCCAGTCTCCAGGGGGATTTGCTCCACAATGTGTCCGGCGGCCGAGATATCACCCTTTGGCGCCGCTTGACGGCCTCCTGTACATCTCCCTGGCCTGGGAAGGTCATTCAAGACAACACCTCGGTGTCGTCCGTGGCCTTGGGAGAGGAGGCCACTGGAAGTGACCCGCTGTCCATCACCCTTGGATCCAGCAAATTCCCCGAAGATGAGGATCACTGGGGGCAGGCGTGGGCCGGACTGCAGTGCATGATTCGACATATTAAAACCATGAAGTAAAGAAGTGGGATATTTGTGTGTATAAGTGCCTTTGAGTACTTACGAGTTGGCCAGGGGCGCCACTCGGAGCTGCTATCAGTGTCCAACGTGGAGTTATCCGCGAGGGAGACCCTCGCCTTCTTGGACGCCTCTGCCTCCAGATCCGTGGAGGCCATCCTCTTCTTCCTTCCCCCTCCAGGGGAGAGTTGCTTTCTTCCACTTCCTCCTCGTCCTCGGTGGTGGGGGGGAGTGGGTTTCGGCGTCTTCGGACGTCACGTCCGTAGTGCCTTTACGGTGAAGGCTGCGTCTTCCCGCCTGGCCCTTCTTCGTGGCCTTCTTCTCCAGCACCTGGTAGGGCGTCGGAACCAGCATCTTCGTCAGAAGTGGGATAGCTGGGTTTTCAGGCAGCGGAGCCTGACACCGGATCCGCTCCGCCTTCTTTATCCAGCTGTGAAAACACAAATGGAGAAGCTTAGACATCTTCCTCGAATGCGCACGAACAGATACACCTTGAAGTATGAAGAACTTACTGGACTGGATAGATGGGTCAGGTCGTATCCGTGGTCCTCGGACGACTGCGGCCATGTCTGATTGGCCTTAAAAAGCACCTTCCAGATATCTTCATGCGTGGAGCCGAAGAACTGTCGCAAGGTCTGGTGCTTGGCCGGATCGAACTCCGACAGATGGCAAGTCCGGCTTTGGTAGGGAAGGATCCGGTGAAAAAGCATCACCTGGATCACATTGATGACCTTAATGTTCTTGTCCGCCATGCTCTTGACGCGCGCCTGCAGCGCTGATATGTCATCTGACGACGACCAGTCTAGGCCCTTTTGAGCCATGAGGTAAGCCGCATTGGGGGCCTGGACTTGAATTCGGGAGCCGCTGCCCAGGTGTTGTCGCGGGGCTTAGTGACATAGAACCACTGCTTCTGCCACCCCTTGACGGTATCCACAAAGGTGCCAGTGGGCAACGTGACATTGGATAGTTTGCTCACCATTGCACCTCCACACTCCGCGTGTTGACTATCCACCACTTTTGGCTTCACATTGAAGATCTTTAGCCATAATACGAAGTGGGGTGGGATGCGGAGTATGGCCTCTCAAACGACAATGAATGCCGAGATGTTGAGGAAAGAATTCAGGGCTAGATCATGGAAATATAGCCCGTAGTAGAACATGAGTCCACAGACGAAGGGGTGGAGGGGAAATCCTAACCCACAGATGATGTGGCGGATGAATACCACCCTCTCGTTGGGCTTCGGGGTGGGGACGATCTGCCCCTTGGCCGAAAGCCGGTGGGCGATTCCTTGGGCCAAGTACCCCGCTTCCCGGAGCTCCGTGATATCCTCCTCCGTGACGGAGGAGCCCATCCACTTGCCCTGCGTTCCGGATGCGGACATGGTCGGAGTGCTTTTTGGAGGCAGAAAGGATGGAAGCTTGGGTGCTGGAGCTTGAGAACGAATGGGCGCAAAGGAAGAAGGCATGGGTGAAAGAATGGATATTTATCCTCTTATAAAGTGTAACACCTCGGATGTAACTTTCCCCATTTGTACTCCAACTCTTGCCGTTTCCGGCGTTAAGTTATTTTATTTCCTCGGGTTCGGGTTTTTATCTCCGTGTGTTGTTGTCGTTGTCATGCATCTCATATCATGTCATCATGTGCATTGCATTTGCATACGTGTTCGTCTCATGCATTCGAGCATTTTCCCCGTTGTCCATTTTGCATTCCGGCGCTTCGTTCTCCTCCGGTGGTCATTTCTAGCTTTCTTTCGTGTGTGGGGATTAAACATTTCCGGATTGGACCGAGACTTGCCAAGCGGCCTTGGTTTACTACGGTAGACCGCCTGTCAAGTTTCGTACCATTTGGACTTCGTTTGATACTCCAACGGTTAATCGAGGGACCGAAAAGGCCTCGTGTGTGTTGCATCCCAACACCCCTCCAATTTGGCCCAAAACCCACCAAACTCTGCTCCATGTCCTAGAGCATTCGATCACGATCGCGTGGCCGAAAACCGCACCTCATTTGGACTCTCCTAGCTCCCTCTATGCCTATATAAAGGCCCCTCCATTTTCGGATCTCCTTCCTCCCTCCGAAACCCTAAAATCCGTCTCCGCCGCCGCCGGACGTGTCCGGACGGAGCCGGACAACGTCCGCCGCCACCGCTGCCCAACCGCGTCGTGCCACCTGTCCCGCGGGGGACCGCTTCGCCGCCAACCGCGC
>NC_041386.1:221167247-221193679 GCF_002162155.2 Triticum dicoccoides | reverse complement strand
CGCGGGACTCCGGCGATCGGAGCCGGGCCCGGCGCCGCCAGCCGCCGCCCCCACCGACCGGACCCGTGCCTCCCCGCTGCTTCTTCGCTCGCTGGAGCCGGCAAGGCTCGCCGGCGATCCTCGGGCTCCGCGCGCCTGATCTAGATCGGATCCGAGACGGCTACAGTAAACCCTAATTTTCGCAAGGTTGTTTTTTTTGCTAAGTCCTGAGATTCTTGATCCATATGCCCCTGTTCGAGGCTCCGTAACTTTGCATCCGTAGCCCCGATTTGGGCATATAGCATATCAAAGTGTTCATCTCAGAGAGTACATCATTTCATTCCATTGCATCATTTTCATTTGAGCTCATCTTGATGCCCGAAATGCTGTTAGAAGAGGGCTACTTGAGTTAATTGTCAGATCTGTTACTCTGTTTAGCACTTTTGTCATTTTTGCCATGATTAATGTGTGCATGATATGCCCGTGAGTTCTACATATGTTTTGTTAAGGGTTTTGTCATCTTTCCAGAGGTGCAACCCATGTATTTTTAGGATGTGTGTGGTGACTTATGCAAGCTTGCAAAGTGGTGCACTTGCTAATTCTGTTTTTAGGGACTTTGTGATTTCACTAAGTCCTGGGATTGTTTATCTCACGATGCCATATGTTCATGTTGATTCCTAGTGATTCGTGCCTCTTTTGAAGATGATCAGTAAGGGAGTTTTGTTAATATTGTAGTGATATATCCATCCATGTCTTTGTTTGCAATTATGGAGCACCCTAGCTTGAGTCAATCGAGCTCTACTTTTGCTTCGTTGTGAATCTGGGCAGATCGTCAACTTGTTTGCGATTTTGCCGATGTTATTGTAGTTGATCCGTGCATGTTATGCCATTGTTCTTTCCATGTATAGCTTGTATTTTGTGCCTTCTTGATGGATGTATGCTTGTCTTGCCATGACTTGCACCATGGTGAGTGCATCGAGCTTGTAAACATGCCTTCGTGAGTTACGTTTTAGCATGTCCCAGTTTCCACTGTCTGAAAACTGATTATGTTTTTGCTATGTTCGTGTGCTTGTTAGTATATTTTGTGATCCCTTTTGGCTCAAGGTCACTAAGGGACTTTTGTTAATCTTGTTGAGTAGCTCCATGCCATGTCTTTCTTTGTCATGTTCAGGTCCTGTAGCATGTTGTTTTGTTGCTCCGAAGAGGGCTATATGATCTGAAATTCCAGACAAGTGTTGACTTCACTAAGTCTGAGATCTGTTTTACCATTTGCGTTTTTGCCATGCTTGTTTGAACCTCCTAATGGATGAATTGACCGTAGCTCAGTGCTAGATTTTTGTTGAGCATCTTGTATGCTTCACTGCCATGTATTTTGTTGCCGTGTTTGGGTGCTGTAGCATGTTCATCTCATTGCATTTAGATGCCTACTTGCTGTAAATCGCAGACCGGTGTCAATTTTGAATCGCTTGCCATTTCCAAACCGTAACTCCGATTCCGGCATTCTTTATATCGTTTTCAAGCGATTTCATCTCATCTTTCCAGTGGCACCCTTGGAATTCCAAGTTGAGGCCAGGTTCATGAATTTCCTGTCATATCTTGCATTTGGCATCCCGCATCGCATCCCGCATAGCATATCATCTTTGCATCGTGTTGATTGAGTTTGCACGTGGTTGATTGTACCCTTGTTGCTGTTTGTCTTGTTTGGGTAGAGCCGGGAGACGACTTCGCTAACGAGGAGCCCATTGAGTTTGCGCTTGAGGATCCAGTCAACTCTGACAACTGTGCAGGCAAGATGATCATACCCTCAAAATCACTACTATCTTTGCTATGCTAGTTTGCTCGCTCTTTTGCTATGCCGATGCTACGATGCCTACCACTTGTTTGAAAGCCTCCCAAATTTCCATGTCAAACCTCTAACCCACCATTGTCCTAGCAAACCGTTGATTGGCAATGTTACCGCTTTGCTCAGCCCCTCTCATAGCGTTGCTAGTTGCAGGTGAAGATTGAAGGCCGTTCCTTATTGGAACATTTATTTACTTGTTGGGATATCATTATATTGCTATGTTATCTTAATGCATCTATATACTTGGTAAAGGGTGGAAGGCTCGGTCTCTCGCCTAGTGTTTTGTTCCACTCTTGCCGCCCTAGTTTCCGTCATATCGGTGTTATGTTCCCGGATTTTTGCGTTCCTTACGCGGTTGGGTTATAATGGGAACCCCTTGATATTTCGCCTTGATTAAAGCTTTTCCAGCAATGCCCAACATTGGTCTTACCATTTGTCACCTAGCCTTTTCTTTCCTTTGGGTTCTGCAGACTCAAGGGTCATCTTACTTTACCCCCCCCCCCGGGCCAGTGCTCCTCTGAGTGTTGGTCCCACCGAGCAATGTCCGGGGCTACCAGGGGCAACTCTGGGCTGGCCTACCCAACGTCTGGCTCATCTGAGTGTGCCCTAAGAAAGAGATATGTGCAGCTCCTATCGGGAT
Source organism: Triticum dicoccoides (assembly GCF_002162155.2). Lineage (NCBI taxonomy): Eukaryota > Viridiplantae > Streptophyta > Magnoliopsida > Poales > Poaceae > Triticum > Triticum dicoccoides. Next base: position 221,191,217 of record NC_041386.1, on the reverse strand, counting down.
TTGTCGGCACATTCGGGCGGTGTTGCTGGTCTTGTTTTAAGCTGTCGAAGTATCTTGAATTACCGAGATACCGAGTCTGATCGGAACGTCTTGGGAGGAGGTCTATTCCTTCGTTGACCGTGAGATCTTGTCATGGGCTAAGTTGGGACTCCCCTGCAGGGATTTGAACTTTCAAAATCCATGCTCGCGGTTATGGGCAGATGGGAATTTGTTAATGTCCGGTTGTAGATAACTTGAACCTTAATTTAATTAAAATGAATCAACTGAGTGTGTTACCGTGATGGCCTCTTCTCGGCGGAGTCCAGGAGGTGGACACGGTGTTGGAGTAATGTTTGCGCAGGTTGCTCTTTAGTTTCTCGCTCGTGCTTTGCCTCCTCTTCTCGCTCTCTTCTGCGAATAAGTTAGCCACCATACATGCTAGTCGCTTGCTGCAGCTCCACTCATATTTTACCTTGCCTTACCTATAAGCTTGAATAGTCTTGATCGCGAGGGTGCGAGATTGCTGAGTCCCCGTGGCTCACAGATTACTATTACACCAGATGCAGGGCCTGATGATTCCACTCCAGGAGACGCGTATGAGCTCAAGTGGGAGTTCGACGAAGACTCTCAACGATACTACGTTTCCTTTCCCGATGATCAGTAGTGGTGCCCAGTTGGGGGTGATTGGGACCGTTGTCGCATGTTGGGTTCTCTTTATTTTGGCGCCGTAGTCGGGCCATGAGTGTTTTGGATGATGTAATGTTGTTTATGTACTTGATTGACATGGCGAGTGTAAGCCAACTATGTTATCTCCCTTTTTGTTATCACATTACATGAGATGTTGTGAAGATTTCCTAACTTGCGACATATGCCTTCAATGCGATTATATCTCTAAGTCATGCCTCGACACGTGGGAGCTATAGTCGCATCGAGGGTGTTACATAAAGGCAACGAATGTCAAGCGCCTCCCCACTCGCCTTAAAACTCACCTATTCCCCAAAGGTCGTGCGGACGACGCGGTTGGATTACCCACGCCCGTATTGATGAGAATCCCGCAATAAGGGGACACAATCTCTTCTTCGACAAGACGTGCCAATGAAAACTGCATCTCGAAACGTGGAGCGGGATGCTAAAAATGTATTGAAATAATGACCAGGCGGAGACGTGGCATCTCACTACAAAAGTTGTTAGTAGATGGGACCCATGTAATATTATACTCTCTACGGTTGTGTGTGGTAATTGTTTTGCAGAGCTGGACACGTTTTATGTGCTCAAGGACTACTTTGGAGTATTCGGAGGAAGAACCCGCCTTGCAATGCCGAAGAAAATATGTGCGCCGGACACATCGTCATTGAAGCTTGGTTCAGGGGCTACTGAGGGAGTCCTGGATTAAGGGGTCCTCGGGCATCCAGGCTATGTGACGTGGGCCGAACTGATGGGCCATGAAGATACAAGACAGAAGACTTCCTCCCGTGTCCGGATGGGACTCTCCGTTGCGTGGAACGCAAGCTTGCCATTCGGATATGTAGATTCCTTCCTCTGTAAACCGACTATGTACAACCCTAAACCCCTCCGGTGTGTATATAAACCGGAGGGTTTAGTCCGTAGAGGCAATCACAATCATACAGGCTAGACATCTAGGGTTTAGCCATTACGATCTCGTGATAGATCAACTCTTGTAATCCTCATATTCATCAAGATCAATCAAGCAGGAAGTAGGGTATTACCTCTGTCAAGAGGGCCCAAACCTAGGTAAACATCGTGTCCCCCGTCTCCTGTTACCATCGACCTTAGACACACAGTTCGGGACCTCCTTACTCGAGATCTGTCGGTTTTGACACCGACAGCCTCGTCACCAACACTGATGCTAATGATGAGGATGACCCTGCTCCCACCTACTGCTTCATGGCACGTGGTGCCAAGGTAAACTCACGTGATGCTTACTTTCAAACATAGAGTGAAGATGACTCTGAATGTGAATCTAAACCTAGCTACAAAACACTTGCTAAAATTGCAACAGAACAACAAAATGCTATGGAACATATTCAAAAGTAGCTAGACAAAAGTGATGACCTGTTGGACGCAGAAATGACTCGAACTCAGTCCTTAATTGAAGACATTAAAAATCTTCACGTTAAGTATGAGGAACTTGAAACTCGTCATGATACGCTCTCAAATACTCATGAAAAGCCCTCCTACGATTATCTTCAAAGGAAGCAAGAGCTTGAGAACTTGAGATCGGCTCATGAAGATCTTCAAAAGGAGAACGAGTCACTCCGCGCTCAACAGATCAGTTCCGCTTAGGAAGACTTTGAGCCACCATGTTTAAAATGTCTTGAGCGTGATAATGCTGCTTCTGTTGCTAGATGTTCTACTGCTACTACTGTTGTTATGTCTTCAACTGCTGATGTGGTAACTAACACCTCCTCTGAGGATACCACTACTATTGCTGATGAGAATGCCAGGTTGAAGACATTGCTTGAAACAAGGATGTACAAAAGCCTCAAAGGGCATCAGACACTGTGTGATGTCCTCAAGAAACAGATTCTGAACCAAAACCCTAGGAAAGAGGGTGTTGGGTTCGAGAGGAAAATGAATGTTGATGGTTCATACTAGAATCATGAGCAGTACCCCAAAACCACATGGGTTGCTACGAAGGAACCTTCAGTGGATCCATCTACCTTTGTACATGGTAGATTTCTCAGTAGGACCATAGTTGGCCATATGTCTTCTAGCTAAAGCTTCAGAGTGCTGGCTCTGGCATCGGAGGCTAGGGCATGCTGGCATGAAGAAATTGTACACTCTCGCGAAGAAGAAGCATGTCGTAGGCATCAAGGGCGTCAAGTTCAAGAAGGATCATCTATGTGGTACCTGTGAAGCTGGAAAGATCACTAGGGCCAAGCATCCCTCGAAGACAATCATGAGGACTTCCCATCCCTTCAAGTTGCTTCACATGGACTTATTTGGCCCTACTCACTACTCTACTCTCACTACCACTGCTTGCCTCTATGGCTTCATCATTGTTGATGATTACTCAAGATATACATAGGTGCATATAATTCTCTATAAGACTAAAGTGTAGGATGTCTTCCGCCGATTCGCCAATCGTGCCATGACGAACTATGGCATCAAGATCAAGCACGTCAGAAGTGACAACGGCATAGAGTTCGAGAACACGGGCCTCGACACCTACCTTAATACATTGGGCATCACCCATGAGTTCTTAGCTCCATACACACCACAGCAGAATGGCATCGTGGAGCGCAAGAACAGAACCTTCATTGAGATGGCACGGACGATGCTTGATGAGTACAAGACACCAAGGAAGTTCTGTCCTGAAGCCATTGACACTGCATGTCAAGTCATCAAGCATGTTTATATTCACAAGCTTCTAAAGAAGACATCATATGAGCTACTAACTGGCAAGAATCCAAACATCAGTTCCTTCAGAGTATTTGGTGCTAGGTGGTGGATCAAGGGTCCACATCACACTTCCAAATTTGCACCGAAAGGACATGAAGGTTTTATCCTTGGCTATGGAAAGGATTCGCACTCCTACAGAGTCTTGAAAGCACAATATCATTGGCACCAAATGGATCTACCGCAGCAAACAAGGTGAGCATGGTCAAGTTGTCAGAAACAAGGCTCGTCTCGTTGCTCAAGGTTACACTCAAGTAGAAGGAATTGACTTTGATGAAAACTTTGCTCCTGTGGCTAGGCTTGAAGCCATTCGCATACTGCTGGCCTATGCCAACCATAATGACATCTTTCTGTACCAAATGGATGTGAAGAGTACTTTCTTGAATGGAAAAATTGAAGAAGAAGTGTATGTTGCACAACCACCTGGTTTTGAAGACCCACGGCGTCCTGACAAGGTATACAAGCCCAACAAGGAACTGTATGGCCTCAAACAAGCCCCTCATGGTTGGTATGACACACTCGAAGACTTCCTGAAGAGCAAAGGCTTCAAACTTAGTTCCCTGGATCCCACACCACTACTAGGAAAAGGCCTACTAGTGGCGCACCTATTTTGCCTACTAATGGGTCACTACAGGTGCGCCACTAGTAGCACGCCATTAGTATTTTTTACTAATGGCACGGTGGGTGCGGTGCGCCATTACTATGTCAACTAGTAATGGTGCATTGTCCCATGGTGCGCCATTAGTAACAATTTTTTTCAAAACTACTAATGGCGCACCACACACCAGGTGCGCCATTAGTAATATATTACTAATGGCGCACCTGTATGTGGTGCGCCATTGCTATATAGCAATGGCACACCACATACATGGTGCTCCATTAGTGTCCATATTATCTATAGCCCTTTTCCTAGTAGTGCACTCTTCATGAAGACATATGATGGAGAATTTTTTGTATGCCAAATCTATGTGGATGACATTATCTTCGGTTGCACGGACAAGAAATACAATGATGAATTTGGACACATGATGGAAGAGCAATATCAGATGTCCATGATGGGTGAGCTGAAATTCTTCCTCGGTCTTCAAATCCGTCAGCAGAGCAATGACATCTTCATATCACAAGAAAAATACCTCAACGATTGCCTAAAGAAGTTTGGAATGCAAGACCGCAAAGGATACATGATGCCAATGACAACCAAAAGTCATCTGGGCCCCGATGACAATGTTGAGTTCGATCAAAAGGTATACCGCTCGATGATTGGTTCTTTACTCTATTTACGTGCATCTAGGCTAGATATAATGCTTAGCGTTTGCATGTGTGCCCGATTCGAAGCGGCACCAAAGGAGTCGCATCACTTAGCTGTGAAGCGAATTCTTCGATATTTGGCTTACACCCCAATGCTAGGATTATGGTATCCAAAGGGCTCAGAGTTTGATCTAGTTGGATTCTCAGATGCTGATTATGCTTGTGACAAGGTTGATCGCAAGTCCGCATCAGGCACATGTCACTTTCTTGGACGATCTCTTGTCTGTTGGTCTTCAAAGAAGCAGAACTATGTATCCCTCTCCACTGCCGAATCTGAATACATTGCTGCTGGATCTTGCTGCGCTCAGCTTCTATGGATGAAGCAAACTCTCAAGGACTATGGCATCCACCTGAAGCATGTGCCTCTCTACCGCGACAATGAAAGCGCCATCAAGATTGCCAACAACCCAGTTTAGCACTCGAAGACAAAGCACATTCAGATCCATCATCACTTTCTCAGAGATCATGTCATGAAGGAAGATACTAATATCATTCACGTCAACACTGAAGAGCAATTGGCAGATATCTTCACAAAGCCCTTGGATGAGAAAAGGATTTGCAAGTTGCGGTGTGAGCTAAATATCTTAGAATCCTCAAATGTCGTGTAATTGGACACACATCCTAACGCTTATGCATGTTGATGACTTAGATGTTTAACACACAAAGTATCGCATATCTTCAATCAATGAAGACATACACTCTAAGTGTGAATATGTTAACACAGAATTTGACTTTGGAGCACCACGATAACTATGCACCGTGTCTGGGTCTAATACTTCCTATACGATGGGTAACGCCACCACCAAATTCTTATCGGAGTGTTTATTTTGGCGTTATGGTTGCATAGTCTTCACATTTGGTTTGTCTTCAACATTGATTTGATTTCGAGGTTTATCTTCGCATTCACTGATAGTTATGTCTTCATACATGAATCTTTATTGATCTAAGTGAATGTGATCAGACCATAACCCCCTCTGTGCTTTTGTCTCAAACTCTATCTGTCCAAATCATATGCATTCTATTGAAACATGTCGATTGTCTTCTCTGAGTCCTTGTCAACAGAAGACATAGAGACAAACATTTATATCTGTTTTAATTGCCATATCCTTTCGCCTGAATAGCGGAGAAGCTGGAACGACCACCCGACGATCCAAGCATGCGTGGGAACATGGATCAACTCCCAATGGTTGCATGCAAGCCACGTGTCCTTCAGATGTGAACCGCCAGGAGCACCTGCGTAATTACGTTGTGCTGTCCCTATCCCTATAAATACACAATCACCACGGTCATTATCTTTCCTTCCACCTCGCCACCTTGCACAAAGCCTAGCGCCTCCGGTAGCTTGTGTCGATCCTGGAAACAAAGCGCTTAGCTGCCGCAACTTCTTCGACGCCGTCCTCATCCCAGCCGCGGACCTCGTCCTCTCCGTCGTCGCCATAGGTGTCTTCAGTTATCAAGTTAGGGAACGGAAGATTGAACTGCTCGGCCTCCAACTCTACCTCCTCTTGCAGTTCGTCCATGGTAATTAAATCTTACTTTTTACTGCCTTTTACATCCGTTAGATCCATCCACTTCAACCAAAAGTGGTTTCATCACTTCCAAATATGGATCCATCCTTATCTAGATCTCATATCATGCCAAGTATATTTACTTATGCTTCATAACTAGTTAGATTCCTCACTTGTACTTATTCATGGATTCATACAAATCTAGAACCGACTCTCTTCAAATAAGTGAATTTCTTCGCTCTATGAGGTCAATGTATTCAAACCATTTTTTCTTGAAAATCTTCTAAGAATGCATATGACCTCTTCCCCTTCCCGTGCACCTTAATGCTGTCACAGGTACATGTCCGTGGGAGAATCCCTTGGTTCTCATAGTCTGCATTCATTTGCAGAGTTCTTACATCAACACATACGCTCCCCTAAAGCCAACTCTTGTTTGACCAGCAAAAGGAAAACATTCACTGTCTTGAAGCCTTTTAGTCTTAATATAATGGTAACAGAGAAATCTACCAGCAAAGGTGGCAGGCAGCACAGAGGCAACACAGCCAAGGATTTACCTCCAGATCTTTTTGAGTTGTACAAGTCAAATCCCGAGGAAAGCTACAACCAGCGCAAGACCCGAATCCAATGGATTCGAAGATATTGGACGGAACAATGGTTCATGTACAGATTTGTGACTGCTGAAATATGCTAAAAAGAATGCCATCAAGCGCCCATGGGGAGATATTCTATACAGAAATATGCAGCCCAAGTCCGAGTCTGAAGCCATTGCTCAAGGATCTTCCCATGCATGGTCCAAGGACCAAAGCCAGAGAATGCCGACCCATCATCCTTGTTATGGTGTCGTGAAGACAATTGTTCAGCGCAATTATCAGTTTGCAAAGGAGTCAGCCACCAAGAACAAGAAGGAGTTGGGCCTCAACTTCAACCCTGGTCCATGTGATCCAAGGGCTGATGGCACACGCGATGCCAATCCCAATGGCATTGGCCCCTTCGCCAACTTTGATGGCCTTCTCTCACATATCACTGCTCAGAGGGCTACCGTGGATCAATTTGCTGATGACGCAGATTCTGAAGATGCGCCAGCACCACCGAAGCAGAAGACTAAGAAGACAAAGGCTTCAAGGCCCTCTGCCTCACCAAAAGCTTCGCGTGTGAAGCCATTGGCCACTGTACCTCCTGAACCTAGTGTGCAATCTGATGATTTGTCTCGTGTCTCCAAGAAGGCCAAGAAGACAAAGAAAGTCAAGAAGCCCAAGAAGATTTCTGGGCCTAAACGAACTCCTGCTCTCATTTTGCGCAATGAGGATGACACCATTAATATGTCCAGCAATGAAGATCTTGGTGATGATGCCCTTGAGATGTTGATCAAGAGAAAGTAAGAGGCGGAGATATTCAACGATCTGCCCCTCTTTGATGTTGATATCCTGAACAACTTCATCGACGAGTGGTTCGATGATCAGACCATCAGTATTGATGATCTTCAGCTACCGGTGGACATCAACGTCACATTTCACGGAGCTATTGCCAATGAGCTGGTTGTGTCTCAGAAGATAGTCGAGCTCAAGAACAAAATTGATTATGAGAAGGCTCACTTCGGGAAGAACATGGCCAAGCTCAGCGTGGCAGATGTTGGGATCTTCAAGAAGATGTTGCATGATCTCAAGGCAGAGTTTCACAAGAAGAGGGAAGAAGCTAAAGGTTCAAGAGAGCGCATGAAGTACTTTGCAGAGAAGTGCGTTCAAGCATGTAATGAAGTCGAAAAGCGCAAAGCTCTTGGGCATCCTGGCATCGACCCAAGAATGGCTGCCAAGCCAACAAAGAAGTTTGTTGTGGCCCGAACTGAAGCACCAAGGCAGTAAGAACCTCGCATTTTTCCCTGCCAGCATGACAGGCTCGAAGCCCAAGGTCCCCTCAGTAGCTTCAGAACAGAAGAAGACAAGGGCAGCTGAAGCTGATGCCAGGAAGCGCAAGCACAAGAACACCTCCGATGAGGCTCCTTCCAAGAAGAAATCAAAGACAAAGTCTTCAAAGAAAGAGCATGTTGCGGCCACTGAGCCCCTTGTGGTTGAGTCCATTTATGTTGCCCGTCCAGCTTCCACCAACCAAGAGCGCCGTCTTGTGATTCACGAGCCCGCTTCCATAGAGGCTCCTGAGGATGAAGAAGTTCCAGCTGTTGACCCCATCACAGCTGAATACATTGGTCATGATGACAATGTTGAAGATGATGAAGTCCTTCCCCAGATCGAGCACCAATCAGTATCATCGCTTGTTCTTATGAACAGCGAACTCATCAGCATTGGTCGTCCCTTGACGCCAATTGCTCAGGATAACTCATGGGCTGATCGCCCTCAGCAAGACACCCCCATCTATGAAGAGACACCCAAAACTCCACCAGCTCAAGTCACCGCTCCGTTCTTTGACGATGATAACTACATGGTCCTGACCTCACCATCACCATAGGCGTCGCCCGCATTCCGCAGGCTTCGCAAAGGCCCCATGCCACTGGTCACCATGTCGGGCATTCCAGAAGGGGAAGTGCACCAAAGCTTAGTAGCACGTCAAGTGTTTCCTGAAGCCACCCCTACTATGAATGTCTCCTAGTCTGAAGCCAAAGCTGCTGAAGACATTCCGGCTGCATTAGCCAATGAAGATCAAGGAGAAAGAGAAGAGGGAAGAGTTGCCACACCCCCTACTATAGAACCAGTCATTCTCGAGGAGAATGTCATTGTGCTCGACCCTCCTGTTATAGAGAAAACTGAGGTTGAAAACACTGAGGCTGCCACAAACAACAATGTTGAAGCCAATGACACTGTCATGGCTGAAGACAATGTGGACCCTGAAGCAAATGTAGTGCCTGAAGCTCATGTGCAACCTGAAGCAAATATAAATGTTGAAGCCACTATTCCACCTCCTAGGCCTCACACCATTGAACAGGCCTTTGATCATGAAAAAATGGTCATAGTGAAATGGCCTATCCTAGTTCCTCCCACTTCTCCAGGACCACAGTATGACTACCATGTGGAGCAGAGGCCTCAGGTTCAGAAGCCACAGCCAAGACTGTCAAGGCTTCCAGGTGCTGCCACTTCGCCAGGATCGCTCAACGTCAACAACTTCAGAGCTCACAACATCTTCTTCGACAGCGCCAAGAAATATTCTAAGCCAAAGACCTCTTCCGATCGATTTTGGAGCTATCAGCAGCGCAGTTATTACTCCTTATTCTATACAATCAAGAGCGAATCTTTCCACACATGCATCTTGATTGTGAAGCTATTGCTGGGCTGCCCTTGTCGGTGTTCTGGGAACGGGGGTCCCCAGACTTGCCTACATGCGGCCCATAGTGTGGCTCCATCAGCGGCCCTGTACGGCCCATCTTTACTAGCAAACACTCAAGACCCTCGCGAGGGCTAAGCCTCGCGAAGCGGACAATGTAAGACCACCTCAGTGGCGGAGAGATCAAGGCAAGGGACACCTCGCGAGGTTTGTATGACGCAAGCTATGACGACTGGAGCTAGGCGGGCGCCAGCACGCGCAGTGTCCTCATTTCCTCTTTGGTGCTAAAGAGGCAAGCACAGGCGAGGAGTCCTGAGGCATCAGGCAAGGGTTTCCATATCGGTGCAACGAGACCAAGACTAGCAGGACAGCAGGACGGAGGTCACCGTGGAGCCCAAGACGGCGTCACCACCAGAGCCTTTGGCAGGCAAAGACCATCTTTTGTGAGGATAGCTTGTACTAGTGGCCCCCCTTCAAATTAGCCATTCTGGGATCCCTTCCCGCCTAAAATTTGGCAAGAGGACCCGGGCCTCCATATGTAGGACTAGCCACCACCGTAGGGAGGGATCTCATCTTGGACCGGATTCATTTTACCAAAGCCACCACACTCACCAAGCACAAGAGCACCTCTCTTCAGGAGGCTGTTCTTCCCTTGTAACTGTTCATCCTCAGCCTAAGAGGCAATCCACCACACCACACTGGAGTAGGGTATTACACCACAACGGTGGTCCGAACCAGTATAAACTCTTGTGTCTCTTGTTCTTTGGGTTCGTCGAGATAGGTCGTGAGATCATGATGTGTGCGATCTAGAGAGGGGGAGAGATCTTCGTGAACACCCCAGTGTTCGAACCTCAAGGGTTTTGCCAGAACCCGAAATCCGACATTTGGCGCGCCAGGTAGGGGTGCACCGAAGCTTTCCCCTGACGGCCTTGCCACTCCAACCAGCTCTCAGGGATGCTGCCGCTTCTCCGACTGGATCGACGGGCGCCCTCCATAGCGTCGTGGGGCTCCGGGCCTTCACCCCTGCCTTGCGGCGGGTGCGGTGGCCGCACAAGTTCAACCCAGAGATGCCGCCCCGTTACGAGGGTGCGGTGGATCCGGTGGCCTTCCTGCTGGCATACAAGGAGGCCGTCCTGGAGGCCGGGGGTGATGATAAAGTCATGGCCAACTGGCTCCCAATGGCCCTCGTTGGTATGCCGCGCGCCTGGCTCCTCCATCTGCCGAAATCTTCTGTAGCCTCCTGGGAGGACCTGCATGACCTCTTCATCGCGCGCTTCGAGGGACCAGCACCCCCCATCGTCGCAGCTCTCCTTGGTGGATCACAGGCGCCGCCCTCGGACAGTCACGCCAAGCCGTTCTTTCGCCAAATCGGCGCCGCCTCCATGCGGGAGGGTGCTCCCCCGGGTTGGGTGGCGCCCAAGGCCGACCTGACCTTCGACTCGAGGGATCACCCAGTCACCACCGTCGGCACGGGCATGCTTCCGATGCTTTGCACACCAACCATCTGCAGCATAGCCGTTAACAAGACCCTCATCGATGGTGTCGTCGGACTCATGCTCTCCATGGAGGCTTTCAGCCTCCTTCATGTATCGCTTGAGCGGCTCCGCCCCAGCAAGCTTTTCTGTGGAGTCGGCTGCAGCCCCTCCAACCCCCTGGGGCAGATCCGTCTCCCTGTGACCTTCGGCACACGCGACAACTACCGCACTGAGCTAATCGACTTCGACATCACCCGCAACGACTTACCGTACAACGCCATCCTCGGGTACCCGGTGCTGGCCCAATTCATGGCGGCTACTCATCCCGCCTACAACCTCATGAAGATGCCAGGAAGAAAGGGCGTCCTCACCATGGCCAGAGACACCAAGGAAGCCTTGGCGGCCCTCAAACTCTCCTTCAGGGCCATAGTGGCAGCTTTGCCGACCGACAAGGCCATGCCCAGGACCAACGGGCTGCGCCGACCAAGAAGAAGTAGCTATTCACTCAAGGTCAAGCCAAGACGAAGCAGATACCATTCAACGATGATGGAGCCTCTGGCGCCACCTTTACTATAGGCGCCGACATCGTCCCAGATCAAGAAAGGGAGTTAGTGGACTTCTTGTGGGCGAACAAGGAAGTATTCGACTGGGATCCCAAGCAGCTGGTTGGGGTCCCGAGAGGAGTGATTGAGCATCATCTGAGGGTATGCCCCAACGTGCGCCCTATGAAGCAGAGGGTGAGGCGGCATTCCACGGAGAAGAAGTCTTTCATCGTTCAGGAAACTCGCAAGCTAGAGGTGGCATGTGTCATCCGCGAAGTCCGGTACCCAGTCGTGGATGGCAAACCTGGTCGTCGTACCGAAGAAAGGAGGAAAGAAGCGCATGTGCGTCGACTTCACCAACCTCAACAAGGCTTGCCCTCAAGACCCATACCCGCTGCTGCGCATCGACCAGATTGTCGACTCCACCGCCGAGTGTGATCTACTATGTTTCCTAGAGGCGTTCTCAGGCTACCACCAGATCAAGATGGCGGCGGAAGATGTGGAAAAAACGGCTTTCTTGACCCCATGCGGGGTATACTACTACACATGCATGCCATTCGGACTACGCAATGCAGGAGCGACCTTCCAGCGGCTGATGCACATCGCCTTGGGGCGGCAACTCGGGAGAAACATTGAGGCCTACGTCGATGACATTGTGGTGAAGTCTCGGGAGGCAAGAACTTTGATTCAGGGCCTGGAGGAAACCTTCGCAATCCTGCACCAAGTGGACTTGCGGCTTAACCCGGAGAAGTGCGTGTTTGGTGTTCCTTCCGACAAGCTGCTGGGCTTCATCGTGTCCCACAGGGGCATCGAGGCCAACCCGGAGAAGGTCGAGGAAATCAAAAACATGATCCCACCACACAACCTCAATGAGATGCAGAAGCTTGCAGGCTGCGTGACTTCACTGGGCCGCTTCATCTCCAAGTTGGGGGAGCGCGCCTTGCCATTCTTCAAGCTGATGAAGAAGAAGGGTCCGTTCTAGTGGACCCTCAAGGCCAACCTGGCATTTCAAGATCTCAAGAGATACTTAACCAGCCCGCCGGTGATGGTGGCGCCTCGTCCTCTCGAGCCCTTGGTACTCTACATGTCTGCCACACCCCACTCCGCCAGCGCAGCGCTGGTGGCCCTCAAAGAGGAGTCCCAGTTCAAGGGCCCGCCAAATGGAGCCGCCAAGCCAGATGAGGCAGCACAACACCAAGGCAATGCTCTTGGGACAACGGCTACCCCGGCTGGTCATCGAGCCCCTGAAGCTGGGGACCCATAGGAAACGCCTCAGCCCCCGGGAGCCAAAAACCCCGTCATCTCTCCCGCCCTCGTCAAGCACCCAGTGACTTCGTCAGCACAGTGCTACGAGATGCGAGAGCACGATACCCCATGCCTCAGAAGCTCTTGCCCGTGCTCCTGGTGGCCTCGTGCAAGCTGTGCCACTACTTCCAGGGTCACCCCATCAAGGTCGTCTTAGCTTACCCGTTGGAGAGAGTGCATAGAAGCCCCAATGCTGCGGGAAGCGTTTGACCTGGAGTTCAGCACAACCAGGGTCATCAAGGGGGCTACACTCGCCAACTTTGTGGTAGAATGGACCGACACCGCGGAGCTCAAAGCAGGCGAGAACCGATCCCTCTCGCCAGGGAGTGAAGCGCCGGATGGATGGGTCATGTACTTCGGTGGCGTGTTCGCACGCCAGGGCACGGGGGCTGGAGCCGTGCTCATCTCGCCCACTCAGGACAAACTTTACTACGCCGTGTAGCTCTGCCTCCAGCGGGGCGAGAAGGTCTCCAACAACATCGCAGAGTACGAGGGTCTCATCGCCGGCCTCAAGGCTGCTGTGGCCCTGGGGGTGAAATGCCTCACTATCAAGGGACACTCACAGCTCCTCGTCAACTTCTCCAACAAGGTGTATGAGCCAAAGGATGAGCACATGGAGGCATACCTCGTGGAGGTACGCAAAATGGAGAAGCGGTTCCTTGGCCTGGAGCTACAGCATGTGCCTCGTGGCACCAACAAAGAGGTCGACGACATTGCCAAAAGAGCATCCAAGCGGCTACCCCAAGAGCCTGGCGTCTTCGAGGAGCGTCTCTTCAAGCCGTCGGCAACACCTCTACCCGCGGAGTCGACGCCACCTCATGAGGAACTCCCCCAGCCACCAGCCTCAGGAGCGCGCCTCCTCATAGCGCTCCTCCTCGTAGCGCTCGAGCCTCAGGAGGGGTGCTGTATCGAGGAGTTCAGGGCGTACCTGACGCAAGGTACGTTGTCGGAGAAGGAGGAAGACGCGGAGCGTGTGACCCGGCAGGCTACGGCGTACTGCATTCAGGACGGTGAGCTATACAGGAAGCGGCCAAATGATGTTTCTCTACAATGCATTTCTAGGGAATAGGGGAATGAGCTGCTAGCTGACATACATGCGGAGACTGTGGGCACCACTCATCGTCACGCACCCTAGTCGGCAAGGCCTTCCGTAGCGGTTTCTACTGGCCCATGGCACTCCACGACGCAGCCAAGCTGGTGAAATCCTGCGAGGCCTGCCAATTTCACGCCAAGAAAATCCACCAGTTGGCCCAGGACCTACAGACTATCCCGCTCTCATGGTTGTTCGCGGTCTGGGGGCTGGATATCCTGGGCCCATTCCTTCAAACGCCTAGAGGTTACCGCTACCTCTACGTCGCCATCGACAAATTCACCAAGTGGGCGGAAGTGGAAGCCGTGCGCACCATCCCAGCTGGGTCAGCAGTCAAGTTCATCAAGGGCCTCGTAAGCCGATTTGGGGTCCCTAATCGCATCATCACCGACAACGGCTCATAGTTCACTAGCAATCTCTTCAAAACATATTGTGCTATCCTTGGAACGCAGATCTGCTACGCCTCAGTGGCGCACCCTAGGAGCAATGGCCAGGCCGAACGCGCCAACGCAGAAGTCCTGAGGGGTCTCAAGACTAGGACCTTCAAGAAGAAGCTCGAGGCCTGCGGCAAGGGCTGGCATGACGAGCTCCAGTCTATGTTGGTCCATCAGCGCCACCGCTACCAGGCCGACAGGCAAGACCTCGTTCTTCCTCGTCTACGAAGCAGAAGCAGTTCTCCTACATGAGGTTAGGAATCACTCCACGCGGGTCCTGGCATTTGATGAAATGCAGCAGGACGCCATGCGGGGGATGGACCTCGTGCTGGGGGAGGAACACCACCGTGAAGCCTTGCTTCGAGCTACGAGGTACCAGCAGGCGCTGCAGCGGTACCACTGCTGCAGCGTCCGCTCCAGGACGCTCGAGGTAGGTGATCTCATCCTGAGGCGGGTGCTCTCCAGGGAAGGGCTGCACAAGTTGTCGCCCATGTGGGAGGGCCCGTTTTGGATCGCCCATGTCTCCAGGCCTAGCACCGCGCGCCTGGAGACGCAGGACGGGATCCCCATCTAGAACGCCTGGAACATCCAGCACCTCCGGAAGTTCAACCTACGAAGCAAGGCCCGGCGCCTGTGAAGCAAGGCCCAGTGTCTGTGAAGATCTCAGCTCGTGACACTCTCACGTAATAATGAGTGGGGCTGTACATGCCCCGGAGTCTCAGGAGTGCCTCCCTCGGGCCTCGAGGGCTCCCTCCCATGTCTTAGTGCCAGCACTTAGCTCCGCGCTGGTGAGAAGACAAGAAGACTAGACCAGGTGCCGGACGCGGCTTTTCATTTGCTTTCTGCAGTTGGCTTGCCCCTTTTTAGTGAGAATTAGCTTTCTAGTGTTCCTTGCTGGCCCGGTTCCACTGCCTTTTTGCCTCCTTTTCTGCTCTCGATTCCTTGTTTTTTGACCCGTACTCTCCCTCGCATGCCTCGCGAGGGGGCTGGACAGGTGCCCTCATGGGCGTTCTCGTTTTCCTGTTTTTCGCAAGGCAGCCTCGCTCGAGTTCGCAAGCTGGCGCACCCCTCTCAATCCGTGCCCCCAGGTACCATGATGCGAAGCACTGAATTATGGCCGGCAATGCCTCCGCCCAGGATTCGGAAGGATAAGAATTTCCTAGTGAATTCTTGCAATTCCCAGATGCCTTCTGAGCACAGGAGGCCTCGCCAGGCATTGGGGAACGGGCGCCTCGCGAGGCAGAAACTACTTCAGGCGCATCAAGCTAAGTTATTCCTACGCGCACACATAGAACGTTGACACTGCAACACGACACAAGAATGAAAACATAGCATAGCCACTTAGAAATCATAGTTGTTGCATGAACAAGCGGGGCCCCATACTTGTCTCTCTCTTAATGCAGGAAGGAAAGGAAGAACGAAACAAAAGTGGAATGTGCTCCCACGGCAGGTCGCGAGGATGGGCCCGTGGCACTCTCCTGAGCTGAGCCAGACCCCTCCTCACGCTTCACAGAAGCACGGCGAGACGACCCGCTGCCACCTTCGAAGCGGGCGTGGCAGTTGGTCATAGTCGCTGCTGCTAGAGCTGCCGCTAGAACAAGAGTCGTCGTAGCTGGACGAGCCATGGCCGGCGCCGAGGGCGAGCCCACCTTCACTCTCATCGCGGCCATCGCCGAGGCAGAGCACCTCACCGGCGTTGTTGTCCTCGGGGCAACACCCGACGCGGCGGCCATCTTCCCCGAACACCCTCACATAGAGGGTCGCGTTGCCATCATACTTGAAGTGGAGGGAGAACCGCCGACCCAGGCCGCGCGCACGGGCAAACCTCTCCCAGCTGCGGGCCAGGGCTGCATTGCCTGCGGCGGAGACCTCGACCGCGACCCACGAAGCCTTGCTGCAGCAGCCATCCGCCTACAGCCAGAGACCGCCTGGACCAGTGGTTGGCAGCTTGCCAGCAAAGAAGCGCGGTTGCTGAAGCCAAGTACCGGCCGATTTCTCTGACCACACGACGAACTCCGACAGCACTTCCACAAAGTGGAAGTACGGCCTGGGCGGCCGCGCGACCATGGTGCACCTCCCTTCATCGAGAGGGCTTCCATGACTCGGGCGACCACCACGCGAAGAGGGCCACCGCGACCGCGAGGGGCCGTGACGGGGATCATGGTGTGCTTGCGGGGATGACCGCACCCCCTCTTAGGCGGTCGTAAGCCAGGCCCCTCCTGGCGAGCCTTCCCCTTCTCTACACCCGAAAGCCTCTTCGCAGGCGCCATGGGCGTCGCTGTCGGCAGTGAAGCAAGGAAGAAGAAGGAGCGGGAGAAGCAAAGGAAGAGATGGGTGACAGGGGCTCCGCCCCCCTCTTCCCATTTATAGCCAAGGGGAGGCCAACCGCCGGCCTCCACGATCTAAGGTAATAATGATCTTTTTTGCATGGAGCAAGGACTAGTCAAGTCGGGCAGTTGCTGAGGTGGCGTGGGGAAGCGGAGACGCCCACGTCCAATCAATCACCACGCGTCAAGCGGGGCCGCAGGCTATTGGGGCCCGCGACACTCCGCGCATGCCCTTTGGCTTCGCCTCAAAGCCAAGTCCGAGTGCGCCTTGGGCCCGAGGGCTACTATCGGTGTTCTGGGAATAGGGGTGAGGGAGTCCTGGACTAAGGGGTCCTCGGGCGTCCGACCTATTGGATATGGGCCGGACTATTGGGCCGTGAAGATACGAAGACCGAACACTCTACCCGTGTCCGGATAGGACTCTCCTTGGCGTGGAAGGCAATCTTAGCGATCAAATATGAAGATTTCTTTCTCTGTAACCGTCATTGTGTAACCCTAGATCCCTCCTGTGTCTATATAAACCGTAGGGCTAGGTCAGTAGATAGACCCCCAAATAATCATCGCTTGACTAGACTTTTAGGGTTTAGCCATTACGATCTCGTGGTAGATCAACTCTTGTAATACTCATATTAATCAAGATCAATCAAGCAGGAAGTAGGGTATTAGCTCCATAGAGAGGGCCCGAACCTGGGTAAACATTGTGTACCCCGTCTCCTGTTACCATCTGTGTTCAGGACCCCCTACCCGAGATCCACCGGTTTTGACACCGACATTGGTGCTTTCATTGAGAATTCCACTGTGCCATCCTCAAAATGTTTGATGGATCCTTCAATCATCAACAACGATGTTGCCCTAGGAGAAGTCTTCCTCCCCGGACAGATCTTCGTTTTTGGCGGCTTCGCACTACGGGCCAACTCGCTTGGCCATCTGGAGCAGATTGAAAGCTACGCCCCTGGCCACCAGGTCATATTTGGAAGCTTAAACTACGTCGCGGATATCCATGGAGACTTGATATTCAACGGATTCGAGACCACGGCAGCCGCTCCCAGCCACCACGATGAACACAACTTAGATCTGTCATCAGGCCATACCCAGGAAATTGCACCTGAAACCACTCTGGCCTTAGATCCGGAGCAGGTCGCGCCATCCAAGGACAGGAAGTTCCACCCCGCCACAGAAGCCGTAGACCCCACGGCATTGGAGCCGCACACAGACTTAACTTCAAGTAACATCTGTGTCACCAGAGCTACGGACTCGTTTCCAGTTATAAGTTTCGAACTATGTGCGTCCGCGCGTGCCGAACATGATCGGTCATCGATCGCCGAATTCAGCACTGTGGACATCTTTCGGCACTCGCCTCTAGGCAACGTGCTAAACTCGTTAAGGGCACTATCTTTTGCGGGAGGCTCACAACCGAATTATGTCCAGCTCGAACCGGAGGCTGATGATAGGGAATTTCACTTCCCACCCACCGCTCACTTCATAGCCACTATCGAAGACTTAACTGACATGCTTGATTACGGCACCGACGACATCCATGGTATGGACGATGATGCCGGAGAAGAAGAGGCCCAGAACCCGTCGTTCACCGGACGCTGGACGGCCACTTCCTCGTATGATGTATACATGGTGGATGCACCAAATGAGAATAGCGGCGATGACAAGGAAGATCGAGCTGAGGATAAACCTTCTGATATACAATCAAAGCGCCAGCGTCAGCGGCGCCGCTCTAAGTCATGCCGCAGTTAAGACAGCAACACCGGCACAGGAGAAGATAACACTCCGGAAGGTGCCGAAGACAACGAGGATCCCGTTGACACAACTACTGAATAGGATGAACGGGAGGATAGGCAGGATAGCCCTGGTAAACAGGCCACACACGAAGACTCGAAGGACGGTATTTATCTTCCGCTATCCGAGGATGAGGCGAGCCTTGGCACTGAGGAACCTCTTGAGCAGGAGCGCTTCAAGCGCCAGCTAATAGCCACTGCAAGGAGCCTGAAGAAGAAGCAGCAGCAGCTTCAAGCTGACCAAGATCTGCTCAATGATAAATGGACTGATGTTCGATGACGAGCCTCAAGCGCCCAGCCAAAAGCTACCCGAAGAACAAATTCCAACCCCAGTTTGATGACGAGGCATCGGAACACAAACCACCATCGCGCAATGTGGCTGACCGACCACCACATGGCCGGGATAAAGCGGCAACTCAAGCCGAATACCAGCCCGCCATGCCTCATCGCAAAGGCAGGGGTAAATCAGCTCATGGCCATACATATGACCATTGACAGGACCTGAACAATAAAGCAGGTCATAGCAGATCGATCTAAGGATCGCAAGGATGTGCCTCGACACACGACGACGGCCATCTATTCAGACGTGACAAACCTAGTCATGTGCGGGCTGAAAGCCGCAGACGGACCCCATTAGAGCTATGTTGTGATACGGGCCAATGTAGAGGCACCGCACACCCTCATTGCTTCACCGACGAAGTCATGGAACATGAATTCCCAGAAAGGTTCAAACCCGTGAATATAGAATCATACGATGGAACCACAGACCCTGTGGTATGGATCGAAGACTTCATTCTCCATATTCATATGGCTCGCGGTGATGACCTCCATGCCATTAAATACCTCCCCCTCAAACTCAAAGGACCAGCCCGGCACTGGCTGAACAGCCCGCCCGAAAATTCCATCGGCAGCTGGGAGGACTTGGAAGAATCGTTCCTTGATAACTTCCAAGGTACATATGTCTGACCTCCGGACGCTGATGACTTATGCCATATAGTCCAACAGCCCGGAGAGTCCGCCAGGAAATTCTGGACTAGGTTCTTAACTAAAATGAACCAGATCGTCGACTGTCTGGATGCCGAAGCCCTAGCGGCCTTGAAACACAGCATCCGCGACGAATGGCTCGCCCCCACCTTAGCTAAGAGAAGACAAATTCCATGGCGGCCCTTACGGCACTCATGACCCGCTTTTGTGTGGGCGAGGATAGTTGGTTGGCCCATATCAAAAACAATGCAAGCAACGCCAGCACCCCTGAAGCTAAAAATAGTAATGACAAGTCTTGACGCAACAGATACAAGCGTCGAAACAACAATGACAACACTGAGGATACGACGGTCAATGCCGGATTCAGTGGCTATAAGTTCGGTCAGCGGAAGAAGCCGTTCAAAAAGAACAATTCGGGCCCATCTAGCTTGGAGCGCATACTTGATCGTCCGTGCCAGATTCATGGCAGCCCACACAAACCACCCAATCATACCAACAAAGATTGTTGGGTTTTTAAATATAAGTCGGCAAGTTAAATGCCGAAAACAAGGATAAGGGATTGCAAGGCGAAGACGACGACGAGGAGCCCCGGCCGCCGAACACAAGGGGACAGAAGAAGTTTCCCCCTCAGGTCAAAATGGTGAACATGATATACGCCACCCACATCCCTAAGAGGGAGCACAAGCGCGTGCTCAGGGACGTCTATGCGATAGAGTCGGTCGCCCCAAAGTTTAATCCATGGTCATCATGCCCGATCACCTTTGATCGCCGGGATCATCCGACCAGTATTCGTCATGGCGGTTCAGCCGCACTGGTCATGGACCCAATAATTTATGGGTTCCACCTGACGTAAGTCCTGATGGACGGTGGCAGCAGCCTCAATTTGCTCTATCAGGCTACAATGCGCAAAATGGGCATTAACCCATTGTGGATCAAGCCCACAAAGACTACCTTTGAAGGAGTCATACCGGGCGTAGAGGTCCGCTGCACGGGCTCAATCACACTAGAGGTTGTCTTCAGATCTCCGAACAACTTCCAAAGCGAGGAGTTAATCTTTGATATCGTCCCCTTTCGCAGCGACAACCATGCACTGCTTGGACGTATCGCATTTGCTCGATTCAATGCGGTGCCACACTACGCTTATCTCAAGCTCAAGATGCCCGGACCACGCAACGTCATAATAGTCAATGGAAACACGGAACGCTCCCTCCGCACCGAGGAGCACACCGCTGCCTTAGCGGCAGAGGTACAGGGCGGCCTTTTTAGGAAGAAACTCAATTCAGCGGCCGATCCCCTGGACACTGTCAAGAGAGTCTGAACTATTCCGCAGAAGGACAGCTCGGCTCGTGAGGAGCTCGACTAGCAATTTAGCCTCCATCCCAGTCCCGACCAAGTGGCGGCAACTATACCATGCGTACATAATTATGCACTAAAAATACCATGGGCACGGGTCGAGGCATAACCATCTTGTGTTCCGCAATACGACTCGACCGCTCTGGATCCACATAATTTCACTACTTCCTTTTTCTTTTTTTATAGGCCTTTTTGGCGGCTTGACGATCTATTCTTTTCGAAGGATAAAAATACCAAGGCGACAAGAAGCATAGACGTATTGGGGAATCTTTAGGTGGTATCTTTAACGGTCCCTCTGCCTATTTTCAGGACCCACATGTAGCTCTGTCTTGGTTAAGGCATAGTAAATAGCCTTCTGCTTATCGCACTACTTGTATAAAAGCACTTTAACGCAACAATGACATTATAATAGAAGCAGTTTGTGGCCCAAATTTTTACGGATCTAGCTTACAACTTGTTCTTCTTTTTCTTCCTTTTTGTCTTTTCTTTTTTTGGTAACTCTATTAGATAACACCCATACACTCTGGTGCGTTTCAATTTGCCAGGGGCTTCATAGCTCCCCACAACATGGCAACAAAAGTCCGAACACTTTCACAGTACAGTTCGGCAGCCCGAATTTAGCACTATATGCATTGGCTCCAAATCATGTCTTTGGTCAATAGTTGGGTTGCCCGGCTCCTTTGCTTACTACCTTATGTTCCGCTATATCGGCTAGGGTAGTAAAGGGAGAACTACTACGATTGTGCCCTGGTTTACCCAAGTGAGCACCTCAGTAGGGAAAGCCGAAAACTGACTGTCATGATGCGGCGAGAGCTGGTCAGCTCTTCGAAGGTCTTAAATCCTTAGAGATTTTTTCCAATCAAGTGTTTATAGCATCCCAGTCTGGATACTAGGGGCTGCGCCTATATTTCTATTTGTCAAACTCCTATGGCTAAGTGAGAGTGCTAAAGCCGCATAGTCCGATTGCCTGGTTCGTCGCACTAAACACCTCCTTCAAGGACCAAACAATTGGATCAAGAGTGTTTAGAATACATCCCGAACACCCCCCTATTTCCTATGTGGGGGCAGAAGCCGACGACTGGCCAACTCTCGGATTTCACTTAACACAGCCGCACAGGAGGAGAATTTTTTAACTAAACATTATATAACATAACGATTTTGTTTCATCATACAGGGCAAAGACAACATGATTGTATTCATTCGAAAATGGTGTCTTGCTCACATTGCGTTGCTACAATGCACGACCCCTCCAGGACATCTGCAAAATACCGCTCAGGCGTGCGGTGCTCCTTGCCCTCTGGCGGCCCGTCGGTCGTCAGCTTGACGGCGTCCAGCTTCGCCCACCATATCTTGACGCGGGCAAAGGCCATGCGCGCACCCTCAATGCAGGTCGATCGCTTGACGACGTCTAGCCGAGGACATGCATTCACCAGCTGCTTCACAAGTCTGAAGTAGCTGTCGGGCATAGCTTCAGCTGACCACAGCTGGATTATCAGATCCTTCATGGCTAATTCGGCCACCCTATGCAGCTCCACCAGCTGTTTTAGCTGATCGGTGAAGGGCACGGGATGCTCTGGCGAAAGATACTGCGACCAGAACAACTTCTCTGCCGAGCTCCCTTCTTCAGCTTAGAAGAACTCTGCGGCATCGGACACACTACACGGCAGATCTGCAAATGCCCTTAGAGAACTCTGAATCCGGGTTAGTTGGAGATATTTCTTCTTCACATGCTTGCTTTGCATACTAAATGCATTACCCCCTGTGATCTTCTTGGCCCCTGGATCTCCTGGAGGGCACCCTGGGCTTCAACCCAGGCCGCTTAAGCGCTTTGGCGAGCCTGTGAGAGTTCGACCTCTCAAGCCAAAACATCTCCCTCCAAGGCCTCATACTTGTTGACAACATCTTGGAGCTCTAGCTGGACTTCGTTCAGCCTGGCCTTAAGCTTTTTATGAGGAGCTTGCTCCTTGACAGCTTTTCCCTCGGCTTTGGCCAGGGCCTTTTTCAGGGCCTCGACCTCGGTCGTCAGCCCTACACATATCATAACACTACAGTCAGTATACATCATCTATTCTTTTCAGAATACATAGCGAGTCACTACATACCTTGCTAGTCTTCTAGTTGTTTCCTCGCTTGGCCGAGCTACTATTTGGCCCGCTCCAGTTTCTGCTTTAGTCCGGAGACTTCGGCAGTGTGAGAGGTCGTGGACAATAGCGACGCCTGCTTATTCACATCAAACACAGTTTGGTTAGCTACCTGCGAAATTTAATGGATCCTTTGTCTGGCTTTTCTTCCCAAACACCGGACGGTGTCTCAGGGCTACTATCTATATTGGGATTTTCTCGGTTAAATGCTGCTTTCCTCAAAACCTGTCAACAGGCCGCTGCAGGCTTCGGTCAGTCAGCTCTTAACGGACTGAACCTTCTCAATCACCGTACCAATAAGGATACGGTGTTATTCCATAATGGAAGCGCCTCGAAGCGCCTCCAATAGATTATCGAGCGCCTCTGGTTGGACAGAGGTCGCCGGCAGGACGGGCACGCCTCCTTCCCTTGAAGGAGGCTACTTGTCGGACTCCTGGGCTGTATGAGTCTCCAGGTCCGTTCTCGGATGGGGGCCGAATTGAGCACGGCCCCATCGTTAATCTCCATGGGGGCCTGTTCCCCCATGTGTACGGAGGCCGAGGTGTCGCCCTCCGGCGCTGCCTTGACCGCCTCCCAAACCTCTCCCTAGCCTGGAAAGGTCCTTTGGGACAGCACCTCATCGTCTCCCTTGGCCTTGGGAGAGTAAGCGGCCGGAGGTGTCTCGCTGGCCATCTCCTTTGAGTCCAACAAGCCTCTTGATGAGGATCGCTGGGAGCTGTCCTAGGCCGGACTGCAATGACATGATTAAACCATATAAAATACCATAAGGTGGAAGGGCCGGATAAATGGACGTGTATGAGTTCTTAGTACTCACGATGCGGCCAGGGGCTTGTTCCGGGGGCGTCGCTCTGGACCGTTGTAGACGTCCCATGCAGAGCTACCCATGAGAGGGCCTTTCCCCTTCTTGGACGCCTCTGCCTCCAGATTTGTGGAGGCCGCCCTCTTCTTTCTCCCCCCATCAAGGGGAGAGTCGCTTTCCTCCTCCTCTTCATCATCGTCGTCTTCGGCGGCGGAGGAGCGGGTCTTGTCTTCGGACATCATGTC
>NC_041386.1:221163236-221167101 GCF_002162155.2 Triticum dicoccoides | reverse complement strand
CCCGGACCCCCTTGGCCTTCTTCTCTGACACCTTATAGGGCGTCGGTACCAGCATCTTCGCTAGATGCAGGATGACTGGTTCTTTAGGCAGCGGAGCCGGACACTGGATCCGCTTCGCCCTCTCCATCCATTCCTGAAGAAGCAATGATAATAAAAGCTCAGATATCATCCTTGAAACAAGCAAGTAGAGGATGCATTAAAAATAACATACCTCATTGGCGAGGTGGTTGATGTCATGCCGGTGGTCCGAGTCTGTGGACGGTGTTGTCTCGCTGCCCTTGAAGAGCAACCTCCAGGCGTCTTCGTGAGTGGTTTTGAAGAGCCTCTTCAGGGTATGGTGCTTCTTCAGATTGAACTCACATAAAGGGCGACTTGGGCTTTGGAACGGGAGAATCCGGCGAACTAGCGTCACCTGGATTACATCGACAAGCTTGATATCATTGTCCACCATGCTTTGAAGGCGCATCTGCAGCGCTATCAGTGTGACGCCCCGACACCGTTGCGCCAGGTGTCTTCCAGTTATTCGCTGTTGTTGCCTTGTCTTTCGCTTGCGTGTTGCGTCTTGCCATGTCATCATGTGCATTGCATCATCATGTTTTCAAAACTTACATTCGTGCGGGTCCCCAATTGTTTCCATTGTCCGTTCTAAGCCCAGACACACTTGCACGCGCCCACGGCACATCCGTAATAGTATTTTATAAGTAGTCGGAAAAATGTTCTCGGAATGGGATGAAAGTTGGCGCGCGGTGTCGTTTTGTTGTCAGTAGGCCGCCTGCCAAGTTTCGTCGCATTCAGAGTCCATTTGACGCCCCAACGGATAACTATAGCGACAATATAGTCGGTCAAAATGTCGGACGTTTTTGGTCTCTGAAAACAGATGTTCGGCCTCTCTCTCTTCTCTCCCGCATCCCTCGGCCTCCTACACAGTCACAACCAGCCCACCTAGTCCTACCTATCCCTCCTCTCGATCAGATCCATCGGTCGTGATCGGAGGCTCCGAAAACCCTTCCTAACCCCCTTGCCTCTGTGGCCTTTTGTCGGACCCCCTCTCCGCACAGTTCTCAGAACCCCTCGCGCGTCCAAAAAACTTCCCCGAACCCTACCAGGCACTCGTGACCGTTGAGTCTGAATCATCACCCAACATCCCCAAGGCATATCTGTTTCCTTATTTGGACTCCCCAACCTACTTATCTCGACCGTTCGATCTAAATTGGAGGGTCCAAATAGCCTGGAATCTCATTGCAATATATATAATGGCCAACCCTAACTTCTAGGGAGTTTGTCCGAATAATCCCATCACCTGCCGTCGCCAGTCCTCTTCTTCCTCAGGATCTTCACTGATCCACTCGCAGCCACAGCCTACTCCCCTCGATCCACCAACCTCCTCGTTCGTGAATCAAGCCAACCCATCGCCGCTGTCTCCTACTCACTACAAAAAAAATAAACTTCCGTGATGATACGTGTTTGTCACAGTAGGTTGTTTTTTTTGTCATGCATGTACATCCATGACAAATTTATGACAGAATCAAGATAGTCATACCTGTGTTGTCGTAGAAGTGTTCCATGACATTACCAAAATTATCATCACGGAAGTGTCCACTTCCATGACAATAAATCGCGCGTCACAGAAGTGCTTTCGTCAAGGGTGACCGACACATGGCATCCACCGTAACGGAACGCCGTTAAGCTATCGGGTCGGGTTTTGGATCCGATAACCCGTTAACAGCCCCGACCAATGGGGATTTTCCACGTGTAAAATCATCATTCGCTGGAGGAGACACATGTCAACTCATCCAATGGGCGAGACGCGCCTATGATATGTTGACACGTGGACCGGCCCATCAAGTTTAAATGGGCCAGCCCAACTGAAGGCCCACAAGATTTTTTTGCGGACCATAATGGGCCGGCCCAGCTAAAGGCCCACGAGATTTTATGGACCATAATGGGTTGGCCCAGCTAAAGGCCCACAAGATTTTGAGGGCCATAATGGGCCAGCCCAGGTAAAGGCCCACAAGATTTTTTTTGTGCCATAATGGGCCAGCCCAGGTAAAGCCCACAAGATTCTTGCGGGTCATAATGGGCCGGCACAGCTAAAGGCCAACGAGATTTCGCCGACATTAACGGGTCGTCCCAGCTGTAGGCCTACAAGATTTTGTGGACCCTAGTAGGCCGGCCCATTAACTGCCTGCCATGTTTTGGGCCAAATGCCGGCCCATATTTGATCCGGTCCATTAATGGCCTGCCACGCTCCGGGCCTAATAGTGGCGCATATGAGATCCGGCCCGTTCAAGGCCTACCACGTTCTGGGCCAAATTACGGCCGAGATCAGGTCCGGCCCTTTAAGAGGCTTTGGGCTCAATTATGGCCCGTATCAGATTTGGCCCGTCAACTGGACACCATGCTTTTGGGCCCACTTGCTTAAGGCCCACTTAGTAATTCGGCCTGATATTAGTTTTGGCCTGTTAAGGACCCGTTTAACATTTCGTCCCTATATTAATTTCATCGTGTTAAAAGCTCGTCATATAGTTGGGCCTAACTACGGCCCGGTTTGCATCCGGCCTACTCGCAACCGATATCTGATTGGGCCAAACAAGGACCGAGACAATTTTTCGGCCTGTTAAAATCCCGTGATTTGATTCGCACAATCATGGGCCGGGGTTCATTTCGGGCTGCTGCCGACCCGTGAGCTGATCAACACGTTTCAGGCCCAACCTACATCGTGATTGCATGACGGCCCGATTATGTACCGTAATTTTACGGTTTGGCTGGTTTACTGCGAAGACAGGATATATATATAGTAAAATAACTGCAGCATCGTGAATAAGAAAAAACATATACTATACAATAAAGAAATTACGGCATATTACATCCACTGGGCATCAAAGTTCGCCACTATGATAATAAAGCACAAGCAGACAGCAGATTACATACACTGGGCATCAAAGATCGCCACCAGTGCAAATAAACACGCCGACAAAATAATATACAAAACCGACAGCACTTAAATAGAGTTCAAGAAAGGTTAGCCCTGCTGGGGAGCTGCAGCGCAAGCAGCTGAGCAAGATGATGAGACTGCGCTTGTTCAACACTTATATCTTCCTCACTCTAAAAGATAAACAAGCAGACAGATGACATGTTTTGCACATAAAAGTATCAGTGCTGACAATTCATCACATTTCTTACTGACGAATAAAGTGACAGTTCAAATTTGCATTAACACAATATGGTATTGTTCAGGTCAAGACATGACAGGAAATGACATTGTGAAGGAGTTGGCAGCTTCACGACACCACTGGATTACAGATCAAGAACTCATAAGTATCAATGGTTAGTGTGCTGTCAATTTATACCAATTCAGATTGGCAAGTAAAGAGACGGTTTAAATAATAGTAGAATGATATGACATTGTTCATAGTTAAGACATTGCAGAATATGACATTGTGCTGTAGTGGGTAGGTTCACCACAGCACTAGATTACAGA
Organism: Triticum dicoccoides; assembly: GCF_002162155.2. Lineage (NCBI taxonomy): Eukaryota > Viridiplantae > Streptophyta > Magnoliopsida > Poales > Poaceae > Triticum > Triticum dicoccoides. Next base: position 221,163,620 of record NC_041386.1, on the reverse strand, counting down.
TGAAGAACAGAAGCATACATGCAGTGCAAAAGAAGATCACTTGCTCTGTATAGTTTAATTTACATGGTATGAAGAAGGAACTTGGTTGTACAACTAAAATCTTAAATTGAGAAAGGACGAACTTTTGTTTATGAACTACATATAATAAACTTTAAACAAGCAATTTGATGCAAACACCAAAAATAAACAGTTGTTGCAGTCATGCCTAACCAAATATATATAACAAAGTTTGAAGGCTTGAGATGGACAAACTTACATTATTGGTGAAGACAGGCTCTATAAAGGCCTTGTCCATGCTGATGGGGGGGGGGGCAGTTCAAGAAGTTTACCACAGAATCTTCTTCAAAAGCATTGCATTTATTCTACATTTTGTTAAGAGTAAAT